>NC_087553.1:35504776-35818682 GCF_036250125.1 Pseudopipra pipra | reverse complement strand
ACATCTAAATGGATCTTCCACTGTGAAGTTTACCTTAATGGCAGATGAAGGGGGGAGATAACTCCAGTGAAAAAAGCCATGGAGTTATTCAATAAGGTAATGTGAGTAGTAGCTAAAATACTAAGAGGAAGCTTTTAAGTAGCAGCCATCGAGAAACCAGACTTGCATTTTCCTGTAGCACTACTGAGGTCAACGGATTTACTTCAGGTTTACACTTATATGGAAGCACACTCCTTTCACTTAAAAATGGCTGTCATATCTTTGATAAATATATAAAACCAAAGATGTTTTGTAGTCAAGATCTCATGTAGGTTGCCCTGCCTTTAGGTGAGAGCACAGATCATAAATGAAGATGTAGAGGAATGCACAAAGTTATGTCTCTTGCTTACAGTGTTGTAGGCCATCCTAGCAAGGTCAGACTCCCAGTCATGCATTAGTATGATTTGTTATGAAAAGTGGCATTTAAATATTTAAATGTACCAGGTCCTATGTGTTTAATTTCATTGTTTAATCACTGCATAGTTTCCCAACTAAGTCGTATCTGGCACAGAGTTGTGGGTTGCTTTTTATTTATGTGCTGCTGCAGCTTTCCAGAGCCTTTCAGTGCTGGTGAGGCATTTCAGCTATACATTATAGTTTTTTTCCTCTTTTTTGTACAGGTATGCAAGATATTGGCAAACTTTTCTTCCCTGTAACATAGTAAAAACAAGATAACACAGTATATATTCAGCAATACCTGTACAGAAATCTTTGCTCTTTTAGAGTGCAGCTATAAATTCATAGTTAATATATCATGCCAGGAGTAAGGCAGAGTAGATGTATATCCTACTGATAATAACAGGAGTTGCATATATAAAAATGTCTTGCACCATGCTAAAGATGCACTTTGTAGCATTTAAATGACATTTTTCTGATTGTAGCTACTGTGTAAGATAATAGGCTCCAACAAAATCCATAGATGGCATCTTAGCTGTCTCACTGTTGTATACGCTAACAAACCTTTCTAACATCACATGTTTTATACAAAATAGGCATCCTCACTGGAGGAATGGGATTGCCTGCTAAGGACTGCAATCATGCTGATGTCTAGTTTAAACACACTGCAGATTAAACAATTGAGATCAAAATGTAAAACCAGAAATGTTTATACTAGTATTGCTGAGCACCAAAAGCATAATGAAGTGAAGTCATAGGTGCTCCCACATTACAATTTACTGTTGTGTTTACGAAAAAAAGCTGGAGGGGTGTAAGGACCACAAAAATGGAGGCAGAGGGGGGAGACAGAACACGATTCAAGACAGAGATGAGAAAAGAAAGTAAAACATCATAATGAAAACATGTAACAAGTATTTGAAAGTAAGCTACTTGAAAATCAGTGTGAAGCAGTGTGGCTTTGAATATTTGTTCAAATATTTATTTCTGCTTCTGCTTTCCCTACATACCCAGTGAAAGACCAGTTCAACAAGCCTTCTTCCTCTGGAGACAGAATGGCTCTGAGAAAATGTAGGGTACATATATCTCTGTGTTTGCAGTTGTAGGTTTGTATATGTGTACTGCTTGCCCTGGAAAAAGCTCCTAAGTGAGTCTTCTTTTTCCCCAAGAGGATCACTTTAGCTTTACGGAGGAAAATTTGAAAAAACTCACGCCAAACAACTAACCAACCCTGAAATCCACCCTTCCTTGTGCCTTGTGTTTTGGATAACTGTTTTTTAGCATAGTGGTGGATGCTAAATTTACTCTTCTTGTACTGCCATTTGCTCATCTTTGGACTGTTGCATGCGTTTGGCTAACAGGGATATTTTAAAAATCAATTAATTAAGAATTTTAAATGTGCTCCTAACATTTACATAATTTTATGTTGTAATTCTACCTCCATCTCCAACATCCTCTCAGTTTGTGTCACCTCAAAAGCCCCCACAAGTAATTAAAGGCATCTTATGCACAGTTCACATGAGGACAAGTCCTTTTCTTTCCTCCTAGTGAACCCTTGATTGCACTGTAACTAATGCTGCATAGTTTTCTATAAACTCCGCGCACAGGCACAAGACTTGGGTAGGGCCAGGGCTTGTTTTCCCACAAAAGCTGTGGACTTTTTAGTTGATACAAGCCAGATTAAAGTAGGGGTTAGACTGTCCACAGATATGTCAATTATAAAAACATCTTGAGTACAATTTGTTGTTAAACTGGTACATATCTTGACTGAACTGGCCTCCAGCTTCGGCTTTGCAAAGAGAATGTTTGTGCAGAGGGAGAGCTCTTTGAAAAGCCATGCACACAGGCTTGTCCATCCATATACAAACTTAGATGGAATGAAATTTATTTTTATCCAAGAAGATGGAGCTGTTCTGTGAGTGCACAGCAACACGGTTCCAGCTGTATCAGGCACATGTGCCAATAGTATTAATGGGGTGCCACTCTCCCCCTGTTTCCATTGAAAATGCACCATTAGAATGTATACCTAATAGATTTACTGATATTTGCCACCACATGGAAAACATAAATAGCATAAAATTTTTATTTTTTCATTAAAAAACCCAGGCTGTTGTTAAAAATCTCACAAACTATGTCTGCAACTCATGAATTGAGCTATTTCAAAGGCAACCTTTGTTTTGGCAGTGGCCTTTTCTCTGCCTAAACAATACAAAGGATTGAAAGTATATGGTCATAGAAAACAGTGTTAGTAAAATGACGTTTCTTTATTATCCATATTCTCTTCTAAAACAGAATAAAAAGTACTAATAAAATCCAAGCTGCCCAGCCCCTGGTGACCTAGTACTCCATCCTTATATCCTGCAAAGGTCGTCCTCAGAAACATTCTTTCAAAGACAGAGAGTTCTGCTTTAGATTAGACTGCCTAGTCCTGGAGCTCACACAACAGCCCTACTGAAAACAATTAAGTAACTTATACTTAGAAGCAACTGTGACCTTATCCAGACAAATACCTTCCCATTATTAGGACAAAAGAGACAGTATGTTATTTTACTTTCTCTAGTATTATCTGCTATAGTGGTATTTTTTAATTATGGGAAATCATCTAAAAAATAACATGTTGTCTAGCAACAAAGAAAACAGACACAAACAAAAGAGAAACAGAGTGACAATTCTGCTTTTTATACTTATATTTCTACTTTCAGGTAAGCTCAGTAAAACTAAAACAACAAACAGTTTAAATGAACTGGCTAATCAACTTCACAACAGTGATTTGATACTGGGGCTCTGGATCAGTCCAAATGTTGTTTGGATTTTTCTTTTCAATTTCAAAAGCATCTGAGATTCATTAAGTTATTCTAAGGATATTTGACTTTATAATTCAATCTTTTAAATTTAATCATTAACTTACAGAACAAACATCCATTGTTTTCCCTTTCAGCCAATTTTTGCTCTTGAATGAAAAGGCTTAAACTTTTCAATTTTATTGAAGCTGCACAATGAAAAATGGTCAATTCAGAATCTGGGATATCCTGATGAATTATGTGGTTTTCTGCAAAACTTATTATTTGTATAGCAATATATATTTATGTAATGATAATACACTACATGGCACCATCAAGCTATTAATAACAATGTTGATATAAACAAGTTCTGCATTTAACTTTGCAAGATAGAAATAGGAAAAAACAATAATGAAAGAGAAGGAAAAAAAAGTGGCAAGGGATGTTAATCACCCTGATTTGTTATTTTTGGCAGAAGAATCTTGAAATTTCTGTCATGGGCCTAGTCTTAGGAATACATTGTGCTTAAAGAATTTAACGATACAGAATAAAACCATATTTTCACTATGATTTCGTTTTCACCTGTATTTTTTCAATCCATATACTCATCAACAGCATATAGACCTGGTGAAAATGTGTCAAGAAAGCTGCACAGATCTCACTAGAGATTCAGAGAATTAAAAACTATTGAAAATTTTAAAATAAACTCTCATTGACCATGACTTCTTTTAAATACCTTGTCAATTAAGGTGTTCCTAGAAGCTGCATAATCACTGTATTAAGAGAAAAAAAATTAGCAAGTTGTACCCAGCCAATTAAAAATGCCTTATGCAAAACAGCAATAAGAGATGTCTAAAAATCTTGTAATTATCTAAACAACAGTGAATAGGAGGACTTTGAAGACCTCTCATTGCCTTTGAATGAGAAATATATTTGAGTTATGCAAGTGATTGAGTTGCAAGAAGGCCATTTCAGAATCAACGGAGTATCATTGGTATATCGTTGTATCATTGGTACTGGAAGTGTGGGATTTGGTGTCTCCATGTAGCACCCATGATTATTGTACTGTGTATGTCTCGAGATTCCTGATGTGCCTATCCCGTAGGACAGTTGCTAAAAGCAGTATTTTTCAGAGTACTGCAGCTGCACTGTGAAATGGGGGTCAAAGGAAGGATTAAAAGATGCAGTAGCAACATTAGTAACTTACTTTCTCTTCTGAAGCAAACAACACAGTCTGCTCTGGTACACCATGATCAAAGACACTGTTCACATTGGTTTTCAGCTATATTTTTTACGTATTCCAGTGTAACTCATGCACCAGTTTCAGATAAGCAACTCAAATGGGTCACTAAATGCTGAGGCCTCATATCTATCTTTACGGAATTTAGCAACTATTTAAGCAGTAATTTAGCAATTTTTATCTAGAAGCTAAATAAGAATTATTGCAAAGAAAAGTCTACTGGCTTGAAAATAAAAATTAGAGGAAGTACAGAATACTCCACAGTGCTGTCATCTGTATTTCTAAAGTAAAATTCAATGTTGCTTTTGCCATAAGAAAAAAATGAGGTTTTGACAAAAGCAAACCCAAATAAGAGCTATCCCGGTCTGTCTATATGCATCCTGAGAGGATAACAAAGCAAGGATTAAGGAGTAGCAGCCCTTGAGAAATTGTCAAGAATAATTTGCCTACCTAATTTCCTTTATAACAATTTATGGGCCCTGCAGACTGGAGATTGAGTCAATGAAGCAGAAAATAAATTCATAAGAGGAACGTAGCAGGAGAAGAATAATAAGGTTGGGTCAGACTAAAGAGTCCACTTAGCACAGCATCCTGTCTGACATGGCCATAGCAGTTGTTTATGGAAGAATATAAAACCAGTGCAAATGCACAGTGATGTCTTCAGTATGGCCTTGTGTTGGGTTTGCATGGCAAGGTTTTTCTAGTGGGGGTCTACAGGGGTAGCTTCTGTGAGGAACTGCCAGAAGCTTCCCCCATGTCCAGCAGAGCCAATGCCAGCCGGCTCCAGGACAGACCTGCTGCTGACCAAGGCTGAGGCCATCAGCAATGGTGGTAGCACCTCTAGGGTAACAGATTTGTAACAGAATGGAAAAAAAATCAAACTTGAACTCTCAGACATTATCGTACTGACTATAATAGCTGACTCTTTGCTGTTCAGCATAGAGTAAACAAACTAGGATGGCTCTTATCACTGCATACGTACAGTATTGTGGAACTCAGCAGCAGCTAAGTTATCTATGTAGCATCATTACAAGCTTGCATGTATTCAAAAAAGAAGCCAGAAAATAAGTCATAAAAATAAGTTTGTCCACAGAAAAATAGAATGTACTGTCCACAGGCAATCCAGTGGAGAAAAATGTCCCAGTGACATTACTCAAATAGATTTTGAAAAAAAATGAAATGGAAATGTAGGGGGCTGAGTATGCCTGAAGTCCCCAGGGAACAGTTTAGCCCTACAAGTCATACTCCATGCAACCCTGAGTCTTAGGACCATGCCAGAAGAAGATACAATTTCTTGGTCTCAGTGAAAATCATTTTAGGAATGGGGAAGGATGTGCGTAGAATGTGCAAAAGTATTTTTTTAAGAAGTTGCTCCAGAAAACATAAGAAACCAAAAAATGTTTCATGCTTTACTAGAGTATGTTCCTTGCACAGGAAAGGTCCTTTTATTACGGCACATTGTTTATCATCTCTATATTAGATGAGAAAGATAAAGGTTTATTTTTTTTTCTTCAGTCATTTAACCCTATAACAACACAAGTCTTTAAGCCAGTCTTATTTTCTCCCTCCTGAAGAGTAGCCTCATGGCTCCTGCTGAGAGCTGTTAGATTTCATAGCTGATTCAGAGCCCACCACTGCTCCTGCCCACTGTGATGGAGAACTTGCTCTTGTAAATGGATTCAGCAGCGCAAAGATCATGGGAAGCTTATCTCTTTGTTTTTAATTTCCCCCATAAGGGCAATTTGTTCCAATTAGTGCAATTGTTGCTGCACAGTGCTCTGACTTATTATTGTTTCAATTGGCTGACTCAAAATCAGAGAATCTCATGTATGACGTCATATATGCCCTGGCCTAGTGCCCTTGCAACAAAGATGATCCCTTGTCAGGAATTGTGGCCATGCTCTCTGGAAAAGGTCTTTCCTCCCCATTAGGCTTAGTTCTCTCTTCCACGGTATATCGAAATAATATTAAACAATACTTTTCCTTCGCTGTAAGGGTATCTGTACCTAATGCATATGAACAAAAAACATGAACAGATGTGCATCAATGATTTTTTTGTTGACCTCACATTATTGCTTTGTCTGCTCTGGGTGTTGACCATTCCTTACAGATGGGTCTCTCACCAGCTCCAGTAGCCGGCACTCCTGGAGGGAACATCACACTACACGGCACACCGGTATGAGAGTCTCCCTCACAGCATGTACCAGTTCCACTTGTTTTGTTCTGTTTTCCTAAGTGAGGACAAATCAAACCCAGAGAGTTATGGAGTAGTTTGTTTTGTTGCATATTCAAAAATCAAGAAACAAGAGTACACAGAGTGAATTATTTCTGTTTCCCCAAAAGCTTCATCTGAATATGAAATTTTAATGATGTAATGTAGAAAGAGTCTTGCCAGAACTTTGACATGTTTCATGTTTCTGACATTGAACAGTTTATTTAAAGGAAAAGCCCATGTGATGATGGGAGAGCTAATCATGGTTGGTAATCTATTTTTCATACAAATGATTGTGAAAAAATAGATGACACAAATTCAGCTGCTTGTCTTCTGTTATTATCTGAAACTGCACAATATGGCCAAATTTAATTTCCCAAACATACATTTGCCTAAAATTTCTTTGGCAAAAAAGATCATACAAAACATCTCCAACCATTACCAAGCAATGCCTTAATCTGAATTACAGTCTATTCATGTTCCTACCATCCTCATAAATACTTGCTAAGAAAAGTTATGAAAGAAGACAGAGCTGACCAAATCCTAAACTTTCTTTTATAAAAAGGTAAGCAATGTTCCCTTAATGTTCTATACAACCCTCCTTTTTTAGAGAGACCATGCTAGGATTAATTATTTATTTCCTTTCCTGTGAAATTATAGACTCTTACTGGAGTGAGCTGCTGGCAAGCATGTACCTACTCCTTATAGGAGTATTAGCAAACAAGCCTACAAATGCAGAGCACGCTCCAGAGCTCCCTGAGGTCAATGGTGAAACTACCATTAAATTCAACAGGCTTTGAACCAATTAATACAAAGAATAAGGTACACTAGGATAGATTTGGATCTGGATTCCTCAGTCTGTGTTTTGAATGGAAACACCAAAGATTTCAGTTACACAAATGGCTTCCATCAACATAAAATTCAACAGCAACAGAGGGTTTCTGTTTTCAAGAGACTAGAGAGTCCTAAAGCTTCAGTGTTATTCTTACATGATCACAGGTGATCATATAAGATATAGAGGATATGGCAATTTTCATGGAATTCCTAATAATTGCTATGTTATATGGGATAAGACTGTCTTATCCTGTGTTCTCTCCATGATTTTATCTGGATCTGTGTCTTCTAAGACTTCATGATGCCTACAGCCATAGTTAAAGCAGTACATTTCCTAAATAGGTATCACTACACTCTCCCACTCTCAGATAATAGCTGGCAAGTGGTTAACAGGGGCCACACAGGAGGGATACAGACTCTTCAGGAGGGACAGGCAGGGCAGAAGAGGCAGAGAGGTGGCACTGTGTGTAATAGAAGGGTTAGAATATATGGAGCTCACAGCTGGCAATGGCACAGTTGAGAGCTCTGGGTAAGAATCAAAGGGCAAACAAATAATGGAGATGTCACTGTGGGAGTCTACTATAGATCTCCCAGCCAGGACGATGACACTGATGAATTAGTCTTTGAGAAACTAAGGGACACTTCCAAATCAACTGCCCTTGTCCTTATGAAGGACTTCAACTTGCCAGAAATTAACCGGAAGCATCACACTTCCAGCTGATACAAACCAGGCCAGAAGATTCCTAAAAAACCTTAAACCATCTCACAAGTATTAACTCTTTTTAACAAGTAGTTTCCAATCCAGGGCAGACCATTGCAGGGTTTTTTATCACTTTGAGTGAAATCGTCTGCTGGAAGTGGTGGTCTGCTGAGGAGATTATGTCTATTAGCTGCTCTCTGAGGCCATAAGCTGATGGTGTTGGGCGGGACAAAGTAAAGCTACTCAGGTTGATGGCATGATAAACTGTGCCAGGCACAGCTGCTGAGAACTGATTTCACCTTTAAAGATAGGTCCTGCTTCTAACTGCTGGGAAAAGGCAATTCTGTAAGGTAGGCAAATTACAGGGGGGCATCCTTGCTTTTTTGATTCTCTTAGGCAGGTGATAAGGGTTTCTAGCCTCAAAGGTGACATCCTAAGTCAGGACTCTCTGCTTAAATTAGAGAAAACCTAAAAATAGGGCTTCAGCATGGCTAATGAAAATGCTAAAAGGTTGATTTATCTACACTGCTCCTGCCATTGCATTATGTGTTCTGAAATGGGAAGCATATTTTAAGTGTCTGCTAAGTCAAATCTTGAACAAAGTAAAGAGGACATTATTGAAGATGTAATTTCTTCAGCCAACATCACAGGCATGTTTGGTGACAGTACATTGAGGTCAGGGAACTGAGGCCTTGAGGTTCATTCTGATTCATAGTGGGAAACTTTCAGCTGGTCTTATCATGCAGGGATCAAAATGAGCTCTTAGTCCTCTGCTGGTTAATGAAATAAATGGCATGAACGCACAAGACTCCCAAAACACAAGGGTACATCAGTACACATTGCACATCAGTAGTTCCTGCAGTTGCTGTGTTTGTGCAGGTGTGGTGGTTTGGGCTAGGCCTTCCTTGGTGACCAGTTTGTAACCAAGGAAGGGTCCAGATTTACCCAGTATTCCCTACGATTTTTACGTAAGCCAGACTATAAGAAGAAAGGAGGAGAGGCCTTCGTTCTCTTTCCTTCCAGTGGCTTGGAGGTGCAGGTTCCCTGCTGTTGAGTCTGCCGTGTTGGGGAGCGAGGCCTGGTTAGGCCTTGCCGACCTTGGGAGACAGAGGTTGCCGGCGATCGTTCCCGAGCGACTCTCAGTTGTCCCAAGGAGAGTAGTGAGATATTTCTTTGCTAACTCTTTTAGTGGATAGATATTGGGCTGCTAATTGGGATATATATATATATTATTTTGGTTTTATTCCTTTTCCCTTCCTCCTTCCTGTTCCCTTGTGAAATTGTATATATATTTCAATTGTATATACCTGTAACAAAAGTGTAAATATATATTTATATATATTTATATATATCACTTTAGCTATCTCTCTCTCGTTTCGGGTTTTCTTGGTTGTTTTTTCTCCCTCTTCTCCCTGAGGTTTGGGGGGGGGGGGGGGGGGGACACTTCTTGTGGTAAGGTTTGGAGACTTGGCAGGGAGCCAGCTTCAAACCATATCAACAGGACATTTTGAAAATATGTTTGAAAAACATGTTTGAAAATAAACAGAGTTCAGAGGATATTCAGGTCAGATACTATTCCCAAAGTTAGAGTTAAAGTCTATTGCAAATTCTCAGGAGACACAACTCTCTTTGTCTCCATTAATGAGCAGATTCACTGGAAGTGGAAGTTTGTTCCTGACTAGCAGAAGCAGATGCAAATGAGAAAGAGTCCTTAACCTCTTTGATTCCTTAGCAGTACGGCTCTTCTGATCACCTGGCTGAAAGTGGGAGAAGGATCTCACATACAAAAATCAGAACTAGACCATACTTTCTAGGACTAGATTAGCATAGAAAGAGATAGGAGCAAACTTTACCTAAAAGGTATTTGGTACTATTCTGAAGAAGTAATACACCTTAAAGTAGCTCCCTATTATTCTTCATTAACTTTCTCAAAGTTGAAACATTGGCTAAACTTTAAAAAATTACCCCAAATTATGCATATAGTTTTCTTCAAAGAGAGTGGTGCTGTTCAAAATCAAGAAGCCTGGTACTACTATTCACAAAAAAACCCCAGACAAAAACCCCCCAACCATATCCCTTTTGGAGCATGGGTCCCCAAGGACTGTCAGATAACACATATCACACAGCCCTCTGGGCTCATTTGTTTACTTAATTGGGTAGTTTGGCTTACAGCCATGCAGCAAAAGCACTAAATAAAGAGCAACTTACGTAGTTGATTATATACAACATTAAAATCAAACTGATGTATACAAAATAGAGAACTTAAAAATACATAATCATCTTTACCAAACACAACAAATAATTGCAGATACAATCGAGGCTACAATTATCTCAGTTACATTATATATTATAGCAGCTTCAGATCCCTTTAAACTAATTACAAAGGTGATGATATAATGTGCCTGTGATGCTACTGTCACTGAAGATTGCTCTTGCAATAGCACAGTTATTACTATTGGTCCTCTTTCATTTTATAAATGTGAAGTAGGCAGGAGTAAATAGCTTTGCTAAATAATACAGAGCTTGTGAAAAAAATTGGGTTACTTCTCTTATGTCATCATAACATAATGACAAGTAAAGGTTATTACGAAAATAGGCTTAATCTAGGTTTAATGCCTAGATGCTTCTGTCATGAGAATCATATTCTGTTTAAATGAGAGAAATATTACCTATTCTCTTTCTTCTATAACATATACCATAATCTAAAAGGGTTTGGTTTGTCCATGTGATCACAAGACAAAAATACTTGATGAAGAAATAAAAAAACATACCTCTGAATAAGGGTAGATGTCTAAAGGGGAATGCATTTAAGAGTTGATATCCTTTAGACTATGGACATGCTTCCTTAGTTTTGTGATAGTGACTGCTTTGTCACTGCACAACAACTCCTATGAAGGTAAATAGAATTGCCTTGATTTGTATGGCAGCAAGGTAGTTTGCCTGGACTGTAAAAATGCACAAATCTAACTACATTTAAGATGTCTGCCTACTTAGAAATATATGAACATGTGTTGAGAAGGCATAAACCATGCTAAAGCTGGTCATGCTTGTATCAGTACGTAACTGTATTAATCCAAACCAAGTTTGGATTTGGTTGTACAATCATATCCACTGCAGTACAAGAAAAATTGAGAAAATTACCTTCCTTCTCCAAAGTAATACCTAACTGCATGTGTATTCCTTGTAGAGAGAAAATCACTAATGATTCATTGAAACAAATACATTTTGCTTTGAATTGAAACGGATTAGGAACACATGGTTTCAACCCTTCTTATACTGACATGGCGTAAACAATAAAACCCTATAAACCATGTTAAACAATTACAATCTTTTCAGGAATTCAGCAGTGTTTTGTCATTTGAAAACGTCTTAAGATGCAAAGCTGCCACCCAGGTAAGTCTGAGCCTGCTCACGTCAAAGTTTTGTTTTCATGCTCTAAAGTCAGGGTGAGGTCACAGAGTTCCCACTGGAATATGAAGTTTCCTAAATACGAGTCTGCCCATGTATGCCCTCAACATTCAGACCTACAGGACCTTTTAACCTACCATCATGAACCAGGAATATTCAAAGAGGTGGTAAACTGAATATCCCTCCAAGCTGATGACAGTTTAGAGGAAATCCAGATGCATTTGCATGGAGTAAACTTCTGTAAACATGTTTTGCACTGCAGCAAAGAAATAAATGTCAAGGTAAGCTTGGCAAACTACAAAAAAGGATGAGTCATATTTCTCCAGTTTGATTCCAAAGATGTTATCTTTCACCTTCCTTGGTACTGTAATCACAAGACTGACAATATCGCTGCTCCTTTATGGGAAGCAGTATTGAAACACTGTGGGTAAATGATTTAGCAGAGCCTTACAGTAATTTTTCACACATACTTTGTTTTTGTTACCAAAATCTGGAAGGAATAAGTTTCCGTATACAGAAAACAATGTGCAATTTTCTATCTAAAATGTTTGTAAGTCACTCACTTTCAGCTGATATTTTCACATTAAAATATATGGGATGAAGCAATTTTATAATGTAAGAGGCTTCCTGTTAAGCAATTAATGGAAAATGTTATGTCCATTTTGCAAAAGAAGAAATGGAGGCAGCATTATTGAGATCACATTTCCAAGCAATCACTGGCTTTGAGTTATTTAAATTCTGAGTAACCAAAATAACACATCTTGGAAACTCATTTTTAAGACTGCTATGTGCTTCTTGTTTTGATTAAAGTCAACAGGATCTGTATGCACCTAGCAGGTCTGAAATTCAGGCCAACTACTCAGAAATCAAGGAATTAGGAACAAAAGGCCACTTTTGAGAAGATATGCAGAAGATTACATCTGATGTCTGGGATGCAGCCCAGGACTGAATTCAGTCACTTAGCTCTCAGGCCAGAGAATCAACAGAGTAATTATCATTCCTGCTAATGCAACCGAGTAGTATTAGCATTTTCCTAAAAGAAGCATAGAAAGTACTTCTGTCTGAGTCATCCCTATCCACTAGTGTTTGATAATCTGACTGCACCTCATTACTATTTTTTTCTCTGGAATGATTCATTATTCTCACTTTAGTGGGCAGAAGTCAGTCTATGATACCAAGATTGTGATATTAAATGGAGAACTCAGCAGCTTATAAAAGTTTTTCAGCTGAGTTCATCAGTAGTTCATGCTAATTAGATCTTTCAGGTGGAATTTTATGTGTGATGGATTCCTTTCCTCTTATGACCTAAAGTGTTGCCATTTCTGTTTTCAATTCTGTTTTTTAAAAACTGAAATGCATAGGAGAGTTTAATGTTCACAAAAGCAATTCAGTTTGAATCTTTATATGCCTAATATCTCAGGATAGTGACTTTTTCATACAATTCAAGTAAGGGTTTTAGATAAAGAGATTCCAGATTGTTGCTCATTAAGAACTACACTTATTCTTGGCCCTATTCTCCTACCATTACTCTTGCGAATACTAATCCTTGAAAATGCAGGAGAAATGTTTTAATGACATGGTGTTATTCTACATGATTAGTGTTGCAAAATACACTAGGGTTTTTTGTGTGTGTGTATCGGGTCTGGCTGAGCTGGAGTTCATTTCCCCATAGCAGCCCTCACAGTGCTGTGCTTTGCATTGGTACCTAGAAGGGGGTTGATAACACACTGGTGTTTTTGCTACTGCTGAGCAGCGCTGGCACAGCATCAGCTCTATCTCTCAGCATTCCTCCCCCTGCCCCCAGTTGAGGGCAAGATCCTGGGAGGTAACACAACCAGGCCAGCGGACCCAAATTAACCAAAGAGATATTCCATACCATCCAGATACAAGAGCTAAGGGAAGGAGGAGGAAGGGAGGACATTTGTTGTTTATGTTTGCCTTCTGAGAACCACTTATATGTGCTGAAGCCCTGATGCCCAGGAAGTGGCCAGGCATCTCTTTCTAATGGGAAGTAGAAAATAAACCTTGTTATTTTCCTCTTTGTTTGTGCATGTGCAAACTTTGACTTTTGCTTTAGTAAACTGCCTTGTCTCAACCTACGAGTTGTTTTCCATCTTACTCTCTCTCCCCTGTCAGACTGAGAAGGGGAGTGATAGAGCGGCTTGGTGGGTACCTGACATCCAGCCAAGGTCAACCCACCACAGTGTTGTAAATTTTTATGTTATCCAGATGATATAATCTAAACAATATCAGGATTATAAAGGCAATTGTGGTTTGTTGAATTCACCTCTGGCTGGAGATTTCTAAGCATGTCAACTTAAGACTACATGAGTATAAATAAAGCTCATAATTTCCAAAGAAGATGAAAGCTATGGTTTAACACGTTCTTGGTTATTGCTTATGTACATCAATCTGCATGCTGGTGCACTGAGAAGACATTTAATTCCATGCAAATGAACAACACCAAACCTATTTTGAAAAAGTCAAGTCATCACATTTTTTTTCAGTTCTGCCTATTGTTAAAACTAAGTGCAAGAAAGAGAAATGTCCTGAAAAGCCATTTGGAAACCTTAAAGTAAACAATCTCCAAGTTAGTGATAGAAACATTTCCAAGACATGCATCTTGGTGTTATTGCTTTAGAAATGTCCCAAAACTGTGTTTCTGTATTTGGGAGTGATTTCTGGTTCTTCTTCATTATGAAGAAATCAAAAAGATTTCTTGCAGCACTGGTCCTGGCTGCTTTGGTTTTACCATTCCTAAGTAAGCAGAGATGCGCAAGTGAGAAACGCTAGTAGCCAGAGGGGTAATTTTGGTTCAGAGAAATGCTGATCTTATCTGCACGGATTTATTCAACTTTGCTTTCTCCATACTTAGCGATGTGATTCCCTCAGCTATGTCTCTGCACACCTGTTGAAGTGACTGGAGTGACAAGACACCATGAAACTATGATAACAGCCAAATAAGATCTTCCCTTACATCTTCTGTTCACCTTTTCTCCCAGCCCACCTCTCATATATCTTCTCCTTTGCATTTCCATATGTGGGTTTCCATCAGTTTCCTGCTTCCTGCCAGTCTCTCCCATACTATCATCATCTTTGTTTTTTAAATATTGGGAGAAAAAGGTAAGTGAATTAGATATGTCAAATTCAAGCATATCACATACTCATGCCCTGCAACCATGAGACATGTTTACTGTGCCCTCCCTCTGTACCTTTTCTCCAGTTACTCAGTCTCAGATCAGACATTTTGTGTGGAACTCAGTTCTCCTGACTTCAGACACGAAACCCTGAGCCAGCCTCTCATGGTTCTGTCTTATGGCAGAATGAAATAAGTGCTTGGAGACATGATTTACCTCATGCTCTTTAGATTCCTACCTTTGGATGAAACTACTTGAAACTTTTAAGACCTTCTTTCTCTCCACTGACTAGAAGGGGAGCCCAGATAACCAGCTCAACAGATCATAGTTCAATCTGAGATACTCACATTTGGCCAGAAAGATCTTTAGCTGTCCTGCCCCATGTAGACTGGTGGTAGGCAATGGGAGTTTGAAATAGGAAGATGGTGAAAACCACAATTCAGAAAAAAATCAGATTATTTAGAGTCGGGAGTACCAATCAGCTATGTACTGTTGCATGGTTTTCATGCAATTGACCTT
The DNA here is from genome assembly GCF_036250125.1 of Pseudopipra pipra. Lineage (NCBI taxonomy): Eukaryota > Metazoa > Chordata > Aves > Passeriformes > Pipridae > Pseudopipra > Pseudopipra pipra. The sequence goes on along the minus strand of NC_087553.1, from coordinate 35,803,420 downwards.
TTTAAGTTGGCAACTTATATTTTACATGTAACACAAAGCTTAAAAAAAATCCAAATAAAAAAAACCTGTAATCCTCAAAATGATCTGGTAGAAACAACTTTTACTACTTTTTTACTAGAAAAAACTATGGGTTTCGCTTGATGCTTTAGATGTTGCAGATGCCACTCTTCATCCAGTTTCTGGGATTTATGGCCCTACAAGCATGAAGGTGAGGAATCATAAGAAAAATAAGCACACTGATTCACATGAAAAGTATGTGCCAAATAAAGCCTTAAATCATTTTATGCAGCATGTCATTCAAACATATTTGACTGTCATCCAAATTGTTGGAATTGTCCTTCACACAGAAAAAAAAAATCTGTTTATTTTTAGGATAATTGGAAGTGCAACAGATTATCTTCAAATTAATGAATAGGTCAAGTTGTTTTTATAAGCTTAATAATATTTTCCATTGTCCCTCCCTCCTTAACACCTATCTTCATTGCCTAATCATTCACATACTTTATTTTTTTGTGTTTGGGTGAGTCATGAAGTGCACATTATGATGATAAATATATCCTCTCTGCTTCCTCTTAATGTGAAGTCAGCAGTGTGATTCACACCATAAACCTATTTTACTCATTCTATCCTTTGTTCATCACCTTGACTCTGTTAACATCAACAGTACTGTTGAAATCACGTTTCTACTCAAAAGCTGACATAAAGGTTTTATCTGCTTTACATTCTATAAATTCTGTTTGACACATTTTTTTCTATTACACCAGATATTCAAGTGAAATCATGAATGTTATTTTAATGTAAGCTGAAGAAACTCACCTTAATATGAAGGTGATATTACCCTATATGATGCCATTTAACTGATTTATTTGAGTCAAAGAAGCTATTTCTTTCTTTTACAGGTTAGGTAACAATTTTAAGCTCAGCTGGGGCTGTTTTCCAGTGCTATGTTAGAAAATCAGTGCACCCTGTGTGTGTACCCCAAACAGAATCACACTTGGGGCTTTCTTGCCTGACCCCAAAGCCTATACCTATATTCACACTGTCCCTGAAACCTGGGTACGTACTTTGCTTCTCCAGTTTCATGTCAGTAACAAATGACTTTGTAATAGTTCTGAGACTGTAGTGGTCAATGATCTTGACTGACAGCAATTATGTGTGTGTCATTAAAGCAACATGTAGCTGAGCCATAATATTCTAAATATAGTAATACATAATTACGTATGTTTGTGACTGAATAGTAAGGGAACATAAGATCTTCCTTAAGAGGAAGTTAATGGAAAGTTAAACTAAAAGCAACACAGTTTAAGTTATTTTCTATAACCAATGGCCTGCCTTTCCATTCAGTGCTGATTTATTTGAAAAGATCTTTGCTGGAAAGTAATGTGGGAGTATGTGCCATGAAGCTGTGAAGACATGGGGGGAGCAGGTGAAGAGTGGTGGTGTAGGAGACTGGGGAGTTTCCTAAACTGGCTTCCCCCAGTAAATCTTTATCTGTTGCTCCAACAGGACAAGATCTACTGAATGCAAATCTGCTAAAGTAACCATATTGAACAGCCCTAGACAAGTTCCTGGTCCAGCCCTAGACCAGGAAATTGAAAGGAAATGGCACATTGAGGAATGTATTTTCACTCACGCAAATGGCAATCTTACTATTAACTTCTGTGGGCCAAGACATGTACATTAATTAAAGCACCTACTGGGACTTGCTCTTTAAATATCTTATTTGACCCCAGATCTTTGAACAACTTTGGTTGCCATTTAATTCATGTAGTTTAAACACCATTAAAACTTAATTTTCCATTTTCATTCAAGGTTGGAGTAAATCTTCACATAATTTAAATTTCTATGGCTAATTTTAATATTAAGATTAAACAAGGAAGTGGTGTACCACTTGAAAAGCTCTGTTCCTTGGAAACCTGATTTATAGCATAATGTTGAAGAAAGAGACCATCTCAGAATGGTTAGTTGTTCTGGTACAGCTCACCTATCTGGACCATTTTTTCTTTCAGGATGACCACTGCCTGCTTAGTCTGGTTTAGTCTGGTTTAAGAGGAGCACAGTGCACAGCAGTGCCTATTTCCATACCTATGAACTAAACCATCCCTGTGATGCCTTGCCAGCCTGTGCCACACCCACCCTTTGCCTTCCACCCCTCCTTCTATCCTGCCCCCCATGGAGATATGGCATTCTCCTAAGCCTGGCCATGGCTCCTCCAGCAGTCAGCCACTGCTCTACAGCAGGTCTGACTAGATCTGATGTCTGCCAGACACTGCTCTTCCCCAGTCTTGCCCCAGAGGTAAGACTGAGAAAGGTTTCTCCCAAGCAAAATATGACTTACTCATAGGAACAGAGCACTTGGGGAGAAAAATGTTAATGTGGGATGAGCCAATGTCTCACTCAAAAGGCCGGAAGGCCTAACACTTCCTTGGATCCCTCCTTCTGGATGGAAATGTCTCTGAAGGACTTAACTTTTCTTAGCTTCAGAGCACATAACCTTCTTTATGTGGCGATGCCTCTGTTTTGTGTCCATGAGCTCCTCTGGTGAAGAAACTAATGGACACTGGAAACCTTCCTCTGACCGCCCTGCTTCATGTACTACACGCTGCACATCAGCACAAGAGGAGTCTCTGTTTCTAAAACTGAACTGTGTCTTTATTAACAACCTCATTTACCAGGACACTGAGCTGGCAAATCAGATGCACACGACTTGCCTGGCTGTGCTGCCTCCAAGTTCTGCCTCCCTGCAACATATGCTCTTCCCTCAGAGTTCACTGCAGGTAATTTCATGTCTAAGTCCTTGTAGGTGGCTGCTTATCTGGTTTTTTGCTGCTCATTGCACTGGGAATCTTTGAAAACTCTTGAAATTATTTGTCTCCTTTGATGACCATGCCATCAGAAAGGCACACGTATTCAAAAAGATGATGAAATGTCTCCCAAGATTTCTAGAGTCAATTTTAAAACTGTTTAGAAATATCTTGGTTTGTGTTTCATTTAATTATTAGTTGGCAACAGACCAATTATTCTATAATTTGCGCTCGAAGATTAATCTGTAAAGTATTCACAAATGCAGATGAATCTTTTCAGGTTGTGTGTGTGTATATATATAATAAACGAAATCAAAACTTCTGCTTAATTTTGTGTGTTTTAAAATTCTGTACATTAAGTACAAAGGACACTATCTAAAGACATAATCTAGGGAATTCTTTTTCTTAAAAGCAGTGACTATTTTCTTGGTTCAGGAAGTAAATTAAATACTTCAGAATATAGGCTATTTTTTTGAAGATAGAAAAAATTGAGCGGGACAAATATTTGCTGCATCTTGTATTACTTGTAGGGAGTAGTTGCTTTCCTTGTGTCATTGCAAGTGATATAAACATGTTTTTACTTGCTTGTTGGCATACAGGCTAGAAATAAACTAATTATCTACTTAATGCATGTCCTTCTTTCTGTATCTCAGGTTTCTGTCCAGTGAATTAAAGTTACTCTCATCTTTCAGGCTATAAGTTAAATCTCTGCCCCATAACTGTTAATATGAGGTTTGACATTACATTAATTGGTACCAGGACTTTGCACCATGAGTATTTTGTGGAGAAGATCTGAAATGCTCTGTTAAAAAATCAAATAAGAGAAATCTCAGCTTACAAGTATGTAAGGCAATCATTTCTATCCTTATGTAAAACAACATGGTCAATACCCAGAGGCAGTTAAATTAAGCTTAGTTACAGCTTTTACTTGCTGCTAAAAATTCAGTCATTCACATCTAGAATAGATTTTGTTTTTACTAAGAGAGAAACAGACTCCAGATATTTAGCTAGTGACACATATATGATTTATTTTAGACCATGCATCAGTCTAGAGTAGATGGCTTAAGCTACCAAAGTCAAAGGCTGATTGTCTTAGAAGTCCTTCTAATTGTACTAGAGGGTTATGCACCTAATTATACATAGTTGTGCATAAGGTTCTGTGGGCAGCATAACATGCAGATGTTTTTCCTCACAGAACAGATGAATACACCAGCCAAGGATTTCTGTCTTAAAAAGCAATATGTTGCTTCAGTGACAGCTGATCAGTAGTGCTCTTCAGCAAAAGAAGTTTAGTTGTCTCTTGAAAGCATGAAGATTAATAACTTAATACACCCAAAAACAGCATCTTGAATTTGAATTCAACAGCATCTTGAATTTTGATTTACATCAAAAATACTATAGCATATGTGTACTACACAATAATTTGCAGTATTTCACAGACGCTATGCCCCTTACCATTAGGCCTTCAATTGGAGCAGAAAGAAAATAATACAAGCTCACTATGTAAAAATACAGTCTTGCTATTTCTGCATAAACTTTTCAGCTCAAAAGCAAGCTCAGACCATCTGAGTGGTGAAGGGAGTGCTCCGTGAAGCACCTAGGCTGTGAAAAACCAGCTTTAAGCCAACTTTCTTTTTTCCTGGTTGTGGAACCCTGTTGGGGGCTGGTGTATAGCAAAGAGTTTAAAGGCTAGTAGAGATGCCAGCCGTCTCAAAAGGACTATTTTAGTAGCCAGGATTATTGGGGCATAAAGGAATCATAAAGCCCTTGTTTTCTGACTGCCTTGTGCCAATAACACACAGCAATGGAGTGACAGAATATGCTTATAGCATATGAGGTTTTCACTATTCTTGGGGAATATGTTTGTGACAAACTCCTCTGGCATCCCGGACTCACGCAGATCTTACCCGTTTTACTGGTGCACTGGTGTTACAGTTCTGGGGAGGCAACTGAAGTGATGCAGATTACTTTTTAAAGACATGATGCTGACAAATTAAGTTCAAAGTCTTAGCAGGGTCCTTCCAAGTGGCAACTCTCCAGGGCTGGACAGTTATAGCATTAACTTCTATAAATCTTTTCAGAAGCTCCTTGGGCTTCAAATACTTCCAACATTTCGTCATTCCCTTTAAACAGGGAAAATTTCCAAATCCCTTTTTGGAGGCCAGAAAATATTATACTCTCAGAAAATAATAATAATAATTAAAAAAAAAAAGGTTGTACAACCAGAACACTGTAGTTCACACCACATGATAGAATTAGTTAGGTCTTACAGTGAATACTGGCAAAAATGTTAATACAGTGGCTTTCTTAGATACATTCCTGAGAATTTGTGTTGATACAAAAGAGTGCAAAAAGAACTTTTAAGAGATTTGTTTAGGACTCTTCTTTGTAGCCGGGAGATAGTTTAATTTCAGCTATAAAACCTCTGCCAAGCTGTGTACATGTTTCACTGTAAAGTGTGCATTTCTTTATTTGTACATGCCCCAAATGAAACCAACTGGACCAAATGATTGTGTTGCTTTGTGTCTAATACTTTTGCTGGATTCTGGGCTATTTTGGAGGAAAGAAATGGGAATACAAGTGTCAAAGAAGTCTTTCCAGCAATAAAACCTCCATGAATGATTCAAATATAGTATCACTTATTTAAAAATAAAAACTCTCCAGTGAACTCACACTTTACAGTAAAGCCTCCAATGAAGGCATGCTTTTTTTTTACTGCTGGGACTAAAGTTATTGTAATAAAACTTAGCATCCATCCTCACATGCTTTATGTTTGACAAAACAAAAGAGGTCATATAGAACCTGGGACAATGTTACATGGATTCAGAAGAAGAACAGAATCAAACTGATGAAATTCAAAAAGAAAATGAAAGGAAATAACAGTCTGGAAAATTGAATAAGTGTGATGCACTGTGTTCGGACCGTGCTATGTTTCAGACTCTCAGAATACCTTCACTTGGCAAGGCACTAAACTGACTATCACTCTTAATTTATTTTTTACACTGACGCATGATGAAGGTGATTTTGGTATTCACACATATCTTGAATGAATGAATTCATCTAAACACAGAATCCTCCCTGTTTCCTACATCAATAAAAGGAAACAGATTCAGTGGCATTTATATACCACACTAATTGACTACTCATATAAATGTGCTGCTAGATTTATATTGAGTTTTCAGAAAACCACAAAAAGAGGAGATCCAAAGGACTATTGGACGTGAGAGACTTTTTCTAAAACAGAAATAGTTGCAAGTTCATAATTTCAGTATGAGGAACATCTTTTGATTCCTGTATTTCCCAGGAAGAAGAATTTGAATATCAAGGTTTAGTAGTCAGCTGTTGAGGTGGAAAGAACTTGGGAACAAGGGTTCAACTGAAGTATAAATAAAAAAATTTTTTTTACTTGAATAAATTACAAAGGCTTGGTGCAGAGAAAAGCTAAAGTTGCTGGAAAACTGCAACTCAAGAGCATAGAGGGAAATATACTTCTGGAGATGGATTAATGTGGAAAATTGAGACAAGGGCCTCTCACTAAGCATGCCACTGGATGGTTCACACAAGAGTGAGAGTGCAGGATCTGGATAGATGGTGGTATGGCTGGATCATGAGGCTCTCATACCCTTGCCCATATAGAGGTGAGTTGTAATGGACTCAAACTTTCAGGCTAGCAGTGTGCAGGCACCTGGGATTCATCTACAGGAAAGCTGGGTGCACATGGGTGGTACCACAGTTGCTCTTCATAAGGCTGCAGCTGCCACTGGAGCAAGGACTGATCACCTTGGATCATCCAGTTTTTCATAGGGCTGTTTTTCTGTATGTTTATGTACTGTGTGCGCAAGGAGTTGAATTAGTGAAGGAAGACATTACCTGGTATCAAAGAGAGCTGCTGATTGCCCTGTGGTCACTGCTTTTCTCTTTCTACCCACAAGCAGGGCTAGGCTGCACCCCAGTATCAGGCTGTGCAGCACCTCAAAACCAGCCCTGGGCAGAGGGGTGAGCTCGGCCACATGTATGCCAAGTGTAAGTGGCAAACTTTGAGTTTCACATCAGGGTCCCAGACCAGATCAGGACTTTCTCACATATTCCAGTGACCACTTCAGAAAGTGGAGGCAACTCACACAGGAAAATATAAAATAAGTTATTTTTTAACTAGATTAATATATTTGTATACTTATAAAATATTTATATATTTATACATCTCATTAAAAAATAAAGGTTTTTAATCCTAGGTATTTATATCCAATTCCATTAAAAAACTTAAGGAAGTTATTCAAGATAACATACTTGAATATTTATGACTAATATATAATTTTTTAATATGATTTGATTTTTTAAGTCCAGAAACAATGGGATATGGCAATTGGCATCCCGAACCCACAATTGAGTAATGACTTAATCATGATTTCAAAAGACACCTGTTTCTAAAAGTACTGAACACATTTTCATGTACATCTAGGAAGTTTATCAGTAGAAACAGAAAAAATGGTATTATAACGTGTTTTTATAACAATCATCATTTGCAAAAATGCCATCCTTGAAGATTTCATAAGGTTTCATATATGCTCCAGTACTTCCATAAGCCTCAGTGGCCATAGGAACAGCTTTGAGGAGTGAAGTATTTTTGTAGCGTCAGTACTTCACCATCTGTTTCTTCCTGCAAACATCATTCTCAATAAGAGCCAAGGTGGATATGTAGCAAGCAGTGGAAAATGGCAGAACTATAAAGCAGGAACACAGTATATGAAAACATCTACTTATAGGATGAACAATCACCAAGGGAAGCAATTTTGGGGTTTTAGTGCAACAAAACAAAATAATTGTACCATACTGAACCTTTGTTACAGTTTTAATACCAAATGCTAAAATATGAGGTACCTTGTAATGTTTTTAAGTTATACACAGTTCTTAACATAAAATTAGATTAGAAGCAATTTTGATGAAATATAATACAGCACTGCGGATTCAGGAATTATTTTCAAGATCAGTAAATGAAAAAGGAAATAAGTCATGCCATTTTTACTCTTCAGTTTCTATGGCTACTGAAAACCAAACTTAGAAACTGAATGATGCATATGTCTAACTTGGCGAATGAAATAAAAGTGTAAATATCAGTGTAATTCTGAACATTATTCTTCCTGTATTTGAGCTTGAGATGAGATAGAACATAATTACTTGTTAGTTGCTCTTCAGAAAACAAACTCCAAGAAGAGATGTACAGCACTAGGAAAAGATAACAGGCATGAAAATATTGGTTTATATTTAAGCTGAACCTTCCACAGCACAATAATATGTTTCTGATCAGCTGTTGAAGATCAATCCAGTTACCCAAATGTAGGCATCTTGTGTAACTTCACATGAACTACAGGTCCTGCATCTCTCCACCCGCCACTTGACAAGGGTGTAGGTCTCCCATGGATTTTGTGTTATCAGCTCTGATGAGTGGTTAGATACCCCAAAACTTCTCAAATAGCATTAGGCAACTGAATTGCTCTCTTCATGATGGAAATAGCCTTCAAGCTACCAGAGCAACAGCTAAACAAATTCTGGGTTTATGCTCAAGTGGCAGATGGTGAACTAAAGGAATTATGCTGGGACATGCAGATTGCATTGAGGAATTCATAGGCAATGAATAGAAAAGCTAATCTGGGGAGGGAACACAAGAAAAGTAGTTTGGGAAATGATGCATTGAACACAAAAAAAAAAAGAGACATTTTGTGTTCTGATAAATATGAGTCAGCAGTGCCCTGGCAGCCAGGAGGTCCAACCGTGTCCTGGGGGCATCAGGCAAAGCATCGCCAGCCAGTCAAGGGGGGGGATCGTCCTGCTCTGCTCTGCACTGGGGCGGCCTCACCTTGAATATTGTGTGCAGTTTTGGGCACTGCAATATAAGAAAGATATTGAGCTTTTATAGAGTGTTCAAAGAAGGACAACAAAGATGGTGAAGGGCCTTCAGGGGAAGCTGTGTGAGGAGTGGCTGAGGTCACTTGGTCTGTTCAGCCTGGAGAAGAAGAGACTGAGGGGAGACCTCATTGCAGTTACAAATTCCTCGTGAGAGGAAGAGGAGGGACAGGCACTGATCTCTTCTCTATGGTCACCAGTGACAGGACCCAAGGGAATAGCCTGAAGTTGTGTCAGGGGAGGTTTAGGTTGGATATCAGAAAATGTTCTTCACCCCAAGGGTGGTTGGGCACTGGAACAGGCTCCCCAGGGAAGTGGTCACAGCACCAAGCCTGACAGAGTTCAAGAAATGTTTGCATGATACTCTCAAGCACCATGGTATGACTCTTGGGGATTGTCCTGTGCAGGGCTAAGAGCTGGACTCAATGATCCTTGTAGGTCCCTTCCAACTCAGCATGTTCTGTGATTCTGTGAAGACCAAACATGTGATGTAACCTGCTTACCTCTTGAGGTATCAGATCATACTGGCACAGCTTACGTGCACTGGAATGATTATCTGGCACATAATACTGGAAATGGTTAGGTATTTAAGTAATGTAGCAGGTGAAGCTCCTTTTTCCTCATAGGACTTACACCTCGGCTCTCTGAGTACTTTCAAACACAGGCTTTTTTTTTGTAAGGTGCTATGCAAGCTACGCTGAGACTTTCTTAAACATATGCCATTTTTAGTTCATAGGAGCATGTACAATTTCTTCACTTACAAAAAAGTGCCCCAATATATAATTAATTGCTTTTTAAAATTAAGGCAATTTGATCTCATCTGGTTTGTTCCTGCTCTTTGCTGCTCTTACCCCTGTAAGGCTACCCCCCACTCTTTGCTGCACGGAGGTGTCCCCCCTGCTCAGCTGCATCCTTTGGTTCCCACATGTTTTGCCTGGAAGGGCCTCACCTCCACTGGCCTCTGCCTTCACAAGCCCTAGAATGGCAACCACACCAGCATCACAGCTGCACGTGGGAATTTATTCCAGTACCATTCTGTTTTCTCCCGGATAACATGTTTTTGGTTGTTTTTAATAATTTCCAAGTTTCTCTTTTTTCTCTTGGTAAACCAAGACCTGAGGTAGCCATATTTCTCACGTATTCTCTCTCTGTCTCTTAAGGTTATCTATTCATCATGTTGGAGACAGTTTCAAAGGCATATAGACTGCCTTATCACTTTTAATTTGGGATTCAAATTTACCTAAATGAGAAAGTCTGTCTGTATTACATAACTTTTAAAAAAACTTGAAGAAGTTAGTAAAATGCTGTTTTGAGTTCTTTTGAGGGCAGAAGGATCTAGAATAGATACATATTGAGCAGTGACAATCTGGATCTGGAAAGACTGCCAGTCAAAAATCATATGAAAGGAGCGTGGTAAGGAAGCAAGAAAAGTCCTTTCAGAACAGTTAAAGAAATAAAAATATCCTCAATCCTTCTAGCTTGTGCCTCTTACTCAGCCACAGACTCAGAGGACTTGGAAAGCAGCTGAACTGGTGCTAGTGGCTTTTTTCCTGCCTCAGGGGTAACAGGAAACTGAGATTGCAGTGGTTCTTCTGCAGTCGCCATTGCAGTCACATTTGCTAAACAAGAAGATCATTTGATGAGGGATTGGCACTTTTCCATTAAAAGACCCAAACAAATCACAGTTCCCTCTCTACTGTTAGAGCAATCAGCACCTCTGTAATCAACCTTCCCACCAGTGGATAGTCTTGTTTGGATATCTTTCATTAGCAATACAAAGCTAAAAAGAGAGAGTTTAACTAGGACATAGCCACCAAATCTGGCAGTGTTCCCTTAAATATTTTTCTAAGGATTTTGTCCATATGAGTTCTTAGTGCAAATGCCAAATGACATTCAGAAGAAAAAGATTAAGCTGATAAAACTGTGCAGGAGGGTTTTTTCTACTATTTTGGCTTCCTGTGGTACACAAATTACATTACATTTTTTTGCTTGATTAAAAGGAAAGGAAGTAAAAATAAGTACTAACCTTCCTTTTTAATTAAACTGATTAAAAAGGATCATCTGTGTGTTTGTCCTTTCATTTCATATTTCACTAGCCAAATGGGTTCTCAAACAGATCTGTGCTGCAAGATAGAATATCTCTAATGAGGTAGCAATTTTTTTTGCAGGTATCTACTTACTTTATCTGGATGCCTCATTGTTAATAGTCTCCTCTGCCCAAGCAGCTGCGCCTGTGGTATTAGAACAACATGTTCCCTCCAGTACAGTGTGTGGAGTTATTTCATGTCCAACCAGAGATAAAATGTAAGCTACTCAAAAGGAACTTCACCCTGTAAAAGGAAACTACAGAGAGACAAGCTGCTGGTAAGAAGAGAGATGAAAGGGTTATGTTAAGGACTTACTGACCATATTTCTCTTTCACCAGGCAGGATTATGCAATCTGCCAGGTGCAGAATACTTGCAGTTTCTAAGAGCTGAACAAGCATTGCAAGATGTGTGCAGAGCGAATACCTTCATTTAAATGACACGCTGGGAAAACAAAGTCATTTTGCATGGAGGTCAGGATGTGGAGGGAACAGGTGGCAGATGCAGATATTTTGGAATGGAGCATGCAAGGGAACAGATTTAATCTGCATTGTTACAGGGGTCAGTGGATATTTCCCTTCCTTATTTACACATATTTACTGAAAAGGGAGTAAGACCACATGGTAATATATTTTTAATCTTAAGTATTCCTCCAGAGCAGGGCTGTGGGGACCTGGAGACCAGCTCTGATGCAGTGTCACTGGAGCAGGACTGGTAGTCCCAGGGGCCTGAAATGGGGTCCTGGCCTGTGGGCAGGGTAAGGGGAGCCCTGGGGAGGGGTCAGGGACCCCTAAAGTAAAGAAATGGTTTGCAATGGATGCCAAACTTTCAGTTGGCTACATGTAAATGAGGTAATCCCCCATAGCAGATCTAGGCTTACTCTGTCTAATGCTTCAGGATGAAATTTATCAGGAGATGTTCTGACTAGCTGATTTGGGAATCTTAAACTTATTTAAGTGCTTGTGTTTTCTTTACCCTAGTCCTTTGTCACTTGGGTGATTTGTGCCAGGCATCTGGTAGCAGATGTCCTCCACAGAGTTCTCCAGCAAAAAGGCATTAAACACTTTAGCTTTCTCAGCATCATCTGTTTAGATCTTTCCTCCCCTCAACACAGCAGACCAAAGCTTTCTCAGCCTTTCTCTTACTATTAGTGCAATTACAGAAGGATTTCCTGTTACTCCTTACAGGCATAGCCTTTATGTTGTTCCCTCCCTAACAGTGTGTTGCTCTCTTACGGTTGCAGCCATGCTGGGGTTTTCAGTGTTCTTCTGCACCTGGGTGGGTAACAGAGCCTTCTGCAGCAGTGGCTTGCACTCCCGTCCTCTGGTCTCCCAACTTACTTGTTTCCCTCTGACTTTATCTATTAGCCTCTGAGGCTGGTTAAATCTGCTTATTTTGAGTATCTATTGCCTTACATTGTTCCTCTTCACAGAAAATAGGGAACTCCACAACTTCAGAAACAGCTCAGGCTGTCCCCATCATGATCTTTAAACTTTTTGAACAGTAAATCCTAGTGTACTATTTTTCCAAGTACTTAAAGCACTTCATTACCACTCCTGTCCTTTGGATGCAGAACTGTAGAAGCACTCAGAAATAAAAATAAGCTTCGCATCTCTTGCTTTTATGTGCTGAAACAGTTGCGCACTGATATATTAGCATAGAAGAGGTCAGAAAATTTCTTTTTAACAAATATAAGACAAAGTAAGTGCAATATACTCACAGTTCAAAGATAAACATAAATACAACTCTCAGGTCTTGCAGTATAATTGAGTAATCTGTTGGAAACATGAAAATGGCAGACAGCTTTTAAAGAAGTTGTTTGTACTTTCATTTTGATTCTCTTCCAAACTGCAAAATAATTTAAAGGATCTCACCCCCATTCCAATAAACCAATGGATAATTCCTTGAACTCATTGGTGGATTTTAGCTACAACTGCAAGCATGGAGCAAAAGAAGATAATATTTTAAGTTTAATCTCAATAATCAAAATTGGGAGGAATATTTTTAATTGTTTATATCTATATTATTATTATGCTTAAGATTACCATGTCTTATTTTGTTGGCTTTATAAGAAGCAGAGTGTGTTCTTAAAAAGCCCCATTATTAATGATCATGTGCAGGGGTCTTCTAAAATGTAGACTGTCTAAAATATCCCTCTGAAACACAAATAATAGTGTTTTAGCATTAGCTTTATTTAGCTTCACTGTCTTTTTGAGTGATTCATACTCCTTAAATGCTTAACAAACAAATAAAAAATTACAATAAACAACAAAATACCAAACTATTGGTGCAAACAGACCTGTACAAGCATAGTTCAGAGCTAGGGAAAGATGAATAACAATGGAGGAAGTAAAGGACTATTATGTCTTGTTTACTTTCCTTTCTTCATGGGCAAGGTGGAAAACCAAAGAAGATGTTTAAAAGAGGAGACAAAGCAGTATTTTTATCTCCTGCTCTTCATTTCCTTGGTTGAAAAAGAATTACATTCAAAACATGGACTGACATCTCCAAAACTCTGAGCAAAATTTGGGTGAATATTTTTAAGTGCAAAAGCATACTTTTCAGAATAATTTATTTGATGAGAATGAAACTGTATCAGTATTTTTATGAAAAGAAGATACTTGAAATTAAAATACTAAGCAGAAACAAAATATATTTCTAATATGCCATAAACCATTTACATATGTGGATGTGCAACGGTAGCGTTAAATATTTTCAGATTTTTCCTTGTTTATTTTCAGGAACACTTTGCAAATGAAACTTGCACCATTCTCAGCAAAGATGAGGCAAAGTATGGCCCTGGAATGCCGTACAAAACCATTTTGTCCATCATTGGAAAGACACACAGCATTTTTGAAAGGCAAAGTCACAGGTTGAAAAGGATTTTGGTCAGAAACCAGAGAGCAAGGAAGCACGTCAGAGAGGTGTGCTTATTTCAACAGGTCTTGATTTAAAGCAGAGGGAAGCTGATGGCTGCGCAGCCCCCTACCTATTCCTGCGGGACGAGACAGCATGTTGGCATTCCAGCTACTGATCCCAGACAAAAGGAGCTTTCATTAAAACTAAGAGGTATTGAGTAATGAGTCCCCGCACAACACAACAAACTGAACACAACTGTCTCAAGAAAGGCTCTATTAAAGCATGGGAAATTTGCCATGGCCCCATGAGTTTCATTTGATTTGGAATAAAACATATTCCATCAACAATGTATGTTTTCCTTTAGCAGCTGTTATTGTGCAGGATAAACAAGGAGCTAAGGTAGGAAAAAAGAACCCTTTTCAGTTTAAACAGGTATCCATCTAATCTGTAGAAGATGTGTGCAGGGAAACAAAAGGAATCAGGATCCTACAGATACAATCAATACTGAAGAAGCAAAATTATGCCTTTTCCACAGCCCTAATATGGCTACAGCCAGCCTTCCTTAACTCTTAGATATTCCTCTGCTAGTGCTACAGTAACTTCCCCCTGCTTCTTGTTGGCATATTTAAACAAGAGTTTTCAAAGAGTCATTCTTTGACTTTCCCAGGTGCTGCTCATTTAGAGTTTCATTTTATAGGCAGTAACTACAGTAGGGATCAATGAGGACCACCATCAAGCAGAAAAAAACCAGAATGCAGCTTAGGATGCCTTGTTGTAGATCTGGGATTTTCACTACATTAAATTACACATTATAATGTTGTGCCTCAATGATGATATAAAAGACCATAATAATTAAGTTTAAGGTCATAATTTTTATTAATACATATAATCGTCTACCAGTTATGTTTTCCAACAGCTCATAGCCTTTGTGGAAACAACATATTAAGGAGCAGAGAAGCACAAGACTCAGACATGTTAACTTTTAATGCAAATGGGTTTTTGCTGTCAGAAATATTACTAGTGATCCACTGTTCCCTAAACTGAAGATCACTATTCCATCCTCTGAATACATACTGATTTCAGGGCAAGCAATATGAGATTTGGGACCTGGTATCAGTGTGCAATACAAACCCATATCTGGAAGACAGGTGTCCACTTTAGGATCTCTAAAGGTAATCTAAAAAATACCTAGCAGATATTAAGCTAGAAATGCCTGCAATGGTCAAGAGCCAAATAAAATAAAAAAATATGACCGTGCCACCACAATCCAAATGTAAATACTGCAATCAGTTTTGGTAAGCCAGCTCCTGTGTGGGAACACTGTATGGATCAAATTTTTCATCTTGGGAACAATCCATGTGAAAAAGATATGCTGGGGACCTACAAAACAATCTTGGTTGGGATCAAAAGAGGAATAGAATTATTTCTTACAATAAGGGCCATGAATGAAATTAAATTGGTAGAGAACAAACTGAAAACAAATAGATTTATTCTATTTTACTTAATGTAGAATTAAATGAACTGCAGGCTTTGGACTAAAAAGGTCAAATGAGCTAAGAAAAATAGGTGAGATAAATTCATGGAGTGTAGGTCCAATGCTGCCAATAAAACAGGATAATCCATATGAAGTTTATATTGGAGGAAGAGCTAATTTTTTTGTTTCCTATTGTTGGAAATAGCTATGCATGAGTTGAAAATAAGAACTTAATGATATGGATTTAAACCACTACAGAAAAAGCACATTTGTATTTTCATTACAGGTAAGAGTGCTCACGCTGCACAGCTGACGAGCTGTCAGTTTTGAATGATCAACCATGTCTATTTTTGATTGTCATCCCATATCCTTCTCTGTTGTAGCACAAGAAAGAATACCTTTTAATTCTCAAAGCTATCCATATTAATAGTAAGAAACATAATCAAGACTAATTTGATAAAACAAATGGGTTTTGATTAAATAAAGTTATGCAGAAACACCAAACAAATTGAAACACTACTTCCTAGAGTTGCATTCCCCTCTAGTCCTGGTAGAGATTGAATTTGAGAGTGCAATATATCATATTTAAATCTGTTTCTGCTAATCATTTCATCAAAAATACACTGACAGTGGGAAATAGTAGGCTAAAGGGTAGGACGCTGACAGTCACTGTCATGGGTTTGCTAAGTAGGAAGGCAGGAAATTGCCAGACCTCCCCTTTTCACATTTCTCCCATGCAGAGGAGACAGAGAAGAGGTATCTTTTTCCCATGGAAAAAAAACCAAAACAACAAACCCACTTAAATTCTAAACTACCTCCTACACTTTCCTGAGAGTTAAAGCTCCAGTTGCATCCTGGCTTCTCGCAGTTATTCACTGTCAACTTGGAAATCTGTAGCACATTAAGAAAGCACAAGTTGAGGACAGGTCAAATTAAAGTGAATTAAACTTATGACAAATATTGCAAAGAATATAATTCCCTTTTTATTCAGTGCTCTGGCAGAGTTTTCATTCTGAAATGCCAGAAAAACAGGAAAAAAAAGGGAGAAGTCAGAGAGAACTCAGGTTAAAATACAGTGCACCTTGATCTGAACCTTTATGATCTCTCTTCAAAAGCTAACTCTGCAAACAGCATGCAAGTGTAACGTGGTTTGAAAAAAAAGTAGAATAAAAATAAGAACATATCACATTAGTCAATCTATTTCAGGAAGTGATGCAAGCAAAGTCCACAGAGAAGTGTGCCTCCCAGAAATACTCTGCCACCCACAGCATTGTGTAACCTTCCTTTAGTGTGAAACACGTCTGGGCTTAGCAACTGCTAGCATCGGTTAACTGCATCCCATGCAACCCCAATGAAAGTTAAAGAAATAACAAACAGATGATGTTATTTCCCTCCCTCTGCAAAAGTGTGTCTTATTAAACTCCTGTTACAAAGCCCTACAACAGAAGAAATGAGTCCTGAAGTTTCCGATAGGAAAACTGCCTGCTCCATGTCCCGCCAAAGTGAACGTAAAGGGTGGTTTGCCTGAGAGCTGTTTGTGTTTTGGATCTCACCTCTTTCCCACCACTGGAGCTCTTGACTTTCAGCTTTACAGTTTGGGGTGTTTTTTCCATTTCTCTCATTTTCTTTCCCATCAGCCAGTTTTCTTTTTTATTCCTTTCTGGTCACAGTCTCCAAAACTGAATAAACAAGGAAAATACATGGTCAGGTAACAAAATTCAACACCTGATGCAACAATTGCAGCTGATAAATAGCTATACTACACAATTTTTAATTTGGCTGCTGCCATAGTAAGTTTTGCATATAGAGTATCCCACTGCATTACGTCAAACCCAATACTTTGTATGCATATCTACATGGACTATTTCCTGGCAGAGGCTGCCTTAAAACTATTGACTAAGCAACACAGGACTAGAAGAGAGCACATTATTTGACATTACTTATCCTGCTCTCAGGATATTTGGTTGGGGGTTTTTGCCCTATTCCTGTGAGGCCACAGCTTCCTGGTGCCGCTGCAGCAACGGTTCATCTGCTATTGCTTTCTTGCTTTCTGAGCAGGGCTGGTGGCAGGAAGCCACAATTGCTCCCTGTGTTTATCTCTCTCCATCTCTCAGCCCTGACAGAGCGAGTCTATTTGGATAGCAAGAAGCTGTGGTAACTAAGCAGCCACAAAATTTAAAAGGGACTTGCACTGCTAAGAGTAAGTGCAAAGCAAGTCTTTTATAACAGAACAAGTTAATGTGAATGGAGTGAGAAAAAGGAGTAGCAGGTTTTGTGTGGGTGCTTTACTTACATAATCTTAAAATAAATCTTCCTGCTTGAGAATAAAAACTATTCTTCTTCCTAGAGATGTTTTTGCTGAAAAATGTATTAGCAATAACTTCGTATTCTAGTTACAATCTCTATGTATTTCATCTCGAGCCTTTCTGTGGGAAGTTCAGAACCACGCACAGCCCATGTCTCTTATTTCTCTACAAAGTAGCCAGCATTTCCTTAGGGAATCAAACAGCCAGACCCACTTAACCCCTTCCTGGAATATTTAACACCTCACCTTTGGAAGAGATGTTTCAAGGAAATAGCTACAGAAAACATTTGAAGGGGTAGGTCTGAAATGCAAGCTTCAAAACAGGACCTCAGTTTTCCCAAAGGAGGTAGTGCTCAGACCTGAGAATTTGGTTCAAGGTCAGCCAGTGAGTCAGAAGCAGACTCAGAGCAGAGACTGGGATCAGCAATGCTCCTAGTCCTGCCTCTTGGGCTTGGGCTACTTCTGTTATTTTCATATAGAAAATAGTGACTGCAACAATCTCCAAGAAAGACTAACAAAATGGTGATGAAACCGCTAGCAGTAAAGTTATTCTTCTATTTCCAGATGGGTTACTAGAAGCAAAGAAAAAATTTTACATCAGCAGTGATCCTGAAAAATAAGATTTGATCCTATAAACATCACCACAGATTTCAGGAGGTCTTCTGCTCACGCACAGTCTAAGGGTTTCATGAGATCACGGTGGAATTTTTACATGTCAAACACCCTTATCTTTGGTGGAGTTGCATTATAATCAATGACAAGTACATTCTAAAGAAGAAGGGGCTGTGTCTGCATTTCTACAAAGGTAAATTCTGCCTAACTTCT
Organism: Pseudopipra pipra; assembly: GCF_036250125.1. Classification (NCBI taxonomy): domain Eukaryota; kingdom Metazoa; phylum Chordata; class Aves; order Passeriformes; family Pipridae; genus Pseudopipra; species Pseudopipra pipra. Next base: position 35,785,167 of record NC_087553.1, on the reverse strand, counting down.
GCACACACCTGTCATCTGGAGATCCTGTGCAGCCCAGCTAGACCAGAGGCTGTGCTAAGCCTCTCCACATGGGGTGAGGGCTGGTCTGAGGAGGTATTTGTGCTTCCTTAGTTTTTCCAACTGATGGGCGAGATTTCCCAGTACATTCTGGCTGCCTTTTACTGCTTCAGGGATGCAGAGCAGTCATAAAGTTTAATTGCTCAATTAAGCAGGCTTTACAGTTGCTCTGCGTTGTTAGAGTGCCACAAAGCAGATCGAGCAAACTAGTGAAGCTGGATCATTATTGTGTCAAAACCAGGACATGCATTATTTTTAAGTGTGTGTCAGAAAAAACATTAAATACGTGGGCTAAAGTATCCTAAATAGAGAAGTGGGTATAGCTTTGTACAGGAAGGCACATGTTTCCATGTTGTGGAATGAGCTACAAGAGAGATTTCTAATCCCTCCTCTTGTCTTTACAAGAGGGCAGAGGGAGCTCCTGGTGTGCAAGTAAAGCTGGCACAGTCAGGGCTCTGTCAGGGCTGTAAGGTGGAGGGAAAACACAGAGCAGCTGGGGCTTCCTTCCACTCTCCTGGGGCAGCAGAAGCAACCTTCTGAGAACAAATCACAGGAAAAAGGGAAAAAAAAAAGCATCCACAATGATTTGCAAATGGAGGAATCTAATGGGGAATGGAGTGAAGGCAGCAGTAGGTGAGGGCTCAGACAAGCTCTGCCTCTCATTGCCTGCTTGTCCTTTACCAGGTCCCTTTGGAAGCCCCACAGCTTTTCTCCCCTCCCACCACTGGCAGGTTCCTGTTTCTTTTCAAGCCTCTTGGTTGTGAGGTGACACCGGATACACATGCCTAAGGAGAAAAGGACAGCAAACACTTTAGGGTGGTAGAGGCCTCTCGAGACAATTTCACTACTAATAAATTCTACAGTTATCTTAATGCCAGCAGACATCTCAGTAAAAGGGGCTTTATGTTCAAGAAAGATACGTTATTACCAGGTTAATACTTTTTTTTTTAATTTAACAAAGGAGTTTGCTGACAATATAAACTATTGGCTGGAGTGGTGCTGCTCAAACTGCCAGCTGCAGGAACTGGAGGAGCCATGAAGGAGTTCAAAAGGGCTGAAGCTCACAAGGAGTTAATCAATTCACAGTCATGGCTAGGCTTCGTGAACGAAGATTTGGGAATCAATTCACAATATTTTTATACTAAACTGTCAACAGTTCAAGGCAGGTAAGTAGGTGGTGTACAGAAACAGACAAATAAAAAAGCAAGCCATGCTCGCAAAAACAAAGTAATATAAAATTGTGAAATGGACACCAACGCCAGCCCCCAGCTCAGCCTCCATGGGGGGGTACCTGTTTGGTAAGGCACTACCTGTGCTACAGTCACCCTCAGCTCTCGGCTCATCCCACCTCGAGGAGTTGCCCCACTCCTCCTGCTTCCTGACAAAGTCAGCCTGAAAAGCATTGCTTTTGGGATCCACATTGAAGTGTATTGCAGTATTTTTTCAAGCATTACTTTTGAGTTTGTGGAGCTAATGTAAATCAGCTGATTTCTAGTCATTCTTTAGTAGGGTTTAGTAGCAACGAATTTGAGTTAGTGCAAACACACTTCACTGTAGCTTATCCACTACGTATGAGGTGCAGCTTTTGCTAGGTGGTGATGGAGAAGCTATGGGAGCTTTAGCATTCACCCTCATGGCATCCGGTAGTAATGCTGACCCAGTGCGATCCTCCTTCCATGTCACAAAGACACTCACAGCTACATTGGGCTGCACACTAGCTGGCTTTGCTCTCCCCATCTCCTCCTACCCACACCCATTTAGATCAGCATTGAGTCTGTTCCAGGTTTGTCACAACCCTCTGACAAAGTAAGGAGAGGCAAAGGGATAAAGGCTAAGGAGAGATTTAGCAAGGAGGGGAGAGATGGAAGGAATACATATGTGGAGTGGAAAAGGCTTGAATAAATCATTGACTGAGGTTTTCAGTTGTGTTTGAGGTAGCCTTCAGTAACAAGCACTTCTATAGGACTCCAAACATGACAGAAGTTGCAAAGGTCACTTTAAGTGAACTGATCTCAAATCTAGATTAGATAGAAGGGCTGGAGGTCTGATCACTAGGTGGTTATGCACATGTGAAATCATCAATTGGTCCTTACAGTTTAGCTTGAGTTAACCCTCTGCCCAGCCTTTCCTCCAAAGAGTTAATGCAGGAATAGAAGACAGAAAGTGCATTTTGAGATTACTTTCTCATTCTCAGAGCATCCCATTAAGTGGTTGTTTCTTTTGGATGTTTGGGAAAGAATAACAATACATCCTTTAGAGCAGTTATATTGTTTGGACCAGAGCTACCTATTGAACAGTTGTCACATTGTTACTTAGGAACATATGCCAACAAAATTTGAAATCCAAACATGATGACATTAACAGGAATACAGAGAATTTAGATAAAATGTGCATTTCAAGCTCTAAGCAGACAAGTTTGCACTAACACTGCTTTATATAAAGCAAGATTTCAGTTGCTACGGTTTCCAAATGGCCTCATTGCAAGCAATCAATAAAGGCACTGAATTAAATCATTAAATTTAAACTGCAGCTCCTGATGCTGAAGGCAAGGACTCTGTGCATGTTCAGTCACAACTATTGGTTAGTTTGTTTAAGTCTTTGTATTCAGAGGATTTGATCACTGCATAGGGGAAATTCATGCATGCATAGCCTGAGATCACAGAGAGATGGTCTTTTTTTCTTTTTGCACAAATGATGGTTTGACTTTTTGTGCTGTTGAAAGGCTCATGAGATACAACTAACTGCAGAAAATTATGTTCGAAATGATAAATCACTATATCACATTTTAATATTTTATTAAAGTATGATTAATATTATTTATATTTCATGTGAACTGTATTAATATTTTAAAAAGTAATGCAACACAGAAAATCTCAAGTTTTCTATGATTTTAGTTAAAAAGGTATAAACACCAAATATATTAAAATCGAACACCAACACATCTGAAACCTGATGCTGTCTGTGGATAAAAAAAATATTAATATCAGCTCCATATGATGTGGCAAAAATATATAATTACCATTAAACTGATTTGGGAATGATGGAAGATTGTGAAAAATTATGTTCGTGGTTTATCTATCTAAAATGCTGTTGACCACAGAATGGAATTACATGGTAGAGATTATATGGTACTTTTTTTTCAAAATACTTTCACTCTTAAAATAAATGACTAGCAACTGAGTCCAGAATGCATAATAAACAGACTTGAAGAGCTTTTAACCCCAATCTAAAAAAAAAAAAGGGAAAAGTGTTTATGTAAGAATAACAGTTCAGAGAATATTGAAATTCAATGGAATACATTCTTTAAGTCCTTAATACTCTGCTGTATTTGTCCCAAGCACAACCCTAGTCTGTCTGTGAGATACTTGACCTGTTTGTTTTCAAACTCCACAAAATAGTGGATTCCTAGAACAGAAAGGCCTACTCCCCTTGACACAGACAACATACTAGATGGAAAATAGAGGTTCCAAAGACTTCCAGTTATAATGAACAAAAGTCCTAATTTTAAAAGTTAGATACTTTAAAAAGTCTAATCTAATTAACATTCAATTAGATATAAACCATATCATTCTGTAAACAGAACTCAGGTTCCTAAGTTAACTTAAAAGCAGAGATTTTGTATTCCTTGTGGAGTTAGGCACCTAAATGCCATATAAATTTCAAACATTTTTGAAATTTGGGGTTTATTTCCCATCTAACTACTGATTTCTGAAGGGTATAAAATCACCAGAGTTTGCATTTCTATACTTATATTTTCTCCAAACTCCTTCATTTGACAAGACTTTTCAAGCTTGCATCAAGAGTGTCTTCCACTATGTAAGACGAGAAACAACAATCATGGAATCACAGAATCATCCATGTTGAAAAAGACCTTTAAAATCATTGAGTCCAAATGTAAACCTAGTACTGCCAAGTCCAACACTAAACCATGTCCCTAAGCATCACATCTACACATCTTTTAAATACCTTCAGGAATGGTGACTCCACCACTTCCCTGGGCAGCCTGTTCCAGTGTCTCACAGCCTTTCCAGTGAAGAAATATTTCCTAATATCCAATTTTAACCACCCTGGCAAAACTTGATGCCATTTCCTCTTGCCCTATTGCTTGTTACTTGGGAGAAGAGTACAACCCCATCTCCCTCAGCCAGTCCTCATAGGACTTACTCTCTAGACCCTTCACCAGCTTCATTGCCCTTTCTGGACACACTCCAGCACCTCAATGTGAGGGGCCCAAAACCGAACACAGTATTCAAGGTGCAATGATGACCACTGTGGGAGGATTATTGCTCACTGTTGTAATATTTTTGTTTGATACTGCATGATTGATACGTGCATTTTTATTCCTTACGAAGAAAACGTGCCAAACTCAGGGATTGCCATGGAGCCCAAAGCATCATCTGACCTACAGAAGTGAAACAACATCTAAGGTGCATGTTAGAGCATGAAGGGTCATGTACAAAGCATGCATATCTCACACTGTTAGAGGTGTCTTGCTTTGGCAAGGTATTATTATTTCTCCACTGTTCATTCAATGTCTGGATTCAGTAACTAGAGAAAAATCCTACTTACTTAATTTTACAATTTGAAATGCATATGGCTCTGTGGCTCTCCTGTTCTGTAGGGGAACTATAATTTCTATGTTAATGTACCCTGATTTTTTTTCCAGCTCAGTTCTTTCTCATGTTGAGATACTGTTTTTTTTCCTTGATTTTGATTAACATAAAATTAATTAAGCAATTTTAATTTTTAAAAATAAATATTTTCCTTTTGTTGTAGTTTATTGATGCAATGCTAGGATTATATTTATTTTGGAAAGATAATAATTCCCAGGAAAAATCAGGAGGTGATCTTTCTAAAGTTTAGATCAGTCTGATGCTTTTGCTACCAGTAAAATATTTGGTGTGCTCTGTTTTCTGAATCTCCATAGCTCTACTGAGCAGTCATAACCCTTAAAGAACGCTTTGTAAAACCACAGCTGAATAAGGATATGGATAAGACAAAATTTTCAGAAAAGCTGAAAGTTGAATGGAATGTAAATAAGAAGAGGGTCCAGAACAATCTCTGTTGAAGAGGTGTTCACAATTTAGGTCTGATTCTTCTAAAAGAATAGGTGGTAAAAGTTCATGCATCTATTATTTTTAAACTACATTAGGAAAGTCATCAAACCAATTTCTTCTGCTCCTTAATCTGCAAATTACAATTGGTGTCACTATGCTATACCTGTATTAAAATCGTGGAAATACACGTTCCAGAAATACTTTTTTCTAAGATGATCAAGAAGCAATAGGTAGTATCACCAGAAAATAAATAAAAGAGTCAAAAACTCCTGTGAAATTATGGCAATCAAAACCACTCAAAAAAAGTTAAGACATTATAGACAATCAGTTGCTATGACTGTTGTGTTCCTTGAGGCTACTGCCTGAGCAGTAGGGCTAAGATTTTTAGCCTAAGATGTTGACTTTATATTGACATAATCTAGAATACAGCTATTGTTTGCCATGCTCCCAGAAAACTGACTCCCACCAGACAGGGCAACAGTTTCTTGGAGTGGCTGAAGGACAGCTGAATGAGTGCAGATGACAATTCACAAAACAAGGCATTTTAAAAGTTTTTGATGAAGCAGCTTCTATGAAAGAAGGAAAAGTTGGTATGCATATATTTTATAGTTAAGACAAATGTACTTTCTGAGTTTGCAGTAAAACTAAAACCAAAGCACTAGGAGATCAGTGTGGTTAAATGAGTAGGTACCGAAACAGAGAGTTAGTTTCTAGTTGAAACCCACCAATAACAGCCTATAGTCTTTCTCTTATTTTCCTCTACCATTGGTCAACTCCTGTGTTACATTTTGTCTTCCTTAGACTTAAATTCTTCTGAGCAAGGACTGAATGCAATTTTATGACATGACAAAAGCCGCTCATAATCCTCACTAAAGCCTTTGGATGCTACTGGAATAAAAAGAAGAAACCCCATGCTTAAGAGTATTCCAATGATGCAATTATGATAGTATTTCTATCGAAAGAACAACAGACTACTGGATGAGACTTAATTCCAGTCCATCATTATACGACAGGTATATAATTCTTTTACTTTATGTATGAAACCTTCTCTAGAAGAATAAAGTACCTTGCAAAATGTGAACTTTGTCTGCATAAATAAAAGCATCTGGTTTGCTGTCTAACCATCTGGTTTATCTAAAGTTTATAGTCTCCTGAGTGTTATTCACAGGCCCACATATGATCAAGCCTCCACAGACATTTCTATTTGGTAAAATCTTTCCCACAGCCCTTTATTTTTTCTATCTGTTTTTGATCTTGTAAAAAAATGTCATTTTAATACGTGTGTTGTAATACTGCCTGTGTTTGTGTTTCTGTGAACTGTGCAGATCTCCTAGTGTGTAGATATTATGGGCTAGATTCTCTTGGGAACAGTGGTGGAAAGAACTACAGAAGAGTCATTTGGACATACCAGACTCTATGACTTCTTCTCTGCTGTCACTGAACAAAGGGTTAGGTGAAGGTGGATAGATTACTTTAAAATGCATCAGCTATTAACATGTAACAAGGCTCCTAGAACTGACCTCTGTTTCAGTTCAAGACCCTACACCAGACAGGTACTCTTCTGGGTTTGTCAGTTCCATGATGCCTGACAGCATGCAGCATCCAGATAACCTAGCTGTTTTCAGCCCTGTGTGAATGTGTTATTATTTTCCCTTAATTCTACAAGCTGGATAGTCATTACATTTCTTCTTGCTCTCTCTGTTTAATAAACACAAGATTTTCCATTCAGAGCCCTTACAAAGCCTTACCAAAAGAGTTCATTCTCCTTTAGAGTTCAACTGCTCCAGTTTCTCGAGAGAACGTCTCAGTTCTCTGGTAGGTCAGTAAATACACAACAGTTCACAAGCTCTGATACTTCTGCCTAATCTGCTCTCTTAGCACAGGCAATGGAAAATGTTTCACTTGAAACAACAAACAGATTCAAAATCAGGAATAGAAATTACCTCAGTAGAGATTAATATAACTTCACAGAAACCTATCTCTTTCTGCTCTAAACCACCGTGACTGATGCTTCAGCAAAGTAAGTGTGCATATTTAAGTCTTTCTCAACGCTAATTGCACCTTTTAATCTACCCAGAGGTCAGTAGCTTTCTATATTACATCAAAAGTGTGATTTAAAGAGAAATGTAGACCTACAGATCATGGAGTGCAGTGCCGTATTTGCAATTTAACATAACTAAGCCAACTGGGGCAAAAAGCCTGTATTTTAGGTGCAAAATAGGTGTCCCTTTCTGTGGTCACTCTTCCCCATATTTCTTTAACATAAAAAACTAGAAAGTATCTCTGTGGAAGCTAAGACCCAGGACTTCTCTCTCTGCATAAGAGTTGAGAGAGGGCAGCTGGATCCCACTGGACCCTGCTGTGTTTAGTTTCTAAAAATGGGAACTAAACTGAGAAGCACCCTCCAGGGGCAGCAAAATACAGCAGGAAGCTTGGAGATGCCGTTCTGTTCTAAAAAAAAAAAAAAAAAATGTTTTCATGTACGTGATTCTATTTACTTCTTAGCTTATTTGTGTAGCTTGGGGGTACTGGGCTGTTGCCTGGTCAGCTTCTTACAGTTTTGATTACTGTTGACATACACAAGTGTGAGTGCGTGAGCTCACGCACACATACTTAAGAGCAGCTTCTATGAACGTACAGGAGAAGAGTTTTAAGTAATTCAAATCAATAGATTTCACTAAAGCCTTGTATGTTGCAAAAGGACAGATGAAGTCCTATTCCAAGACTAAGTCCTAGATCATTAGATATTAGCTTTTAATATAGGGACAGATTCTAAAACGAGCTATAACTTTCCAGCTGAATTATGTTAATTGATAATACTTATTTCCAGCCACTGTAAATAGGATGCTTGTTGCACATTTAAGTCATCACTTTTTTCAGACTTCAGCAACAAGCCAGGTAACAGAGCTAAAACAATGAGCCTTAATGTCTGTCTGTACGTTCAGATACAAGATGGGCTTTGTATTTCTTTTATTTATTGTACTGAGAGAGCTAGCCTATTCATTCAAAATGAAAGTCAAGACAATCATTAATTGTGATTTTTCCCAAGTAGCAATGCTAAACACGGGTCCTGAGTTAACGATTGTATTGCTAATTATTTCCATGCATTGAATTTCAGTGTGAACAAGCCTATCACTGTGTCGATTTCTACATTACAAATTGGCTTGTGTTTTCAATCTCAATGTGACATTAACATTTATAACCTGCAAATGGGAGTCAGTATTCACACCAGTCAGGATAATCCATATCCTTATGTTTTAGAGCTTATGGTATAGAGCTTCCTTAGAGAAGGATAATTGCATAAAAAAATTTTGCTTTAGATTTTAAATATTTTCTTAGGAAAAAAATACTTATGGCTATGAAAATCTTGTGTGATCCTTATTTGTTTTCAGAACATATTTCCAAGAGCTGGGAAGATTTGTTTTCTGGCATGCATCAAACATTTTTCCATTGGCCACAGCATTCTTGCACTAATTGAGTTTAGAAAACTCTTGTGCTGCTGCCTGCATGAATATGATCTGTGAAAAGCAAGCCTCAGAAATAATGGGATCCATTAGCTAATTACACTTTATCATCAAACATGCATCAGTTGCAAAATGTAATATGAGCAGTATATTCTGGTATCCCAGACCTTTCAGAATGTAAGAGCTGCCATTAAAAAAGCACATCAGTCTCTTCTTTCCTGAAATACTTCAAAATTCTCAATGAGGGAATCCACTAATTTTTGAAAGATACAGAAATGTACACGACTAACAGTACCTTCTGAAGTGTTTAGAGATGATTTTGCTATCAGAAGTAACAACTTTAGAGAATATGTTTTGTTTATCATGCATGAAATATGAACAAATCTGTTCCCTGGTTAAAATTATCCCTTCTGCTAAAAAATGCAAATTGGGACATTTTGGAGAAAGTGTGGATTTTTTTAATATTATTATGGACTATGTAGAAGAATATTCTTCATATTTCCCCTGAATACTCCTTTACTTTCATAATAATTTTATTTTCTAAGACAATATATGTAGAAGTAACTGACTGTATTTTGCTATAGCTCTCACCTTTCTATTAATGTTTCAGATAATACACGAGGAAGATAATCTCACTAATTCTCCCATTATTTTTACACTGAGAGCATTTTCTCTCCTTTTAAAATAGGAGGAAATTTAGAGTCACATTACAGCTGGCCTTGTTAACATGTTGACCTTGACTCTTTGTTGCCTTACGCTCTCAGCAGCTACATACTTCTCTGCTAAGTGGAAGCTAAAACACCATCCTCTTTGAATGTTTACCTTTTGAAATTACATGAGAATTTGATTTGAAAGATTATGAGATCCAAGTGGAGAACCAACATCATGATTTCACATGAAGTCCAGTTACTTGCTGTTTTAAATTCTAAACTACATAAAATCCCACAAAAAAGAACACCCCACAGAAACACATAAATCACAAAAATCTTGGGAATGCCAAATAAAATCTGTTAGCATTCAAGTAACAAATAAATATAAATTTAAAATTTGTGGGTTGCACTACATCAGCCTGACAGTATTGGTGAGCAGTGGACTGACAGGCAGGTTTTGTACTGCAGTTTTCCATATGCTCCATAGTCGCAAATTTCCAAATGACCTCTGTTAGCTGCTCTGCTCAGCCCAGCTCACTGACTCTGCTTAGCTCACCTTAGCCCAGCTCCTGCTATTCCCTTCCTGCCCTCCTCCCTATGGAGCCATTCTACCTACACAAAGTTTGTGCTCCTGTCACAAACTGAGGAAACAGTTGGAGACATTGCCGGTGACATTCCCTTACAGTGCCATGCCCTGCTGCCATACCCTTGCTGCTCCCAGAAAGCTGAGAGAGCAACAGTGCATGTGGCTGGTCTGTGGGAGATGAGCAGGTCACAGCAGCATCTTACATCACAGCCTGCAATAAGATCAAAGCAGCTCCAGTGGAGGAGGTCAGGCAGTGAGATTCTCAATCCCTTAAAGCCTCACTAGATGGCCATGTAAAAGATTTAGTAGTTTTAAGATACTTGTTGCTACAAAGATACACAACAGATCATCTGTTAGTAGAACGCAGAATCACTGTGAAATGAAGGACTTATACTTGAGTAAAATCCAAGCAGTTATTCTTCTGTTAGGAAATAATGAAAATGTTCTATCTAGATGGGTACAAACCCGCCAGTTTTTTAATGAGATGCTCTTTCTGCTAATAGTGGTTTACCAGTAAACACGCTTTAATTTCTCTGGGCCTGATTATTCACTGCTTTATGTGCTGTATAACTCTTCACACTGGTGCAAAATAAGGTTAAAAAAAGGCCACCAAGCAAATGCTTACATTACACAGGTGCAATTATTTCACAAATAAAAAGGAAGTTTACAGAAGAGTTTGTAGGTGGTGCTTGGAAATTCTTACCATGTATTCCTTTGGAAGTCTGAGGTACATTACCATTTTGAAGTACTCTATGCTCAGTAAAACTAAATAGGGATATTGTTAATGCTTGGACTTTTTGTAAAAGTATAGTATCTTATCTGAGGGGTTTTTTCCATTCTGGTACCTTTCTTTTTGCCTCTTTTGTACGGTGATATTTATGATCTAATTCACTGTTACAATGTTACAGACTAATTTCCGTGCTACATGATTTCTAAATACCTTTTAGCTCCTATTCCTGTTTTTGTGCTAGAAAGCAAAGGGAACAAGCAGGGCAAAGCCTTTAACTTTATCTTCCATGCAACACTATCCCTATATGTTGGTTATCTTCTTATTCTGAAAATAGAAGACAGAAAGATATACGTATGTAGGCATATCCCTGTTTTTACACACAGGCTCCTCTAGGATGATTGCTTTTAGTTCCAGGAAGAGCATGCAGCAGATGAACACCCAAATGAGGATGAATTTTAAAGGGCCTAAGAAAGCATGCTCCCAAAATGTAAGCTTTACACATTTGAAAACACCCTATTTAATGATATACTTTATATTAAAACTGCAGGAGCAGACCTCAGATAATGCCCACATAGTGAACACATTTAGATTTCCTTTCTTTTGCTTTAAAAGTGCCATAAACACCCAACAAAACTCAGTTACTAATGGCTCACCTTTGGGTTGATCATAAGTCTTAGCTGAACCTTCTTGTCTAACTAGATTAATTAGATATTATATTTTCTCTTTCTCACCTAGATAAAGGTTTTATGACTTAATATTTCAGCTCCTGCAGCCACTTTCATTGTGCAAGTTAAAAATCTCTTATGCGGGGCCACCTATTTTCACCAAATATGTACAAGCTAAATTGTTTCTGAAATGTTCGTTCATCTGTGAAAACTATCTGAAATTGGCCAACAAGGAGGTGACCATTCCGCCTTCTCCGATGATGGGGAAAGACTGGATGATAGACACGTGTGACTGCATAAACACTGTTCCTTAGGAAACAGCCTTAAAAAAAATAAATCACTTTTTGGATCACATGTTAAAGCTTTGTACAATTGAGGGTTTGAGATGTGCTAAATCTTACATGTTCTGCACAGTACTATTCACTTGAATAGAACTAATCACTCAAATTGCATAAAGCTAAGTGCTTGTTTAATTCCTCACATGACTGATGACTAATGTTCAGTATTTAAAATCCTGTCCAAAGACAAAGGAACTGATTGTTTCATTTGAGAATTCAACTTTCTAATTCATCACAGTAATTTAAACCTCTGTCATTTAAAATATCTAAGAAGCACGACCTTGCGACAGATTCTGCTTTTATCCTTCTAGAAAATTTTGTATACTAAATACTAAAGCATTAGAAGTAAAATATTTTCAGTCTGGAAGTGACTGCAATTCCATGTTTTATGACATATTAAACAAGAAAAAACGGAGGTAGAAGCTAAATTTGATGGGGCTCCCTGAATGTGCTGAATATAAGGAGAACTCCTTGAGTTAATCTTAAAACATAACAGTTGCTGAATATTTAAGGGGGTATAAGGCACTGCCCAAATGGGCCTCAGTGTACAGTGCTAGAGGAGAACAGAGGGTTTAATGCTTCATCTTCTCTACCACTTCACCAGACTTTAAAACTGTAAAAGCTATGTAGTTTGTATTGTTGCATCTCAAGGAGGTTCAAAGAGTGACTGTGAGCCTTTCAGGTGGGGCATCATTGGTTCTCTTTACAGCAGAAGCCCATCTAGCCTCTGCTTTGTGACCGGGTCACCGAACAGAAAGAGCACTGTGGTGTCCACAGTAGAAAAACCCTCTCTCAGGCTGCAGATCCTCTCTATCTCTCGCAAGAACTGTTTCAAGCTGCTGTAATCCCTGTCAAAGCTCGGGCAGGGAGTGGCCTCCCCCGCCGAGCCCAGGCCGTGCTGCTCCGGCTGCCGCCAGCTCACGCGTCCCGGCCGTGCGGGGGGCGGGACCTGCAGCCCGTGCTGCCTGGTGGGAGCAGGGCAGTAGGGTTGGCCCAAGCTCGGGCCCAGAGCTCAGCCCAGGCTGAGGCACGCCCCCATTCCCGTTCCCGGTCCTGCTCCCGCCGCGGCCGCCCCTAACCACCCCCCCGGCCCGCCCTGTCGCCGCGTGCGAGGGGCGGGGCCACAGCGGCGCGGGCGGGGCGGTGCTGCCGCAAAGCGTGCCAGGCGGGGCACAGCAGGGTGCGTGTTTTGTCGCACTGGTGGAAGTTACGGCACTGCGCTTTGCGGCACGCGCCCCTGCTGGCGGGCCGGGCAGCCCCGCTCGCCCTTTTTGCGCAGCCGCCGCCGCCGAGTTCAGGTGTGTGTCCGCGCCGCTCCGGCCGCGCCGCTTCCAGCCCGGCTCTCGGCGGCGCTGACCTCGTTCTCTCCCTCTCTCTTGTAGGAGCAGCCATGCCAGCCAAGGGTCCCCTGCAGAGCGTCCAGGTCTTCGGGCGGAAGGTGAGGCGCGGGCACGGCGGCCCGCACCGCGTGTTCCGCTCTCCCGGGCTGGGCCGCGCCCTCAGGCCGTTCGCGCTCGGAGTCTCTCGGCCGCAGCTCCTCGCCGGGGCCGTGCGGCGGGGCTGGGCCCGCTTGCAGCCCACGTGTCCCGCTCCAGGGGTGCCGAAGCGCGGCCTGTGCCCGAGGCGGAATTGGGGGGGCGGAGGGGATTTGCTCTCAAGGGAGTGGTTCTGGGGTCTCTCTCTCCAGACCTCGGGAGCGGCCGCCGCTGCCGTCTGCAAGCCACAGGGGCCTGGCTTATCAGTGGCGGTGTCAGAGGGCCACGTTGTGAGGTGGTGGCGGGAGGGTAAAGTTCTCACTGCTGGAATCTAGCGTCTCGAAAAATTCAGGGTAACGTGCTCTTGTGAGAAAATGACCCACGCAAATACGGTGTTACAGAAGGGAGAGAGTCTTTCCTTTGTATACAGCTACATCTTGGAACTACAAGCACACTTTTATTAAGACTCTGCTTTAATGTCAGTATCTGGAAGTGTAAGTAGTGGTATTGTTTTGTTTAGTGCAAAATGGTAATTTTGGGCATTGGACTAAGACTAATAGATTTTAAGCTTAACTGAAAGTTCACACTGCTTGTGCAAAAATGAAATGCTGTACTAATACACGTTCGTATTTTTAGAAAACCGCTACAGCTGTTGCCCACTGCAAGAGAGGGAATGGCCTCATTAAAGTGAATGGAAGACCTCTGGAAATGATTGAGCCCAGAACTCTGCAGTATAAAGTAAGCACCCACAGTCTCTGCCTTTCTCCCCTTGGGTGTTAAAATACCTTTATACACCTCATTACTTGACAATGGAGATGAGTTGCTGACAGTACTGAATTTTTGGTTGTTACTTGATTACCTAAAATGTAGATACTGTTATGAAAATTTAGAAAACTGCACTAACATACGTCAGTGTAATTGCGTGGAGTATTTTCTGCAGTTCTGCATTTTTAAATGGCTTAAAGCTCTCATTTTAAAAAGGTTGTTTAGAACTTTATGAAATGCCTGCTGAGCTGCGGAGAGAATCTAAAGCTGGCTAGATAGCTATAAAGTGTAATAAACAGTGAAGAAAACTACCAACAAATCACTTCAGGTTTTCAGTTTTTATAAACTTGATTTATTTTTTGCATGTAGTTATGGCATTCTACTTAAACTATTCCCTTGCTCTTAATTCCCATATGCTTTGCTATTAAGATATTTGAAACTTATATTTATTGAAGTCTTGAGTTTATTTATCTTATGACTGCACTGGTAGATGTCAAAAAACTTTGCAAGAGGTGTATCTAATCTAGATGTGTGCTTCTAAAATAAAGGCTCCATTTTTCAGAGTATTCAATAATGTCACATTTTGTAAATGCACTGCAAGCTCCCGTCCTGATCACAAATGAATACTCTTTATGTTTTGCTTCCCAGCTGCTTGAACCCGTCCTCCTCCTGGGGAAGGAAAGGTTTGCTGGTGTTGACATCAGAGTCCGTGTGAAGGGTGGTGGCCATGTAGCACAAATCTATGGTACGATTTTTGGTGGGATATCTGGTGTGGAGTAGATCGGGTTAAGCAATTCTAGTGAGTTGGCGCTGGCTGGATGCCAGGAGCCCACCAAGCTGCTCTGTCATTCTCCTTATCTGGATGGGGAAGGGGAGAAAATAAGATAAAAAAGACCTGTGGGTCAAGATGAAGGCAGTTGAATGAAACAATAGGAAAGGAAGGAAAACAAAAGGCTTCCATGAGGAGGTGATGTTCAGTCACTTCCCAGGAAGTACGGCCTCAATACCTGTAGCAGTTTCTTCTCTTTCCTCTTTGCTTTTATTGCTGACCAGACATCCTATGGTATGGAATATCCCTTTGGGTCAGCTGTCCTGGCTGTGTTCCCTCCAAGATCTTGCCCAGTCCCAGTGTAGTGGTGGGGAGCAATGTTTGAGGCACAACCTTGATGCTGTGGGAGCGCTGCTCAGCTGTAGCCAGAGTACGCACCATGTGAGAACTGTCACAGGAAAATCACCTCCATCTCAGCCAGACCCGATGTGGCCATATGCTTAAGAGGCTGAGTTCAGAATAGTGACTTGCCAAACTCCATGTTCTGTTTCTTTTTCCACTGCGCAAATGTAGTTTTTCATAAGGGCTTATTAGTTATGTTTTGTGTGCAAAGCTGTAACATCTAGAGTAAAGTGAGTGAAGTAAATTGATGAAGTTTTGAGGAAATGTGAGGAAACTACATGGTGCAGTGTGACAGGGCAGTTCAAATGCAGCTGAGCACAAGGATTTTGGGAGGGGAGGAATGGTGTTTATCATTAGAAATTAAATCTTAATTCTGTATTTCCGTGTTGTTCAGAAGCATCTTTCAGCTGATAAGCAAAGCAAGGCAGTTTTACCCTTGCAGAGAAGGTTGAGAACATCCTTGCATTAGCTGTTGATAAAAGTTCATCTTTGCAAATAATAGATTTGTTCTGCTCTTTTAGTTTGAATATAGGGTAGCGAAGTGGAGCTGAGACTGCATAGAGGGCAGAGGCAAGTTTCAGGCTCAGAGTTGATCACATTTGTTTTTCAGACCATTCATATTTTCATCAAAATCCTGATGTCGATGGTTTGACAAATAACAGTGTAACAACATCCTGACGGTTAAGTCCTCTGCTTCTGGTTTGAGTTCTGGTTACTGTGCTATAGGGGTTTGTTCGTGACATGTGCTAGCACTCATACCCTCATGTTGTCCGTTTTCCCTCCTTAGTCTTTCAACACACTGCTCAGTTTTGTCCTTGTTGAAAAGTATAGACATTGCAGAGAACTGTCTGTCAGGAGATGTATCTATGTTAGTACTGGGGAGATAAGGTGGTCAAGCTGCCCTTGTACAATTTCTTGGTTAGCTGCAGTTGTCAAGTCACAGATGAACTGTGGGTGGCCTCTTGACACAAGTTTCTTCAGATTTGCCAAAGTAAAGGTCACGTAGAGTATTAGGGAGGGAAAGGACAAATTGGCAGCAAACAAGATAGCAAGTTTCTCAGATAGCTGGAACCATGTATTTAAATTTTAAATAGATTTGCAATCCTTACGAATGCTTTACCTTTTTTTAACAGCTATCCGTCAAGCTATTTCCAAAGCTTTGGTGGCTTACTATCAGAAATGTAAGTAATTTTGACCGTTGTATTAGCTTTAAGTGGAAATGTATGGCTTTTGGTAGTTTGATTGCAGAAAGTGTTAATATTGATGTTCCATGCGAAACTGCTTAAACTGATGATTTTTTTAAACAGATGTTGATGAAGCTTCCAAGAAAGAGATCAAGGATATTCTAATCCAGTATGATAGGACTCTACTGGTTGCAGATCCTCGCCGTTGTGAATCCAAGAAATTTGGAGGACCTGGTGCTCGTGCACGCTACCAGAAGTCTTACCGTTAAAATTGTTTTACTGTAATGAGAAGTCAATAAACATAAAGAATTTGATAATTTTTGTGTTTCTAAATTGTGTTTTTCTAAATTGTGTGGGTAAATAGATTTTTTTTTTCTCCACTGTTAACTTGAAATTAATACACAAATTGATAGGTATTAAATTAAAATCAGAGAGCTGATAGCAATTTTCTTTTATCCATTCATAGTAAGTCTGGATAGGTAGGGTCTTGGGAATAAAGAAGACCTTTGTCCTGTTGATCAGTGTGTGGTTATCAGAACATAATGGCTCACATCCTAGGTTTTACGGGTACATGAAGCAATATAGTGGCTCATGAAAGCAGAGTTCAATCTTCGCCTTTCTGGTACAAATTAACGTTGTCAAAACCAAAGTAATTACCAGGGGCAGGGGATGGAGGTTTGTTGAGCTCTTGCATTACCAGATAATACAAAGATGGAGTTTTCTAGCTTGGTATGTCTAAATGTAGGAAACTTAAAAAAACAAGCACCATGTATTTGGTTAAAAAGTAGCCTTTAGTAAATGTAAACCAAGAATTTTGTGTTGCAAGATTGGGTCTGAATGATTCATCCTTCAACCACATATTCACACGGTACAAGCACAGGGATGTAGACGTGGTGATGAACATTAAATAATTTTATTAAAAAAGGAAAATCTCTTTGGAAGTCAGAAAACTGCTTGTTATGAGTTAGGTGAGGCAGTTTGAAGGCCTTAGAAAGGGGGGGGGAAGTAGAGTTGAAAATATGAAAATACAGGATGTGTGTATGAAGTGTTGGAGAAGTTTCAGTTTCTCTTCCATTGATCCAGGGACAAAAAAAAATAGAGTTTTGAGTAGATATGGGATATACCGACAAGAGACTGTTGAAAAGGCTCACGGTCCTTTAGAAGAGTTGCAGGTAATGGAGTGAGGCCTTGGATACAAGCTGACCCAACAGGTATGGCCACACCCCTGAGCTGTTTCCTGTTTAAAAACCAGTTTGGAGAGGAACTGGGGAAAACTGGAGACCAAGACAATCAGAGCCCAACTGCTGTATTGCTCTCTAAGCCTGGTAGTTGAGTGTCTCTTGTATGCTTTTTGTGCCAATACTGAAATTATCATAGGAACACCTTGTTACTTGAGTTTTTTTTTTTAATTGGGCTTTCTCAGCATGGTATTTCTTCTCTAATTTACTTAATGGGAGGTTATTTCAGCATACTCAGGTCAACACAAAGTTAAAC
The DNA here is from genome assembly GCF_036250125.1 of Pseudopipra pipra. Lineage (NCBI taxonomy): Eukaryota > Metazoa > Chordata > Aves > Passeriformes > Pipridae > Pseudopipra > Pseudopipra pipra. The sequence continues at coordinate 35,767,531 of NC_087553.1, read as the reverse complement.
CAGCTTTCTTTGTGAGTTGGGGAAGTGGAAAGAATAGTAAAATTCTGCCCTTTTGCTCTAGTTTGGGAAAACAGGTGCTTGTGCCTTTTTATAAATGTTATCATTTGTCATGATGTCTGCTTTTTTGGTACAAAAGTATTAAAGGCATCCTCACTGAAGTGTAGTTATTCAAGAGTTAAATGTGTAACTTAAACAAATGCCTTCTGAAAAGGAATTCTCTATCCATCTCCCGTTTTAGCTGTCAGTGTCTGCCACAAAATAACTGCATTCCATGACCCGAATAGAAGTAGAATGCTCGTATTGAAGTGGAGGGGACTGTTGTATGTTCTATCACCAAGTTACACACAAGAATTTTTTGGTTTTACACTAAGCAAATGAGATATTCTATTCCAGACTCTAGCTGTCTCTGGCAAGATGTGTGGTCTGCTTTTCTCAGTCCTCTCTTTCTGCACTCTAAGCTCTTGGGCTGCTGAAAACTGCGATGCTCAGCCTCCTAGCCTGGCTTTCCAAGGAAAAAATGCTATGCAGACCTAACTTAGAATTTGATTGCTTGAATTCCTGTGAGTTTTGTGAAAACTGGCATCTTGATAGATGGTAATTAGCTTCAGCGGAGGAAAAATAAGCCTTTTAGTTGTTTGGCTCGTGTAATGACTGAAAAGCAGTGGTTCACTCATTGCTTAGGAAACGTGTACTGGCCTGCCAGTTGGCACATCTGAGGCTAGTCCAAAACTGATTCTTGCCTAGCTGTTATATTAGTGGGATGGAGGAGAAAAGACATGATGCAAAGTTGCAGTGTGTGAAAATCAGGGAGGCAGGGGGAGATGCAATACTGGATGCCAGTAACCTTCAGGGTGGATTTCACAGTTAGAAGAAACCTGATGGATCCATTTTTCTGCCCACAGAACAGGTTGTAACAATTGTGGATTTTTGTTTTGCAGTTCTTTTAAAGAAAGTCTGAAAATAAAACTTGCATTGCTACTAATATATCCAGAGATTATATCTGCATGTCATTTCTTCAACCAGAAGACTCTTAGCATAATACAAATGCTTTCTGAACTGAACTCTGATCCCATAAAAATGCCCCGTTAATCCTGTAGAGTGATATCATTCCTATACACTTGCTTTCTAAATGAGAAATGTTTGTGGAATTAGGCTGGTGTCTGCCTGGGTGGCTGAACATTTTTATCCTAGGAGGTTTCTTACTGATCACCCACTAGAGGGCTTAACTTCATTGAGGAAACAGAACCACTGTGAAATTTGAAGGTGTAAGGAGGAAACCTGTTTGATCTTCAAACCCTTAGTGAGGATCTTGAGCAGCTGTGGACGTGGTTCTCAGAAAAAAAAGAAATGTTCCTGACCTCCTATCATCCAGCTCTTTCATTAGTTTCACCAATGCTAATCCTTAGGAAGATCAGGTGTGCACAATAAAATGTGGTCTCAATTGAATTCTTCATTGAAAATACCAAGTTTTGTTAACTGCAGAGGATCCAGTTCAAAACCAGGGCAAGCTTATGTCCATGGCACGGAAGGCAGTTATTTTTTCACCCACTGTTTATAATCTTGATAAACAGTGTGACCTGTATATAAATTTAAGTCCTCTCAAATGTCATGTTGGAAAATTTGGAGAAAATTAATTTTGTCTGTAATATACAAATATATAAATATTGAAATGTTTAAATTTTATTTTTAAAGAGAAATCTGTAACTTAAAGATGTAACACCAGCATTTTTAAAGTGCGGACAAGTGTGTTCTGTCTTGTACTTGTTTCCTTCCAAAAGAGATTATTTTCTAATGCCTTTTTTCTGTTCAGATTTTTCGGAAACGCCAATCTGTGAGTATTCTAATACTTGTGTAGATAATCTGTGTTGTTGCCTTGATACAATTTGATTCAATTTTTTTCATCTCTTTCTTAATATAGTCGTCTGAGTTACAGTTCAGTGTACTTGGCTGAATAATTCTTTTTCCTTAGCTGACATCCTTAATGTGCTTGGGATTGTGCTTTTTCCTACCCTGCCTTGGGCAGAGATGTCCAAACCTAATGAAGCCTATTGTTCTAACTCTTAAAAAGTTCCTTTGCAGCTGATGAGGCTTGGCCTACTTTTTAAATATTAGAATTTAAGCAAATGTGAAATACTAACCAAATATTCACTCAACTCTGCTATAGAAAAATTGAAAAAAAAAAAGTCTATTTTGGATAGTTTCTGTTAAACCAAAATAGTTCATTTCTATGAACGTTATATTAATGGAAATATTTATTTGTGAAATTACATATGAAGCATGGTGGGAAATACAGTCTTGAGGAAGGGAGGAATCCCAGATCAGATTTCTCTTGGAACAGTTTTGAAACCGGACTTGAAAGTAAGATAACATGGAGGCTGGTAATGGAAATTTGAAGATCTAATGCTTGATTTCATCTCATCTTGAGAGTAACCTTCAGTGAAAGCATATTTCCTCTAAGTTCCCACATAAGAGTTAAAAGAGTGACTATATCAATGAGTCGATTTGACTTAGGAACTCACTTCTTTTGCTTCTGTTTGCAGTCTGGAGTGGTTTTGGACCACACAGAGCACATACAACTAAGCTGGGAGATGCAGTCTGGCTGCACACAAGCAGCTGATCTATGGGACCAGGCCATAGCCAGTCAAAAGTAAAAACAAAACAAAAAACCCTCTGGAAACACAATTATTGGAATGTCAGCTTCTCAGATCCAACAGTTTGCAATAAGTATCCTTGTGCCACCAGTGGTCCTGAACTTGCACAAGTGCTCTTGGCTGCTATGTGGATACAGGGTTTTGTCCTTGTCTGTGGTTGGAGAGGCTGAGTGTTTTCATTTGCTTTCTGTTCTTGTCCAGCTGGGGAGCAGGAAAGAGAAAAGTCTGGAAAGATGATGGGGAATGTTTTACCTGAGAGAGGTCATCAACTTCTAAATTTTATTTGGGTCCAAACGCACCCACAGAGGGTCTCACAAAGCATGTCCTACGAAGAGCAGAGGGCTAGGCAAAAGACAGGTTTTGCAAAATAAAATAAGCAGTAGCAATTTCAAGTAGCATTATATGTGTCTTTAAAACTGTTCTTTTTAATGATTCTGTTTACAGTAAATCAGTATTTATTTTTAAAATTTAAAATTATGATAAAGCAGGTAAAAGTCTTTAATTTTAAAACATAATTTTAATTTTGGTTAAATTATATTTTTATATTTTAATGAAAATTAGAAATGAAACCCATTGTTATATTGAATTCTTTCTCCTTTTTGCTAATATAAAGTTTTAATAATGTTTTATTAAAAACTAAATATAATTATCCTCTGAGAAACCTTCTTTTATGGTATAAGCAAACTATACACAGAAATACATCTAAAATATTCTTAAAAATCCAAGTGTATTATTTAATAGAAGTTCACCTCTCCCCTTTGAGGACAGATAAGAAATGTTAATATGTTAATTTCTAAAACCATCTGGTTATACTTTATATAGTAGTATCATTTCAGGGTCTTGCAAAACTATTTTGCTATACTAAGCGGTGAAGAGCAGCACTCAGCTCAAGCCTCAAAGCACACAAAGGTGTGTGATGACTGAAAGATCTCTCAAACCACCATGACATGGCAACATTTGTGTGTCATTGTCTGCTATGTTATAAAGGGCCGATTCAATTCAACAGAGGAGTAATACTTGCAGGTCTGGTGCAAGTGTAACTAATACAGACCCTGCTGAGGAGTTACCATGCATTACTAATGAGGGACATGCAGCCAGGAAGTTGTATGCAACACTCACAAAGCTCCTGAAGCTGTATGTAGCTACCAAGCTTGATGTCTCCTTTTATTTTCCTTTTTTTGCATTGCGTTGTTTTAAATAATACATTAAATTAACTAATTTTTAAAGGATTTAAACACACTGTAGAAATACATTGTTCTAAGATGTCATGTAATCAAAGCCATTAATTTGGATAAATTCCCTATTCCTAACTTATACTGAAATGAACATTGTAGGAAAGCTCAGTTTAATGATACCATGGAGTATATTCTTGCTTCATTCGCTGCTGTCCTCTTTGCAAGGTAAGAATTTTATTCCATTTCTTTTAACTTTTACAAAGATTTCTCTAAGTATTTTTCTATCATTATATTTTTTGACCTTGCTGGAATTTATAAATGCCAATTAAACATTTACATCACCATTGTCTCTCACAGGTGTAGAAACTAAAATATAACTTTTTTTTTTAAGACACATTTTTATATCTCTGAATTTGTTACAAAACAATTACTTATGAACAAAATCTAAGTTTCTTGTATTTCTTGCTATTTTTGTCAGATGAATAAGCATTTTCAACGGGATATGATTTTGTCTGAACAGACTGCACCTGCAGTTTAAAATTTTTAGACTGATAGGGCAAAAATTGCTCTTCTAATTACAGAAATGATGTTATTTTCTATGTAGTGCAACTGGATCTTGCAGATAGTTTTCATGCAGCAATTATAAAGATTTCTAAGGCAATAAGAGAAATTGTTTTGTTGTTTTGTGTATTTGTTTTTATTTGTTTATTTGTTTCCTTGTTTTTAGCATGGACTAATTTAAAATTATTTACAATTGAATCTTACAAGTAACACTCAGAAAATTATTATAACCCTAGAAGTTTGATTCTGAAAAGCTCTGAGCACCTCTTGTATTTTATCTGTTTTGTTCTGAGCCTGTGAAGAACTATGAACTCTTTTCCCTCTTTCATGGGAGCATGTACCAGAACTGAGACCATGAAAACTTGCAGGTGAATAATGCTTGAGAGAATCAAGTCCTCAGGAAGGAAAGCATGTAATGCTACATTCCTTGGAAACAGAAAAATTTTGTGCAAAGATGCTCTTTAAAACTCAGGATCATTGAAAAACAAAATTCAGTAGTGTTGTTTTAAACTTCACATTGCTTGCCAAGGACAGAGTAATGCTGTAGGAAAAAAATGTTTAACTTGATGACTTTTTAATCCGCAGGATCTTATTGCAAGCTTTCTCCTTTGAGAAGAACTTTGAGGTAAGGTTTTGTTCCTTATTTGTCAAGTCCTACTAACAGAACAAGAATGAGCAAGTGTGACGCAGTGCAAGTTAGAAAGTAAAATATAGCCTTGAATTCAACATGTAAAATGTCATCTACATGTAGGTTGGATGTAGAACACACTTTCAGAATGTTTACAACTCTTTTCAAAGTATTTACATAATGGGCACGGGTCCTTCATTTGAAAAATGGAGTTCCTTATGAAAAACGATACTTCTATGGTCTTGAGAATGCTTAGAGGAATAATGGAATGAAACCAGCATGAGATCATGATTTCATGACTGGAAAAATACATTAAATGAGTATCCTTCTACAGTCTTAATTGCATGATAAAATCGTAGCTGCTATTTGAAGCACAGAGAAGTAAGTGCTGTATAACCTTAAAATAAACATTTTCAATACAAATCTTCATGTAGAAGCTGAAATCCAAACAAAACCCAAACTAGGGAATGTTCCTGATCCCATTGAATTAAATGGGAACTATGCCATCCATTTCAATGGAAGCATCCAGTTGTACGTAGCTTCAAATGTCTAATGACCTCTAATGCATCTAGCAAACACACATGCAAATCTTGGAATATTGATAGAACTAAGTGTGTTTTATAGTTTGATGCCCTTGTTTTGAAACTTAATCACAAATTTAAGTTGGCTCCAGCTGGAGAGTCATCTCTTGCTATTACAAGTACCATCACAGTATATTCAAGCAACACTCAGGGGAACTTACAGCCACTCACACATAGCATCAACTAAATATGAAGTGGCTTTACAGTTTTGTATCCTGTTGTGTAAGCCTGTTTTGCCTATTTACATTTCCCCACAGGCTCCAGGTACCTCCCTGTCCAAGCAGAGATCAGAGTGCTGCCCAATTCGGTAAAATGAGACAACGACAAAAAAAAAAAAGAAAAAAATAATCACCTTTTTAAATGTTAACCCAAGAAAGACCTCTTTGATAAAGTTATGGTAATCAGAGAGAAACACTTCTCTCAAGGGAGTTGCTTATTCAGGTTGCTCCAGGGACCTTTGATAATACAAGATCCTTTTTGTTTTCTTCCAGAAATGAGTTTAATGCAACTCGACAGAAAAGAGATCTTGTAACAGCCGAGGTAGGTAATACCTCCAAAAGTGGGAGGGAGGGAAAACCCTCCTCCCTTTTCTGCTCTGGACCTTTGCCATCCTTACAAATGAACCTTTGTGGGGAGAAGGGCTGCGGTAACAGGAGGACAGTGAGGACAGGAGCAGCTAGTCCCCATCTGCCCAGCCCCGACTGACCCAGGGCCTCATGCCTTCATTCACTCTCAGCAGAGCACCCAGTGGGCAACCTTCCCTGATGAGCTGACTGACGCATACCATGGGAAATAAACCCACCATGTCTCTCTCTGTCTTTTGTGAGAGTGAACAGAATGTCCTGGAAAGCTGTTTGTGTTTGGTGAGAGGCACAATGGCGGCGCCGCTGGCAAGGCTCCCTCATGCACGTGGTCAATGGTGGCTCCAGCGCAGCCCTGGTTACTATTGCCCCGGCCCCCTGCTGCCTCAGTGTTGCACCTCAGCAATGCTGCTCTGAAATTTAATAGTAAACGGAGAAATCTCATTCCCCCACTGGTGCACACTTGGGTTATGGACCCCAGCCAAGGGTTATAACCCCGTTTGACGGGGGTAGGCAGGAAGCCGGAGACTGTCTCTCCTCAGGGTCTTTGCGAGGAGCCTGCAGCCGAACCAGGGCTGATTTACCCCAAGTGCCTCTGAGATCTGTGTGCCCCTGACTGAGTCAGAAGGCAGTGGGTGTGAAATGCTGTGCTAAAATCAACCGAGCCTCTGAGACAAGCGGACTGGTGGTATCTTTGGAGGGGACCTCAGCATGGGAGTGCTGTTGCACCAAGGACGCTTTACTGCCCCAAAATAACACAAAGGCCAAAAGCCACTTTCCTGAGGCAGGCAGTTTAGAGTAGCTATCATGGAAAATGAAAATGGGTCTTGTTCAGAGAGGGAAGGGACACCTTTCAGCTAGCAACAGGCCATGGGAACCAGGAATAGTTTTGGTAGGGGGGCCTTCCAGGTGATGATTTGATGAAATCTATTTCAAGTTGATTTTAGACAGATCATGCTACTTGGATGCATCCCACTAAGCATTTCCATTTGGAAAAAGGAAGTCTTTATGTCACTGTAAGAGGCATTAGTAAGACTTAACCTAACATGTTCCTTGCATGGCACTGTTCACTTTCAAATCCATCAGTTCAAATTCCAGAAGTGGAGAATGATTGGTGTCAAGAGGGAAGAAATAAATTAACTTACAAACAAAGATTAAAACAATTTTTGTACTTAGTTGTGCAGCCTAAGGCTGGTGCTTATGTCTGTGGGGAGCACAGAAGGGTGACTGTTTTTCTCACAGATTATCAAATAGGAAATAAGTAAAAAACAGAGGAAAGAGTAGCTATTTAAGCAAAAGGGCCCAGATTTATAAAAGAAGGGATTTAAACTGGCCATGAATAAATGTAAATGGGAAATATGTAGCTACTCATCACTTCACCCTGCTAAACTTTTCAGTCAGACTAGTTGGGGGCAAAAGCCCCAGATTACTTTCAGCCTGGAATAGGATCAGTTCTTGGAAGGAACAATGTGACATGACAAGCTGCAGTAGCAGGGTGCTTGGGCAGATCCAGGGCTTCCTCATAGTCTGATGCTCCCTTGTTCCTAAACAGGAAGCAGCTCAGGCAGATCCACTTTCTCTTTTGTTCAGGATGAACCAAAATGCAATTCTGAAGGTCCTCAAGGAGGACATGAAATCCATTGCAGCTAGAGTGGCCACAGTGGGATGATCAGGGTGCAGCACAGAGCATGAGTCAAGGGAGAGGATGAAATAAGGGATGTCACATCTTCAAGCTCACCAGCTATGGGTATTTGACTGAAGTGAAAATGGCAGATTGTTCTCTGTCTCCTCACTTTTCCTTCTAAATGTAAATGCAAAACTTCCCAGGTGGAGCCCCAGTGGTTCACTGGAACTGGGGGGCATGAGGGAAAGCAAGCAGTGATCTCACAGCACAGCTGTGTCCATTCTCATCCCCTCAAAACCTGTGCTTTTCCTCCGCAGCCTGCCAATCCCTCCTGCAGCACCCACGCCTCTGCCTTGCTGGCTGAGATGCAAATTGCTGTTCTGTATTAAAAGTCCCAACCCAATGTTTGGGCGCAAGTACTCAGGCTCTTATCAGCTCATTTGTAAACCACGAACACCCTGATTTTGCTTTTATGTTTCTCTGACAGGTTCAAGCTGCGTCTTTGTTGCATCTTCATGGGACCCAGATGCAGAGTCCACCAGGAGGTGAGTGCTGTGCTCCTCACCCGTGGGAGGAGAGAGTCCTGAAAATACTGCCTTCCTACCAGTTCCTCTCTGTTACCATGGGCTGTGGAACACCTCTTCCTTATGTTCCCTACAAAACCCTGCCCTGTCTCATTTTCTCATGTTATCCATGTTAAATTAAGAAAAATTCCTATTAAAATTGTACTTTCAAAATAAGGCCTTACAACCAAATCTCGACAACCAACTAAGCCAATACTTTGATATTGTTGGTTTTTGTTTTGTTTTGTTTTGTTTTTTTTTTAAATTTAGGTCTGTTGCAATTTTTCTTTTGTGCCACTTTTTTTCTGGCCTTGGCAGAGGATGTAGGTATGTCAGAGAGACAAGTAACTGGTTGTGCAAAGGGACAAGGGTGCTCAGGCAATGAACACGCATCTGCTCCTGGAGAGTCTTAAGCATTGTACAACCATGTAAAGGAGGCCCAGGTTACAGAAGTTGTTTTACAGTACAGTTCATTGTATTCAACTTGGGTTGGAATTTTGGTATCCTTCTTGGAAAATGCCTGGGCAGGTCCTTTCTGTTGCATTTTTCTATGTAAAAGGATATATGCAATTTTGCAACTCACAATTCTAACAACAACAAAGAAGTTTTCCACTTCCACCAACCACAGAAGTTGGTGCTGTTCTAGAAGCAATATTTTCTGCTTTGTCAGTATTTTCAGAGTATCTGTGTATATTTGGAAAGCAATTCTTTAATGGAAAAAATTCAAAACTAAGCATGCAAAGGAATTTTCACAATGAAGGATGATATTCATAATAATTGGTAGCTTCTGTGTACCTTTAATGTAAAGGTCCCATTTTATTCCCATTCAAGATCACTAGCAGCTATTTTAATCTCCATCAGCAACACTGAAAGCTTTTGTATGTAGGGTTTTAATCCTACTCCAAGAAGGAAAACAGCTATCTGCAAAACCTGATGAAGTTTTGCTTTGGGACTACTTTTCTTCTCCACTTTTGGGGAATTATGATTTAGACCCCCCTCAACGAATGATTAGTAAATGACAGGGAGGTCTTAGCTTTCAAACACACTATAAAACCCTTTAATGTAACTGCTTTTGGAAACAATTACTAATTATAAAACAAGCCATTCCCATGGAATCTAAAGTCTCTGACTCCAGTCACCTCTTAAGCAGAAAAAACCTTCTAACTGACTTTTTTTAGCATGTGGAGAAGGTTGTTTATGACTGGTTTTGACTCTGTAAATTATATATTCTGGACTAATCATAAACTGAATGTACCCTTTGCTGTAATGCTTAGGAGGGAGGAGCTGAACATATGTATAAATTATGCTGAATTTAGTCAATTAGAATAATCTGTGTCCTGCATATTTTGAGATCAGCAGGACTGGGATTTGATTTCTTTACATGGGAACTTGACCTTTTGTTTTCTGGGAGGAGGTTGACCTTTTGCTCCTTTGTTAGTTTACAAGTCTCAAACCAAAAGAGAGAGAACCTTGTTTCTCTTTTAACCAAGGAACCCAAAGGATAAAATTATGTAAATGTTAAAAAATGGAGATTGTTGTTTGTTAATTTTCTCAGCTAAATAGCTGCTTGTGATTTAACAATAAACAGATTTAATGGGGATCTTGCAGCCTGTTTGCAAAATACTGTATCTACTAAAAGGCTGCTATGCCTGCTTACAGGTTCATGTCCTCAGGAGTGCCTTAATGGAGCAGCCTGCACAGAGGCGGGTGATTGTGACTGTCAGTTATTTCAGGCTCAAGGAAACAGGTGCCAAATTGGTAAGTTTTGGGCCAAAGGGTTTAGTTTCAGCTTCAAGGGAGATACAGGTTTTTAAAACAATACTGTTAGCAGCATATTTGTGATTCCTCTGTGGTAAAACTGTCATTCGACAAGTAGCTAGGAGTGTTAGGGATGTATAGAGAGCAGGAATGCCTATATTTTAGCACTTGGGCTGTAACAATGCACAGATACCAAAATAGACAGATCACCATCTAGTGCATCCATAGCCAAACAGATTTTTTATAGTTAGCTGAACAACCAAAAAGCCACTGCCTTTTTTCTAACAGTGAGTTACTGCAAATAAAATTACCAACTATTTCAGTGCACTAGTTTCTGTAATTTGCTGTTTGTAGGGATCGACAAGAATTGTCTTCCATTATTGGGAGGATATCGAAATCCCTGGCCTCTATTTGTAATTAAAATGTATCCACTGAAGCAAATAAAAAACTTAATGATGGTTGCATATGGTTAAAACTACAGACTAAAGATTAAGAAAAATACTGACTTTATTTAAAGTTGAAGAAATAAATTTATCTTTTGTACTTGCTATGTATTTCCTTTTAAGCTCTTATTTCCTTTCCGAGCTCCTACTTTCATAGATGCCTGTGACACCTGTCAATTTTTTATGACAGTGCTTGTTGTAAACTCACTGTGCTCTCTCCAGTACCTAACACTGGTAAGGACAGAGATGGGATTTGCAAGTCGTGGGGACAGTACCATTTTGAAACATTTGATGGCATCTACTACTACTTCCCAGGAAATTGCTCCTATATTTTTGCAAAAGATTGCAGTACTCCAGAACCCCAGTACACTGTTTGGGTAAGTATGTGAACATAGACTAGAAATAAGTATGTAAGTAAATATAGAAGTAAATGAGTAAGTAAAATAAGTAGAGAGACAGCAAATGTACCAAACTGCTCATTGCTTACTTAGACGTAAAATTATTTTCTGGAAATGTTTAAACATATGTACAGTAACTCAAAATACTGGTGAAATTATAATCAACAGAGTCAGGATATTAAAAATAGTATTTCTTACTCCTCCTGTCCTTAATGAGATTTTTGATCTCTCCCTTCTTGGAGATACCATGGATCTCAAAGCAAACCTTGGAAACTTCAATGAACTGAAGCTATCAGATAATAAGAAAAACTGATTTGCTGAGTAAAGTGCAAGCAGCTATCGCCAGGCACCTGAGCATACTGGGCCCCAATTCACAGCCTCTGACATGCTGTGAGGATCTGCCTTCCTGGCCGATGGGATTTGCTCTCCCATCCTGTCCCCTCTGGGGATTTGCATTCTAATTTTGGATTACCTCTAAGTCATTCCGAGAAGATTAACAGCTCAAAAGCCTTCATCTTGACCTATGTATGGAAGGCACTCTTTTTAGTAATTTCTTCAAGTTACTGGGTATCTGTGGTTAATGACTTTGGATCAGGGAGAGTTCAAACTTATACCCTGTTTGGAGAAAGATGCCCTGTTTGTCAGGCTGTTAGTTACTGTGGGGAGAGCATACAAGCTCATTATGTTACTTCATACACAGTGGTTGGAATTTAGTGCTGACTGGGCAGGGAAAAGTGGACAAGAGGGGTCCTAATTCTGAGCTTTGGTGGGTACAGTGCTTGCAGGGATGAGGGCAGATCTACATGCTGACTTCTGCTCTGAGGACTTTTTTCATTTATAAACAGATGATCTCCCCTCAGATAACAGCACTTAGTGAAGATAAATCTACCATTAAAACTGCCATTTCTATTTACTGAAGATATAGAGAGATGTGTTACACCTACCTTCCACAATATAATTTTAATTTTTTTGATTCTATATGCAGCTGTGAATTGTTAGGAGTTTTCAGAAATTGCTGTAGCAAAGTCCAGTATTATATTAAAATCTAGAATCAATATTTCAATGAATTGCAGTTGCTCTGGAAAGAGAGAAGCTTCCATTCAATTGCTGGAACAAATGTCATGTTTTACTAAAAATTGAAAATGTTTACTCAGCAAATTCATAAGTAATGTGAGACTGCAGTCTCTACAGACTGGGCAATGGAGAGCCTAAAACCTTGCCAAATCCTCACACTGAGGTCCTTCTGGCTTTAATAATCCACTTCTCAAGAGGAGAAAAAACCCACAAAAATTATTTTGATTTTCCTTGATTGTGTTTCTGTCTTAGGCTGGGTTTACAGAGAAGCCATCTGTCAGTACTAGTAATGTTTATGTTGTTTTTAATTATGATTAATTTTATACCTGTAAAAACACTTAATGCTTTTCCGGGTTTGGTTTATTTCACTCAAAGAAACAGTAATTGGTTCTTACTTCCAGGATTAATGTCAGTTAAGGAAGATTAATTCAAGTATGTGTTAGCACTGTATGTGATGCACAGATATTTTCTACAAAAGGTATTTTTACAGCCTCCATTGCTACACTGGTAAAATGTTCCCAATTACGAATTTATTTAGCTTCACAGTACTGTCAAGTAAACTTGTAATGCAATTCCCATCCTTCTCAAAGAATGGTGACACACACAGTAACATAAGTCATATTTGAGTTATCTAAACTCTGTCTACATTTTAATTTAGGTAATGATAGGCATCTAAGATTCAAAACACATTCCCCTGTCTCTTCGGTGGTGTCTAAAATAAACTCACAGGCTTTTGAAGCACTGTAGTACATCCCACAGGTTCGGGAGGCTCAACCCCACAGAGATTAATGAAAGCTATTGAAGAAGTTTTGCTCAAGCAAAACCACACTATTTTCAAGTCCTGAGAGTGCTGTATTCAAGATAGAGAAGCTGATATATGACTCAAACAAATCCCCTTGCTCAGTATGCTATATATGTATAATGGGGAGAAGCACACTTCAGAAAAGTCTACCTTTCTCCATTAGCAGGGCTGGAAAGCCAGTGTAAAATGGATTTTAGGATTCATGTAAATTAGATACCTGAAGTAATCTGTGGGAGCACTCCAAAATCTCAAAATATCCTGAGTGGTTCAGGAAGGCATGTTGTAGTTCAGTTGGTACGAGTCTCAGCTGGCAGGGAGAGTGCTGGTATTATGCTGCTACTTTGGCAGCTATAAGCTAGCTCACTACAGTGTCCCTGAAGTTCATTAGCGTAAAATACCTATTTCATCCAGTATTTTAATCACTGTCACATGATGCTTTGTGCTGTTAAATGGTTGCTGTATTTCTCAGTAGTATTGGCTAGCATGAACTCCTGATTTTGCATATCTTTGTAATTGTGACCTTTTAATATTCTAGGTATTTATTTGTAAAGCTCTTTCAGTAACTGGAGCATAGAAATGTAAAATATCATATATGAATTTATGAAAAATGCTGTGAAATTATTGAGAACAAACAGTTATTCTTATTGTGTGCATATTTTTCCCATCGAAGGTTCATAACAGTCCCCACTGTTATGGTTCTGTATATACTTGTCAGAGGTCCATCAGCTTATTTTTTTCAAACCAGGAAGAAATAATTATTTCAGGCCATGAAGTAAGAAAAAATGGAATCAGGTAAGTGTTCTAATGGTGGGGTTTAGTATTTTATTGCAAAAAGATGATGTGGAGTTAGAGAAATTGATGCTTTTTACACCATCCAAATAAAATAATTCGATCTATGTCTGTATTGATCCTTTGCTGTTCTATATTGGGGCTGACAGAGCTCTAGTGTGAGCAGATGTAACAGTACTGATGTAATACCTGAGAGAGAATAGCACACACTCCACACATTAACCCTGTGTTTATCTTCTCAGCTGTAACCTAACAATTATTCATTACTACTTTGTACAGGTAAAGTCTGTGTCAGGCAGCCCTAGCTAATCCTTGGTGCATCCTGATACCATTTTGAACAAGACAGTCATTGTTTATTCTTGGTAGCTATAGCTAGTACAAGACATGATCTTCTTCCAGATGAGTCTGAATTGGTGAAAACAAAGATTCTAAGCCCCTTTGAGGCACAAACTTCACAAAACTTCTCTGAGGTACATCAACTCCCAAAATTTACCTTTTTTTTCTTTTTTTTTTTTAATAAGTAAAAAGATGAGCTCAAGGCTATCACAAGTTTATTTTACTAGCTGATAAATTACAGAAAATTCAGAGAGTTAAGGTGGTTTTGTGGCTATTAGTGTCTGAAACTGATAGCTACAGTGATACCATTCAACCCAACAGAAACAACTTTGGAAGACTAGCATTAGATCTGTGCTTATTATTGTCCAGTGGTCTTTGGTCAAGGGAGGAAGAGATACAACTTTTTTGTCAATAGTATTTTCTGTACTGTAAGTTTCTCCATTTGCAGATGTCTAACCCAGTGATGACCCGGTGCCCAGAAGGTCATAACATCAAACAGCTCCTTGCCCAATGCAGCATGCTCGTGAAGTCAAGTATTCCTCAGTGTGCTGAACTGGGCTTTGAAAGTGAAGATTCACTATTCTTTCAGGCTTATAATTGGTACAACTAATAGGTGTATACAACAGAAAAGCATTCATTTTTGATAGTTGATATAGAGAAGTAAACAGAAGAAAAGATAAAAACATGATGAAGAATTGAATGGAGTGACTGCATACACCAGGGAAAAGGGGTTTAGTGAGTTAGGTGATGATGTTTTATGTGGTATTTTTCTAGCAAGAACCTCATCTCATCTGAGATCTTTGAAGCAGACAATTTTTTTTCCAGATTAATATTGCCTCAGACAGTTGGAAATGCTTTTCTTGAGAGACTGGCTGACTATATTCTGGTGAAGACTACCTTTGGTTTTTCTCTTGCTTGGGATGGAAACTCTGGTATTTATATTAAGCTGACAGAAGATCATAAGAGAAAACCTTGTGGCCTTTGTGGAAATTTTAATGGCAATAAATATGATGACCTGATACTGCAAAATAGTAAGTAAATAGCTTACCGTTAACTTGTGTGAACAACCTCTCTGTTAACTTTAAATATAATGCTGTTTAAATATAATGGTGTAAAAAGGCAGAGTCCTCTTTCAGTTATTTCAGTAAAATAGTGTATCTGCTCTACTTTTGCTTATCCTTATCATTCAAAATTCAAATGGAAAAGGTTCTAGTTCAAAAAATAATCTATATGTGCATTTAAGTGTCTTCTCGCTCAACAAAGCACTTGGAGTATGTTTATCTTAGCTGATGAAAGTGCCTTCAAATAATAAATAAATGAACAAATGTTTGTGGTTTTATCTGTGTTTAAAGATGAAGGGAAAAGCGCCATCTCAAGTCATTCTTTTATATCAGCATCATAAAAATACTAGTTGAAATCTATAAATTTCTGAACTGTTACCAGGGAGTTCCTTGTATCTCCTTGTTGGTATGGTGTCCTATGGTCCTCCAACTATGCTGTAGAATGAGGAGCTGCCCAATGCTGTGTCTGAGGCAGAGAGGAGTTAAACTCGTATTCTGTAGTCCATGAAGGGAATACTCCATAGGGACTTTTTTCCTGCTTGCAACTAATGTGAGAAAAAAGAAAAAGAACAAGTTTGAGAATATGACTAATATTTTTCTCAGTCTCTTATAAAAACAAGACAGGACTATTTTACTGTTACCATTAACTGTAAGGAGAACCTAGTCCCAAGGCTCTCCTTGTTCTTAAGTCTCAAATGTTGTCTCATTAACTTTTTTTACCATTTTTTATGGTTGATAGAGGAGCTTTTTAACTTTCTTAGTGAAGGAAGACTCAGTGTACATATCTTTGCATAATCTTTAAAAATCTGCCCAGTATAAATTTCTCATACTTCTTCTGCAATGAGAGCAATAAGTTTTGTGCATTTACTTCTGCACACCAGACTATGGTATGTTTAATAACCAGTTTAAACTGATGATGTTTAATAATAGAGAAAAATGGTATTTGGTGGAATTAATGAATTCACATGATCTCTAAAAAATAGTAATTTCAGGATCTTTAAATATATTATCTGTTGTAAAAGACTTGCAGTTCTTACCTTACTTCATTTTCAGAGCTACATTTCTCTGCCATCATCATTCCTTCTTGCTTTTTTCTTTATCAGAAATGATAGCGTTATTGTAGTGTACAATTGAGAGCCACATGAATCATGTTAACCTTGAGCCAGTTGTATCACGTGGTGCCTTGCCTCTGCAAATACAAAGCACAAAGTCCTGAGATCTTCAAAAGAATACATTGCTAATTCAAATTACTTCCAAGCTGCAACATTTTTCTAAGAGTTTCCAAATCTTATCAATCATTTGATATGATGATTTATCTCTTCCAGCTAAACTACTTCCCCCAGTAGTATCAAGGAAGCTCTTACATCTATCCTGAGTCTTCCAGAGTCCAAATGCTCTTTATATGTAATGCTCAAATAAATAAGTTGCTGAGAGGCACATAATGCTCCATTTCAAAGCACAGTTTAAAAACAAACTCCTTTTCTGTTTCCTTATCTTAATTTTTAATGACATCTTTGTATTGCAAGACTGTATCTGTGTACAGAATTGTTTCAAGGACCATGATTTTATTTTGTGGTATTTCTTGAAGACTTAGAAGTTTTTTCAAGCCCTGTTAAAATGTAAATAAAATAATTTTAATGTGTTTATAGAAGCAGAGCTATGTAAATAGATTTACCTCTAGATCAAACTCCAGCTTTTTATGTTTGGGAAGGGTTTTCTGTGTAAAGAACTACTCTGACAGAGAGGGAGAAATATTTTAAGGCTCTCTGACTCTTAAGTAAAACAGC
Organism: Pseudopipra pipra; assembly: GCF_036250125.1. Classification (NCBI taxonomy): domain Eukaryota; kingdom Metazoa; phylum Chordata; class Aves; order Passeriformes; family Pipridae; genus Pseudopipra; species Pseudopipra pipra. Next base: position 35,750,719 of record NC_087553.1, on the reverse strand, counting down.
TGGTTAGGATCTTATCTTTGTTTATTTGTGGAGATCTAAGTATACATATCCGATTAGTATGTTTTGTGGCTTTCCACACTGCAGTGTCCAACTTTGTACTTCTTGTGCTAGAAGTACAGCTAGTAGTACAGCTCTGTGAAAAAAACCCTCTAGCTGATTTCATTTCAGTATCCTATCTCCTAACCATTCATAGATGTAGATAACCATAGCATAGATACTAATTATTATAAGGTTCTTCAAGGTAGAGGCAATATACCCTTTTTAACATAATAAAGAATGTAGAGAAAATGCAATATTTAGTTCTTGCTGCAAATATATGGGAAATTTGGGTCTGTTTCTTTGCTGCCAACCTTCTTGTATGTCCATGTATCTTAACCTGTTGCCATGACTTCTAGTCATGCATCTTGTTTATTAGTTCTCCCAAGCTTATGCTGTGAGGAGAGCTGGGCATGTTGTGGTATGTTTGTTGCAGGGCTTTTCTGCAACAAGGGAAAAGGAGGGGGATAATAGCACTAACTGACCTCTGTGAAACATGATGAAAGCCTTAAATGTTTCAAAGAAATGTATTTTTTCTTAAGTATTCAATGCATTACACTTGTATATTTGTTATACAAGTTATACAAGTTATATTTGTTATACAAATATACTTGTACATTTGTTTTATAACAAATATACAATTTATATATTTGTTATAAAATTATCAGTAATGGCACCTACAAAAACCCAAACCAACACCTTGTCATGTTTTTTTTAATGTTTTTATTTAAATGTATTATAAAATGTAATCTGAAATAAAAAAAGAAAAATAACATTTTTCTTCACCATTCATACTCTGAAAACATTTGTAATTGAGATTATGAACACACTGAAAAATGATTAGAAATTTCAAAGACATCTTTTGTATTTGTGTCAACAACTTCTTTTTCATTGTTGTTCTCCCAATGTTTTCATGCAGTAGGTGATTATACAGAAGACATTGCTGAATTTGCAAATAGCTGGGCTGTGCAATCCTCAGGTGATGTAGCTTGTGTACCTACTGCCTCAGATTTTTTCAGTCCTTGCTCAGCTAATGGAGAATCCACTGAGGTAAATTAATCATGCTTTATACATATATACATATACATGCATATATATATTCTTAATATTTGCTGCCTACTGATGGTACAAGAATCTAGCAATGTACACCTTGTTGAAAAAAGTCTTAAATGCATTGAAGCTTTGAGAAAGGAAAGACTCAGCTCAGGGCTGTTGGTAGGGAGTTCTTCATATATTTAGCTTAAAAGTACGAAGGCTCAGATAGGATGTCCTAAGTGGCACCAGTCTGCTGGCAGAGCTCTTCATTAGTACATTAAACTTGGGTTCAGTTTCCAGCCCTGGCATCTTACACCTCATTATTTTGGGAATTGTGAAATACTGCAGAAATAGCATGATCAGCTCCTGCACTGACACAAAGTGCTTCTTTTTCTCATTTCACACTCTTTCATCCCAGATAGTTTAGGAGCAGCATGCCTAGGCAGAGAGGGCAAATTTTAGGAAGAGTAATAAAAGAGATAAACTAATAAATCGAGACTGCAAGATTCTCAAAGTTTAATGGGGATATAAAGGATCCTATATTGGGGAAACAAAGCTAAAGAGAATTATGCCTGTTCAGAAAGTATTGGCTAACTGTCATTTACTGATTCTTCTTAATGCACAGGACATATTCCTCAAATGCCAAATATTCCTACAGTTTCCTTTTCTCAGCTGTCATGAAAGTATAGATCCGTATTCTTATATTGCAAGCTGTATGAATGATCTTTGCAGGTAAGGCTGGAGTTCTTGTGTATTTAATTTTGACATATGAAATGAATGCTCATGCTTTTGTGTGAGACCAATGGAACACCGCTGAGGGCAGGTAAGAAGAACCAAGTTCAAAATGAAAGAGATGGGCTTTCTCAGGGGGTGATTTAGTGTGGAAACAGAGGGCGCAGAACCAGCCTGCCAAGGCATGTTTTGATTGCTAAGGGCTTACATGTATTCAAGGAAATACTAGACAAATAAATGGAAGATAAATCCATGGAGAATAACTAATGACAAAAGATGAACTGCTAATCACAAAAAACCCAAAACCTGTATCTGAAGGGCCCAAACCAAAAATACATGATGATACTACTGAGAAATAACAATAATACTGGAGAAGCTGGACCATCTGTCTGATGCAGTTGGACTGAGTAATCACTATGGTTCAAACAAGTAGAATTTTAACAAAATGGTTTTACATATGTAAATTCAGACTTGTCAAAAGAAATTCAACTCTCATTTGCTTTGGTGGGAGTCACACCCCCTCAGCTGCTGGCATTGTGTGCAACCTGTTATTTTTCTCTTAGCTCTCCAGACTCCTGATTAGGTTTTGTCATTCAAGTTAAATTTGTAGTCCAGTAATTGAATAGATAACTGAGCAGTGTACTACTTCCTTTGTAGTAAGGTTTTCAAATTAAGAAGTAATTGTCATAAATAGCATGATTTTTACGAGATAATATTATGACCCTCTCAGAGTATTATCAATTTAACCAAAAACATACAGAAAGGATCTCAAGTCGAAACATAAAGATGTCTCAGTATAATCCATTACAACTTACTAGTTCATTTTTGATGGATTCTGAGGTACCACAGAGTCAAGGTGGAAGACTTTGTGTTTGTAGGCAAATATCCAAAGTGTCCTTCCTAATGTTTATGATCTGTACATTGATTTCATTTGGAGAAGAGTTGAGTTCCCTCTATATGGTCTCTTTGTAACTCAGGAGTTTACTGTGGCTTTTGAAGAATAATGAAAAGCAAATTTTCAAATTTCAAATAGAGTATTGAATCACTATGGTGATGTTAAGAGGGATTGGATTTTTTTGTCAAAATGCTGCTGTGTGTTGATGTCAACTGTGTGGATGTTAAAAACCTCGAAGTTTCTGTGTCTCATTAATTTAGGCTTATTTTGTTTGTAAAAGAGACCTCTCTTCTTGTGGCTTAGTCAGTTTATGAAGTTTTTTGTGGGGCCATAGTATATGCCAAGTATTCTTTCTACTAAGACCCATTTAATTGGATTAGATAAGGAGAGCTGGAGAGACTAATTACTGTAACAAAGAGTATAGTGCTGTTTGATTTGATAACAGATGTGTTGAAAGCAGAATACAAACACAATATAACATATTTGTAAGACCATTAATTTTGGAAGCATGATCTTGTATGCTGAAAGGCAAACTCAGTTGATCTGTCTCAGTCATGCTTATAATAGAAACGTCATGTTATGAACTGGCATCAAATCCCCCACAGTAAGTGATGTGAATTGTTGGACTTTCACAGTAACAAAAGGTTGGTGATATTTCACTGTATTGGACTTACATCTGAATACATTCTGAACTTATCTAAATATTAATGAATGTGTCTTTACCTGATCCTGGTAAAAGTGCACTGTAAGCTTCTTCTGTACAGACTAAGGCAGAGATATTGACTTTGCCCAAGGTTGTGTTGTAAATACCTGAGCCTGTCCACAGTATTCAGTGGATAATGCTTCTGGTTCTGAGCACTTCAGCACAAGGTCAGGAGTCCACCAACAGGGTTCTTCTCACCTAAGTTAACAATCTTACAAGCAATTGGAAATTTGAAGTTCTTGGATCAGAATGTCTTTTGTCAGTGTAGGTCAGAGTTTCTACATCATGCAAGAGGGAGAGAGCCTGACATGGGGATCTTGAGACTGTTGAATTGTCCATTGTCTTCAAGAAGAGGTCCTGATTCTCTTTCATCATAAACAACATTTTTAATTTTTTTTTGTTTTTATAATGGATTAGTGGTTTTGCTCATTGTGGTAATATTAAAATGAAACAACTTTTTGTGAGATCGAATGATAAAAACACAACAGTGTATTCAGCACAGCTCGTTCCTTTTTATATTTTCCCTGTGTGCCATTATGACTGAGTGGTGTCAGTATGTGTGAAATATCCTGTGCAATGTCCCATGGCTGAAATTTGTAGATGGGATTTGAATTCCATGATTACTCCATTATTTTGTCATTTCAGAGTGGATGATGATGAAACATACTGCAGGGCAGTGACAGAGTACGCTAGAGCATGCTCTCACGCTGGGTCCCCGGTGCGGGACTGGAGGGATGACTTTCCTGCCTGTAGTAAGACTCTTTAATAAAGCATACTATGTGACTTTTGAGATATCACATGTATTAATTTAAAATAATTCCATCTTGCCAACATTTGTCACTACAGAACTCAGACCTGATACCGAAGTTGATCACCAGTTTCACTATTGCTGGCAAACAATGAAGTCAATGACTTGCTAGAAGAATATTTTAATTCCATTGTGATATGATTTAGATCCATACAAAATTCTTGTTTGTGCAGATTACTAGAAACGTCATGTGTGCTGATAATATTCTAGGACAAAGAACAAACATCTGTGGAGATCTGTTATTGCTCCTTGTCCCAGAAGACCTTTCAGCCTCTACTGGCCCTATAACAGAATTAACTTAGTTAATCCAGCTCCTTCTAGTTATCACCACCACCCATCAACTGCAGCTTAGTTATGCAACTCATGCACAGGGCTTTGAACTAGCTGAGATATGAGCACATATTCCTCTGTCACAGAAATTATAACTTTTTTTGGAGGGGTGGTATAAGAATTTGGTAAAGAAAGGCTTAAATACTGTTGAGAGGTTCACCATAGATCATCAGTTAAAACCCCTCCAAAACATCCATTGTACTTTGTCTGACTAACTACCTATACCAGAAGCACTGCACAACTGTTTCTTTGACAGAGGGGGTTTTTCCAGCATGGAAAGAAAAAATTGCACTAATGTTCAATATACCATGGGGTTTTTTTTCTAGCTGAGAAGTGTGAAGACAGCTTTGTTCACCGTGACTGTATCAGTTGTTGTCCACCAACCTGCACATTTGAAAAAGATTGTCTTGGCAGCAATTTGCACTGTTTAGATGGCTGTTACTGTCCAGATGGTAAATACTGTCAATGTTACATGAAAAAATACATGTAAAGCTAGTACCCAACATCATAATAAAGTCTGAATAGACCGTGCTTAAAATTGAATCCTGAAAATATGAATATTGTAAATTCTGCCCTAGCTGTTGTTATTGTCACTGTAATTCTTCCTTTTATTGCATGCTAAACATTTCTCTAGAATAGAGGTATGTCAGCTTGCTATACCAGTTACAATCTGGAGCCATTACTAATGCTTCCTACAATAAGATGTTGCATAGATTTAGTCCACTTTATTTGAATTATTCCAAAATCTATAGAAATTTTGATTAAACAGAATTTGTCTTGCTCTGTACAAGACATCAAACTTTCTGAGATCTGTACTCAACAAAAATTATTGACTAGACTATGAACAGTCCTATTTAGAAGGACTAAAGATAATGAGATTTCAGAATCTTTTCATTTTTGAGTCTGTACAGTTTTACATGCTTAAAGCAGACATTTTTCATAAAGCAACGATTCACAGTGACAACTGCTTTTTAGAGAACTTCACTCTGAGCTCATCACTCTGAGCTCTCTGCACTCGCTGGGCGACTGTTTTTGCTGCTTCTTGTCTAAGACTGGTGAGATCACCTTCTGGCAGATTTAAATGTCAGATGGGGGAAGAGCAGTGATCTGGAGTTTGTTAGTTTGTTTTTTATCTCATTTATTCACTTCTCTCCCAATAGGTCTCATTATGGAAAATGGAACTTGTATCTCTTTGTCGAATTGTCCTTGTACTTATCATGGAACTGCTTTCCCTGTAGGCTCAAAAATTGAACAAGAATGTAGCAACTGGTATGTGAAAGCCTTTGTGCTTCATCTCCCTGTGACTGCTGTCCATAGTTTAACATCATAGTCACATTTACATTTTAAATAATAGTATCTTGTTTTACAGTCTGAGCCCTGTATATCACTAAAATAAGCAGGCTATTCTATGGAAAGTGGGAATTCAAGGGGTATTAACTCAAACTACTTCTTTTGCTAAAGATCAGAACGCTGAAATTCTGTTTTGTGATTTTTCTTTTTAGTATTTGTGTTGGTGGCATTTGGAACTGCACTGATCATGATTGCCCAGGTATTTGTATTTCATTATTCTTTTCTCTCCTCACAACAAAAAGGATAAAGTTTTCAGAAGACAACAGAACCAAATGTGATCCAAGGTTTGGGCTGCTACTTTAAGAAGGAAGATTAAGCAGATGGATATTGAGAGTAGCAGTGGGCTGACTGGAGGGAAGCCTGGCCATACGTATCCTACTTTTTCCCACTTGCAACCCTATCTCAATGTGCTACATCCACTTCTTGTTTTCTATCTCCTGTTTATGCTCAATATTCTTTGTCACAGGTGGTATGTTTCTACTGCATGTGCAGTACCTAGGCCAGGTATAAGGGTCTCCTCACTTCTAGGTGCAACTTTAATGCAAGTAATAAGAAATCTATCATTCTGGTGCTCAGTGTGCTGCATTTTCTCTCTTGTAACAGCAGTTTAACTGTTTGGATAATGATCCTTATCTTTAAAGATAGCATGTCTCTCTAATGAGTTACACAGAGGAACATGCAGCAGTCAGGTAGTGAAACTCCCTTGACAGTTCTGTATCTTAGAAAAGATTATACTATGAACTGTGTGAAAGAGATATTTTTTTTTACAAATTAAGGATCCCTCTCTGTATGAGGTAGTAAGACTTAACAATTGCTAAGCAAGGCTTGACAATATGGATCTGTAGTGTAAAACAGTTGACATTGAGAACTGCTTCATATGCCTTGTGTGTGTTGTGTGTGCATGTGTGTGAAGGGTTAATTATGGCTACTCTAGCCTGGTACTGAATTAATGTTAGTAGCAGGAGCAGGTTAAATGTGCTCCCACAGAGCACCTCCTGCCATAGCTGCAGCCAAAGTAAATCTAGTTCATGTGCTTTGATGCTTCCCTGTGGCATAAATGAATGTGCAATAAAGGGGGTTGAGCTGGAGACTTGCTTCAGCAGTGCATTCCTGATTTGAGATGGAAAAAAAAAAAAGATGTCCCCTTATGACAGACTCCTGCAGCTTCTTCATACCTGTGGTAACAAGCAGTGCCATAGTACCTAGAAGGATGGAGAAAGAAGTTTGTCCTCTTTCACACTCAGTCGTGGAAAAAGATGCTGAGAGGAAGATTCTAGGATATTTCTGAATTGTAATAAAGGGAAAAATCTTAGAGAATTCTTAGAGAAAAATCTTAGAGAATAAAATCTTATTTTAGAGAAATTGTAACTCAAAGGCATCTCACCTAGTTAGAAGCAAAAGATGCTGCACATTGGAGTGTGCAATATGAGATGGTATCTGATGGAAATAGGTGTCTCTAGCATACTTTGTTTTTAAATGCCATTATAGCTAGACAGATTAAAGTTAGCCTGGATTATGTTCTTAGAAGTAAGGAGAAAGTTTCTTTTTTATCTCTCTTACATAATTTAAAGAATAATGATACATTCTTATGCAAGTGAACGTTCTTGTTTATTCTTTCTCTTTCAAGCTGAGTGCTCCATCACAGGTAGCTCTCATTTCACAACATTTGATGGGCGTCATTTTACCTTTCTTGGGATTTGCCAGTACATTTTGGTAAAAGGCAGTGGGAAAAGCAAATTCACAATCACTTTGCAGAAAGCACCTTGTGGACAGGTAAGCCACATTTTTCTTGAAATGTTGAAACAAATGGATCCATCCATGTTTCAGGTAATTTTGTGTAAGTTCTACTGTAAACTACTGGTTATGTTTAATAGCAAATATAAACTGAAACAATGTAACAGCTTTTTTTTTTTTTAGTATTGTTTGTATTGCTACAAGTTGTATTGCCCTTTGTAAAATCAACTGCATCTTTAGAGGGTTAAAGTCTAAAGAGTTATTAATTTACGCACATTAAAAAACTATAAACATCTTCAGTTATTGTACCAACAAAGTCTTAGGCTTTGGAAAAGCTTCTGCTGGCAGCACTGAGCAGGTTTAATATACTACTAGTTAGGCAAGAGATTTTTTTTTTTGGTAGCTTTAGATTTTTATTTGGCACATTATAACATATTTAATTTGTTGAAACAATGCCTTTTAGAAAACTATCAATGAGATAAACCACCGCACATATTTGTTTGAAAGTATTTTGATAGGCGTCCAACAATAGGCTTTAGGAGTAAAGGTGCTTATAAAAAGTACTTATTTGTGAGAGTGGATTTAATGATGCTGTTAGTCACCTAGACTCACAGGAGAAGGGGCTCTGAGATTGTGACTCACAGCTGCCATGTGCTGAGGGCAGGCATGTCTGAACTCATCATCAGGGAGCAATGCATGGAAGCTGCCCTGCTATGGGGCTGTCTCTTGTTTCCCTTCAAAAGCTAGACTATGAGCTGATGCCTCTGCCTTTTTTGTAAGCACCTCCTTCTTCTGCATAGGTGTTGAGACTACTGTTTCTGCATTTCAGGTGGCCTCAAGCATGGAATGGTTAGTTAGGTAGCCACTGAGAGACAAGGGTGCCACTGGAAACAACTCTTTGTGCAACTCTAGGCACCTTGAAAAGTTTTTGGAGGAAAACAGAGGGGCCCCTGGGGAGCATAAGTCAGTTTAAGTTGATTATATGTCACCTTTTGTCCTGTATTTAGGTTCATAAATTTTGCTTGGATTGCATGCTAAAATGATGTAGATAGTCAGATATTTATCAATTACTGTAATATAATTCTGGAGAATTTATATCCTTCTGGTCTATAATCAGAGATCATCACTACATTTCTAAATGGCAAGCACCTTCATGTGCGCAAGAGTTTCTTTTTCCTGCATTGCTGCATTTGTGGTCTGATTGCACCAGCTTGATATAGATGGGATCGGACTCTGGCTCAAACACTGTTTAACCTACCAATGAGCTGTACCTTGGGTGGCCATGCAAGTATGGCATGTTGAACGCAGTAATAGTACTTGGGGACCTCTGTCCACTTACTACTAGACTGCCACGGTAGCTAAAATGTTTAATGCTTTGAGTGATAGTTTACAACTGATTTGCCTAATGACAGTTCTGTTATTTCCTGTCTATGCAGATGTTTTTTTCCCCTGTTTGTTTGGTTTTGTTTTCTACGGTAGTATTAATTTCATTGCCTGTTTCTGATGGTGAAACTTGTTTCTACTTAGAACTTTGACCACACCTGCATTGAGTCTGTAACACTAGTTCTTGAAGATGATGTGAGGAAACAAGTTACTCTCACAAGATATGGTCAAATCCAAACTGTCTCTAATCAAGTTTTTAACCTCAATGGTAAGAAGTGCATAGAGAAGAATTTTACCAGGGTTCACATTCTGTCTCTCATATTCTCCAAAACTTTTAAATAGTATCTGTCTATGAAAAGGGAATTTCTTCAAATCTAACTTATGAAGTGTGCAATCACTTCATAGGACTTTAGTAATAATTATAGAAATGTACTTTGAAAATCTGTGAAACAGTCCTTCATTATGCCTTTTTTTTCTTTGCATTTCATATCTTGCATAGTACCTAGAATTTCCACTCATTTTGTTTGTGTTTAGGGGGAAGGAGGTAAGAAAAAGAGAGAAGGTGAAGAGAGGTTGGAAATCACCTCGATGCTGATGTTAAGGTCTAGCTTGTTTAAAGCTTTTTAAAATAAATAGCATGGAATAGAATCCCTGTGGTCCATGGGATCTACATGGATATCAGTGCTGACTTATATCGTGATTTCAGACAGGTTACTTCACCTTTTTGAAAAGGATAGTAAAATAAATCGGCCTTAAAAATGCATTATAAAATTAGGTACTGAAGGTAAAAATAATATTGTTAAATTTTGTAAATTATAGTGAACCAGTTACTGGATTTTTAGTCTCTTTCTGAATAAGTAAAGTGGGATTAAAGCCCTTTTCCAGACTCCAGAAGAACAGAGTTTAGGGAGTTCTGTGCTAGTGGTTGCAGCTATGTTCTTTCTTCGTTGAATTTTTAAGATCACAGTTCTGCTTTTGGCATTCAAGACTTCCTATGGCAATGAGTTAAATAGCTTATTATGCCTTCTGTTATGTTGTCAGTTCTGCTTCCTAATTTCTTTGGTAATTTCATTTTATTTCTTTTGAATCAGTCCCTACTCACTTTCTTGTCTCTCTCCATAGTCTGCAACAAATATAATCTATGACAAATCTTTTGGTGTCACATGCTTGATAATTGTGTGTATCCAGTAAGTCTTATTGACTAAGAACATCCTTAAGCATTTTATCTTCCTTTTCTCAGTTTATGCACCTAAGGATGTATGTGTGCATGCATAGAGGCTGCTTGTGAAGGTAGATCCACTTTTAGCCTACAGCTGCAAGTAGCCCGACAATGGTAGCAAATGAATGCTGTGACTGTGAAATTTCCATTTCCTCACATAATGGATTTGCTGGGAAGGAAAACTGAGAATTTGATAGGGGCTCATACAGTCCAAGTAAGGAGCTATACTGATGTCATAACAATAGAGGTAGAGAGAACCTTCTATCTAAAGATTACACTTCACAGATACCTGTTAATTAATTTTATAATATCCCTGGAGACTAAGAAATGAGCCAGAGGCTTGCATTTGCAGTGTTTTCTTCTAAAATTAAAAAAAAAATAAAAAAGCAAATGTGGTTCCTAGATAACTCACAGGCTCACAGGTACAGAAAGGTGAGACATTTTTTATTGTTGACAGTAATTGCAATTCCTGATTTCTGTTGTTAATGGAAATAAGCTCAGACACAGAGTGGGTATGGATATTTGGCTGATGGTGAGGTTGTACATAGTTTCTCATTTTATTTCTGAGTTTTCAAAATCTTTTTTGTTTAATGGGTAAACCAGTGCAACCTGGATGTCAGATTTCAGTGACTTTGTTTTCTTTTTCTTTTGCTATGTTCAGGGGCTATTGAAATTCAGAATATATCCTCTTTCTTTGTTCAACTGAAAACTAGTTTTGGTTTGAAGATACTGTTTGCTAAAGATGGAGAGAGAATCTATGTTCAAGTTGATGTCAGATGGAAAAGAAGAACATTAGGACTATGTGGAACATACAATGGGAATTTAAGAGATGATTTTCTGTAAGTTGCATGTTGTGCGTTTAGATTGTGTTTAATAACAAGTGAAAAGTTTTGTTGAACATAATCATCAGATTATTTAATTTCTTTGACATGCTCAAACATTATTAAATTAACCCATAAAAAAATCTCTTTACTAAAATGGTAGTCACTTTTTAAAATCTGAAAGTCATAAATTCAGGCATTCTAAGATGTTTTGCTAAGTAATTATAGAAAACTACTGTTTAATTTATAGAAGGTATGGGATGATGATATTGCTTGAATGCATGTTTCCCTTCCTGGATGCTCGCTTGTCTTCAGAGCAAATACATGAGCACTGACAAAAAGAGTAGGTGATACTACTTGTATCATCCTCACATAGTTCACACTTACTTCTGCTTGATTTTTTTCCTCCACATCAATTTCCAATGTAAAAAAAAAATGTAATTCTGAACTACATAAATATTTTAATTAGAAGGGCACACTTTTCTTATTCTTTTACCTTATTTCCTCCAAAGTTCCTCAAGCTATAATGTCACAAAACTTATCTAGCAATAATAAATGCTTCTGAAATACTTGGTGCAAGCCAGCATCAAAATGCAAACAGCCCCGCTATAGAACACCAAAACTGGCTAACAGGTCATTCCATTTACATACTTTAATAAAGGCCAAATCTCCTCTCACTAATGTCTCCTCCAACTAATTTCAGAGTACTTAAATTAAGCCTAAGTGAAGGCAGACTTTTTGTGTAAGATTGTTTTCACATGACTAAAATATTGAGGAAGAAGTTTCACATACCCTCTCTTCTTTTATACCTCACAGGTAGAAATTCTTCTGGCATGCTGATTGTTCAGTGTGACTATGCATCTAAGCCTTTTTAATGTACTTGCATCCTCGCCCATGTAGTCCCTAAGGTCAGCAGGATGCTTGCAGTGTTGATCTTCTCCTTTCAGGTCTCCAGCAGGGATGATTGAAGGGACCCCACAACTTCATGCCAATGCATGGAAAGTTTCCTCAGCTTGCTCCATGCCGATCAATATTCCTGTGGTTGATCCCTGTAACGTTAATCAGCAAAATGGTATGTTTTCACATGAGATTAGGTGTATCTTATTATTATGGGACATTTTTTGTTTTCTCTGTGAAGAAGTTGCACATACATGTATTTCAACTTCAGGTTTAGATGTGCACTATTCCTCTTTTTTTTCAAAGACTATTTTTTCCATACATATGGCATGTAAAATGAAGCAAGTACTTGATAAATACAAGCTAGTTGATAATTTAGTGCTGGATGTACTGGCCACGATTACTAAATTTTGCTGTCTAATACAGATGCAGAGTGCTAGACAGAATTATGTAAATTATACCAGTCGAGAGGAAAGATATTTGTAGATGCATGTTTGTAGATCAACAAGAAAGTACAGGAGAAAGTGTTAACATCAAAAGTCCTGTCTTTGGCTTCTCCATGCTTGTTGCATTAAAAATTTCCTTATCCTCCATCTATGTTCTCTGAGAAAAACTGAAGCAATAAACTGAGAGCCTTGGATTTGTTCAAATTCCTGAGTAAAGATTTAGTTTTGGCTGGTTGACATGCCTATGGTTTCTGTTGAACTTTCACTGTCTCCTTTTTGCATTGCTGTCCTTTTCAATTAATGAAGACAATGGGTAGGCTGTAGTGGCCAATTCTGAGAGAATGTAGTCTAATGTTTTTAATGTTTCAGACATAAGACCTTACTAAAGATGTGTGATTTATCCATATTTAGAGCCTGTGGGAGCAAGCCTAGAATAACCCTAAACCTCTAACAATGTGGGGCATTCTCAGACTTTTTATGTCTTCCACATTGTCTATCTTCTAAAGCAGTATGTCTCAGCTAAGTTAACTCTTCCCAAGGTCCTTTATGCCTCACCTTCAGTTATGTGCTGCCTCAGTGAAAGTGGAGTTTGACATAAATGTAAGCTACCTAGAGCAGGAGGGTGGACAACATGACCTTCTGAGGGTCCTTTCCAGCCTAAATCTCCCTACAATTCTGTAATAATCACTGGGAAAAAGCAGTGGAGAATAAAGTGATCCACCCTATGCTACAAGCACAAGCATCTTTTCCAGGTCTATGATGATCTTGATCTGATGAAACTAAAAATCAATGATTGTTTGTTTGTTTGTTTACTTATTTTGTCTGGTTAATTTTCAACCAAGTCAAATTCAGACCTTGGATCTAGTTTTCTGAGAGACTCTGTAAAATGTGAAATCCTTGTGCCACTGTGTGTATGTGGAAATGAACAGAGAGTCTGAAGGGTAGGGACACTCTTTTAGCAGCAAAAGTGTCTTAAATATGATCCACACTAGTGGCGTTCCTTAGATATTCCACCACTTGTGATGGTAGTCCACCTCAGTGGTCAGAGGAGGGTTTGCTGGTGCTAGAAAATATATGGCCAACTTTGGATTTGCGTGCCCTCAAGCTCTAGTTTGTAATACTTCCTGAAACCACACACTAAAAAGTATATGGCCATTGTTGATTTTAAAGCTAAATGGAATGTCAAGTACAAAGAAACATATTCCAAGCTTTGAAGGACTCTTATAACTACTCTTTTGAAATATATTATTTTGGCATTTAAATTTCCTGTACTATAAGAGGAAGGCATAACTGTTTAAGTATAGTTATTTTTATCTTAGGTGGAGTTTATTGTTGAGAGAGTTGCTTATAATATCAGTTTTAAACTATAGAATTTTACAGAAAGACATTGTGCAATAAACCTGTGCAAGGTTTTATTGCACAGCTGGCTATATTTGGTTTTAATATTCTGTGTTATTCATTTGACTAACTGTTAAATGAAAATGGATCTGGCTAAAACAATGTCATCTTGTCTTAGCTGAGTATGCGTCTCACTGTGATATCATCAATCAAGACGTTTTTGCTCCCTGCCATGCCTACATCAGTCCAGGGTTGTACTACCAGCTGTGCCGCTTTGATGCGTGCAAATGTGGGAGCAGCTGTTTGTGTAATGCTTTGGCTCACTATGCTTACGTCTGTGGCAAGCACGGGGTCATCGTTGACTTCAGATCTCATATTTCTTACTGTGGTGAGTAACATTTCCATAATGGAATATCTTTTAGAAATATCTGAAATTCTACAAATATAATTTGTTCTACAAAATGTACTCGATCTTTTTTTCCTGGAAACTAGAATTGTGCCATGGTATAACGATGTACTCAGGGAGAATAATAGCCTTTACATTAGGCATCTGAGTTGGAACCCCTGAGCTGGTTCACGGGGAGTGTCTTCCCTTTCTGTTGGTTACAGAGAGAATTGAAACTTCTTCTTTGAACCCCTAAGTCATATGGAAGCCCCTATTAGGCAGAAGTAGTCAGGGAGTGGCAGGAGTGGGGCTGTTCTATAAGGGAAGGCAAGCTGGGCTGGGAGGGGCACCCGAGGTTGGGCAGTGATTGCCAAGCAGGATACAGTAATGATTTAAAACAAGACATTTCACAGAATCATAGAATATCCTGAGTTGGAAGGGATCCACAAGAATTATGGAAGTCCAACTCCTGTGTTTCAGTTTCTAAGCCATACAGTAATGCCTCAGCCTTAACTGGACCATTTTATTTCTCTTGGAAGCCTGAGTTACTAGATAGATGCCCTGTTTAACATATATAAGACACCCACTGCTTACAAAATAGACATTTCCAGTCAAAGAATTGTTTAACACAAAACCACCTGAATCTAAACATTTCTAACTTAAGAAATCAGTAGAACAGCATATTTTCCTCTTCCTTTTCAACTAAACCCAGTTCAGCAAGACACCATTTTGCTTTGATTTTTTTACACTCCCATGATACTGCTTTGTTTTCTATTTTTCACATATTAAGAGTATGCTGTTCTCCCTTCTCTCTCTCTCTCTCTTCTCCAGCTGTAATGTGTCACAGTGGTATGCTTTATCATCAGTGCTCTTCTTTTTGTAAACACTCCTGTGCTTCACTTTCTATGGCAAATATCTGTGGTGATGACTGTGCAGAAGGATGTAATTGTCCTGATGGGAAATATTTTGAAGAGTCGGTCAACTTTTGTGTATCAATGTAAGTCATAAGAAAATAGCATATATGTGTAGGCACATTTTCCTCTTTCCAGTGAGATTTAAAGTAGCTTTTCTGCTGTTTCCCTCAAGATGTAGACTGCCTAAAGAAGATAGCAAACAATATGTGAAGATTTCATATTCTTTTTACTAATCAATAGCAGGGCCTCATCTGATACTGTGTGTACATACATCTACTGCACTTCAGAGCAGATATATCAAACTGCTTTAGAGAAGAACGATGAAACATTTTACTTCATGGGAAAGCATTTTCACATGAAAACCTTGTTTTTAATATTTCAGAAAAAAATGAGAAGCAATCTATGTAACAGCGATCCATAAAGTAAAGGGTAGGATGGAAAGAGTGGCTAGGAGTGTCTTTTTTTATGTCTTACAATGCAAACCCCTTCAGTTAAATGGAAGGAAATGATCAATGAGAGGAAATAGTTTTTGTACGTTGTGTACCAAAATTTTACAGCTTACCATCATGGGTAGTTACTCAGTTCAGATACTGAATTAAAAACTGGAATGGGTATTTATATAAATTTCAAGATTATAGAGAGTTATTTCTGTTCATTGCAGCATATATTTTGGAAAGCTCAGTAAAATTCATACTATAGGGATAAAGACTGTCTCAAACTATTAAAGAGTGCAAGGTACCTTGTTAATCACATGTTTTTACACGGTGTCTAGGTAATTCAGTTGCTACTTTTAACCCATCTGGCTCTTATCACAGACAGAGTTAATGGATTTTGCTATGCGAATTGCTCTATCCCATGATTTGGACAATGCTTTGAATGGGAACTACATGTTGTCATTCTACTCCCATAACTGGGAAGAAAAATTACATTAATGCACAGAAACAGCAAATAAATAATACAGAGATTGAGGAAAATCCTGGCTTTGTTGAAGATGGTAGGAGTTTTGCCACTGACTTCAGCGCAGTTTGAGTGTCATCATTAAATTTTTGTCTTTCAAAGAAAGATTGAGGATACGTACAAGTATTGAGTTAATGAATTATAAGGCCTGCTTATCATAATAGCTTGATAAATGGATGGCCCTTAAATCCCATTTCATCTTTCTTTTGTAGCTAAATGCATGAATATTCTTTTAACAGATCTGCCTGTCATTGTCATTACAAGGGCAAAGCTCTCCAGCCTGGAGAAATCCTCTCTACGGCAACAGGCTCCTGGTAGGTTTGAGTGCCAAGAGTTTTATTTTTCATGCATTACAGTTTGGATGCTACTTTAAGAGACCTGAGAATTTTTTTCATGTAGAATGAAGGTTTATTGTATTGAGATTTTATTTTAGTTATACGCTTAGTAAAAGGGAGCCTAATATAAATTGGGTTATGTACCTGATTATTTTAACAAGATACCTGGAAAATTCTTTCTCCTTTTGATTTCTATTGTTTGAATTGGGTTGAGTTGTACTGTCTTTTTAAACATGGTGGCTACAAAACATTTTCCTGTTGAATAAACATGGGTTTCCTTTTCTTTTCCAGTCAATGTTTGAACGGAACAGTGAAATGTATTGAAGCCAGTACAGAAAATACAGGTCATTTACAGTCTTGTCCCATATTAAAGTTGTACAGAGAAAGATTTTGACATTGAATAGTCATTTGATTTTCTCCTCGTATGTATTTTCATCATGAGATACTTAACATCACAACTTATTTAAAATAGGCAGTAAAGAGCACAAGCTGTTTTGGTTTTTTTTCTTTTTTTTCGTTTTTCTGTAGCACAAATTGTACTACTAAGTCACTTGGGAAATTAAAAAAATAAATAATTGCATGTGACTTCTAGATCAATGTGTTCTCATGGGAACACCTATAATTAGGCTCATTATTCACATTTAGGAAGCCTTAAGATCTTGATTTCTAGAAAGTAAATTTTTAATGCATTTCTAATAAATTTAAAAGGGATTTCAATACACTCAAAATTATGCCACTTCTAAAGAGTCTTTCTACCTAAGGCATAATTATTCCATCTTTAAGAATGAACTGTGTATCAGATCCAGGGTGCATAGATCCAGATGCTTAATATTATGTTTTGGCCTTTGTTTTTCCATTAGAACAAACATTAATTTTATATCTCTGTAATATAGATTTTGTTATAAACGTCTGTTCAGATTGCATTCTTATGTGTACTGTAATGTAGGCTCACTGTACATTAAAATAAATAGTTTCTGAACAATACCAAATAGAAAACCTTCACTGTAAAAGAGCAGTTGATCTCATCTAACCTGCATTTTGCATTTGAAGTTCACATATGCCCAGATGGAAAAATCTACTATGACTGCAGATCTCCTGTGCCTGGATTACCAGCAGCAGGTGTGAATTGTGGGATCTCTTGTGCAAACCTTGCCATGAACTTCTCCTGTGTCCCCTCTCCACCCTGTGCAAGTGGCTGCATTTGCCCCCCCGGGTAAGCTTTGATGGAGCAGCTTGGAGCACAAACCAAATACATATTTTCCACAGTTCAACTCTGCTTAGGTTTTTTTTCTTTTTAAATTCCAGTGGTATCGCACCTCTAATTTTGAAACTATTGTTCCATAAACACACAGTAACAGTTAAAAGGCCAACTCTTTTTTTGTCTTCAAGAGCCCTTTTCTCCTTCTTGCTGGTGTAAGGCTCCGTGCTGTAATCCTGCCTCAGTTGAAGTATCACTATTTTTCCATGCAGAGACCATGATTCCACTAACCCATTAGATATCCAGCTTACTCTCTGTTTTTTCTCAACATTCCATTTTATTTCACTATGTGTGTAGCCAATGGTCTCAGTTGTGTGCAGATCAGAGTGTAATGAGACTGCCAGAATTCCCTTCCAGCACCTTGTGATGTTCTTAGATAACTAAGCACTGGTGAAGGACAGATTTCACTAATTGTTCTTGTCTGGTGTTCTGTAGTCCTCTACAACCTCTGCCTCAACTGAGAAGTTAGCTTTCAAGACCATTAGTGTTATAAGAATGAACAATTATTTTTAACACAAAAAAAATGCATAAATCTGTACAAGTAGTAAACTAGTAAATTTTTACTGAAACATCACCATATTTGCATGAACTTGAACTAGCAGTGTTGACATGAAAGTTCATTTAAAAATTTGAAGAAATTAAAGTATAAGTTAAAAACCTAGATCTCAATTCCTACTCTCACAGTCATACCATTTCAAATCAAGTATTACTTGATTATTTTCTGAATTATAAACTATAACTGGGGTACTGACAAGCCAAATCCCAAGTTTCTGCCCAATAACAGAGTAAAAGGCATGAATTATTTTTATTACATAAGAGAATAAACACTTATTTTGCTATTAGGTGGAAAATTAAATGTATAACATTTAGTGCAGTTAGTAATATTCTCACTGTTAAATGGTATTTCTGGACCCATTATGACTTTCAGGCTCATGGTTCCAAGAAGTGAGTACGGCTTTTAGCTAGGAAGGGGCAAGCCAGATTATCCTAAAAATTAGGTTCAGAAGTTTTATTTTTATACAAGAAAATGTTAAGCATATAGCTCTTGATATTAAATATAAGTGGACAAGTCATGAAAACCTTGTTATGAGACATTTTACTGTAATGTCAATTTTTTATTATCTTGAGATGCTGTTCTTCTCATTGTTTCTCCTTTCCCACCTTATTTCTACTACTACCCATTGTTTGACTGAATGACCTAACATTTTGGGATGGAATCTTGAATTCTTCTGGAGACTGGCACCTTATTCTAGCATCCTGGGTACTTATGGTGCTTGTAAAGTAGAGGAGATTGTGTGTGGTACTGAAACCCTTTCCATTGGAAACCCATGACAAGATGGACTCTAGTATACAAAAAATGGTCTTCTTAAATGAAAAAAGTTTTACATTTTCTATTGTTAAAATTCTTGCATGATAGCTTGTTGTTCTTATAATCAGTAGCTGAAGAGGTGACAAATTATTAGAAACTCAAAGTCTCTTGTATACTTTAAAAATGGAATAAAACAGCACAGATTTTCATGAGGAAATGAACTGAGAATGACTGTAAATTCATCACCCAAAGATACACTGAAAGTCACCCTTACGCTGAGCTGGAGATATAAGAGGCTAAATTGAATTGTAGAAGTATAGAGGACTAGTATAGAAAGGGATCCCATGGGGCTAAATTATTCTCCTGCCCTTAGGGCAGCATCAGCAACACCTATGTTATTCTTGACAGATATTTAACTGCCATTGACAGAGACACTGACCTTCTCAAGCTATCTGCTCTGGTGTTTTCCTATCCTTAGTAATTTTTCTGGACACTTAACTCATTTACTTAGAGCTGATTCTTGTTTATTGAACCAGTGATGGGGTGAAGAAAACTTTTAGCTGTGTATTCCTTTAAACTTCCACTTCAAGTGAAAAAATCTCAAGATC
Organism: Pseudopipra pipra; assembly: GCF_036250125.1. Lineage (NCBI taxonomy): Eukaryota > Metazoa > Chordata > Aves > Passeriformes > Pipridae > Pseudopipra > Pseudopipra pipra. The sequence continues at coordinate 35,731,226 of NC_087553.1, read as the reverse complement.
GTACTTTGAAAAACATCTCTGTACTTTCAGCCATGTGCTGCAATGACAACTACAGGAATTGTTCCCCTAAAGAGAGAGCAGCACTGGGAGTGTCAGTAATTTTTTTAAAAAAGTTAATGTTGCTTAACAGATGGAAATGAGGAGATAGCAAAAAGTTGTTGACCACATCTCTGGATTTCTTATTCATAATCTAATTAGATTTGACAATCTTTGCATTACATGCCTCTGTTTTGTTGTAACCTTTCTGGTTGTTTCAGCTTCCCTGATGTAGGCAGATAACCTCCAACATGGCCCTTTGTAAATTGTGTTTCTTTGGCTGTGGCAGAGTTCTGCTAACTCTGCAACAGCTGCCATAGCCCAGCTCACTGTTCTGCACTCAGAACAGGACAGTTGCTGCAGCCTCAGCATCTTGCATGATACACAGGTGCTCTGCAGTTTTCAGGGAGGAGTACCTACATTACCTACGCTCCTGCATGGGAGCTGCTGCCCCACACCAACATACCCCTTTCCAGACAGAAGGATAGAAGGACCTAGTGAGGTCTTCAGCTGTGCAAAGTGGAGATCATTTGATGTGGACAACTTTTGCTGATGAAACAATGGTTGGAAGATCGGTTGCCCTCAGTGGGGTTTAGACAATACAGTACATATTCAGTTATGTTGATCTGCTTGTGAATTTAATCTTTTGTCTTCTTAATTCTTTTATTTTAAAGGATGGCTGAGCACAGAGGGAAATGTTATATTCCTGATAGTTGTCCATGCACCTGGAAAGACAGGGAATTTCTGTCAGGAGAAGTGATAGCTACACCATGTTACACCTGGTGAGTGACGTTCATTTTGCATACTTCCAAATCATCTGGATCTCTTAGACCCAAAGTAAAACTGATTCAGAAAATTTGTTGAATACTTTTAAATCAAAAATATGCTTTTTTATAGACAGTTACAGGATACATCTTTTATTAGGTTCACTAATAGACTTGGATAAGTAGGAAGACTTTGGGGGGAGTGCTTCTTCAGATCTGTAAAGTAAGCTGAAGATATCCAAGCTAAAAAGCAGTCAAACCCAAATGCTTAATTCCACACGTTAGTTAATCTCTGAAAGAAAAGACATTTGGCTTCTGGAGAATAGAATATCAGGAAAGACAACTAAGGAGAGAAAAAAAGAGAGATTAAATGTATGACAGTAGTAAATAGTCTGCGTATTTGGGAACTGGACTCTTTGCAGTGTAAGTGACCAGTTACCATGAGTGACTGTATAGGAAGAAGATGAGCAACTTAAAAAAAAAAAAAAAGGCCATTAGAATTGAAAAATGAGCTAGCACACAGCATCTTTTTAAGGAGCTTTACCTGATACATACTGACACAAACCAGTTTTTCATTAATTATAATTTGCTAGCCAAAATATCTTTATTCAGTTAAGTATACATTTAATAATGAAAAAAAAAGATTGGCTTGGCAGCTTTCAATCAGTTAAAAATTTCATTGGCAAATCAAATGAGCATTTACACTTACACTAGCAAAACTAGAGGATGCCAATACTACATTCATACAAATTTGTGTAAACCATTGAAATTAGCTGACAGGAATAGTATTCCTGCAAAATATCAACATTAATTTCTTAAACTCATTCCATACTTGTCTGATAACCTAAAATCTTACAGATAGCAACTGGAAGTATTTTGCTTTGAATATGTGCAGACCTTTATCAAAATTCCTTAAGAAGAAAATAATATCCATGTTTTATGAACGAGCATGTTGTGGCCTGGTATCTTAGCTATACTGGAGGCAGTGATGGAAATATTAACATAAGCCATGAAAAGTTTGAGATTTGAATTTATTTCTTAGGGGTTTTACTGTTCATATGGGCTGATGGTAAAATGTTCAACACTTTTCTGCCATGGCATCACCAATAACTTCAGAAGCGATCCACAGAATAGCTCTCTGTTTCAAGAATTTTCTTCCGTTCATGAATTTCTGCATGATTTGAAATAAAGAACCCAAGAAAGCTTTTTTTGAAAATATACAGAAAATAATCCTGTTATGAGAAGATAATGATTATTAGTTTTCCCTACAGTGTTTGTCGGAGAGGCATATTCAATTGCACCAGTTACCCCTGTCCTGCTGTATGCACTATTTATGGAGATCGGCATTATTATACCTTTGATGGACTGGAATATGATTATCTCAGTGACTGCCAAACTTACCTGCTAAAGGTAAGAGGATTGTTCATACATTTCTGTGTGTCCAAGTGAAAGTTTCCATGAAAGAACAAGTATTTTGAACACTGGGAGTTGATCTATAGAAACAAACATTAAGAAAACAGGTGTAGGAACAGGCGTGAAGGAAGAATCTGTAAATGACATTTTGTGCTCAGCTGTTTGAGAACAGTAAATGGTTGTGTTCTTGCATATCTATGTGGTTTAGAGAAAAATAAAACCCAGTGTTCTCTGTTCTACCTCAACCTTGCTTTCATCAAAATGAGCAAAGAATAACACTATAGAAACTGTTCAAACTAGGTATAATCTATATATATTTAATAATTATCTATAAACCCGGCTTGGCAGAGAGTCAATGATTCCTTGGCAGAGGGTCAGACCTCTGGCTGCTTGGAATTCTTCTTGAATGTGATCTGCATCAGATCTGGATTTTATGTGTATAATAATATCAAACACAATGATTTCATAATTCAACAATGAAATCATTCGTTGAATTTGTCTGGCCGCTACATGCTAATGTTCCTCACAGCACACATTTACAGTACATTGCTAGCCTTTTTTGTTTAAAAATACAATTACTGACATTTAGAAATATATTCTATTGCTAAACGCACTATTGTTTATTATCATTGTTGCTATTTTTAAGGTGAAGAGTCTGTATTCTCAGTTACAGTAATATGTTTAGAAGAATACTCCTTTTCCTGACTGTCTAACCTTAAAAAAAATCCCCAGTTTCTCAACAAGGACTACTACAAATAGTTTATTTGATGTATGCTTTAGTAGAGTATTCACAGCTGTGAAATAAAATAAATTGGTTCCAGATTTTTGAGTTTGTTTAAAAAGAAAAAAAGAAGAGAGGTTTGGTAAAGATAATAATACCTCAGAGCAAACTCTTATATAAAAGAGCTCTTACTCTTAGAGGTATATGAACCTTTGTACAAACTTTCCTCCACCAAGATGTAAAAAACAGGGATTACTTTACCTGTAAAATCTTCTTGCCTGTATGATGAGATGGAAAGGTGGCTCGTCATTTCGTAATTCTTATGCTATCCATTCAGGCAGATTTGTAAGACAAATTCATTTTGCTTTTTCAAACTTTAGTGTGATACTGGAATTTTTGGCTTTTACAACCAAATGTCACCTGCCACTCTACTGTGTAAGAGAAAAACCTACCTGGAAACAAACCACGGGAAGCATTTGTCATCTGAGAATAAAATTGGTAGGCAGATAATTAAAGCACGTGGCACACTGTGGCCAATGGACCATTCTTCAGGTGAACATGACAAAAGTGATGAAAATGCTGCCTACATGGATCGCTTTTAAGACTTCTCAGACTTTTTTCAGCTTTTCAAGCTTTACTTTTTCCCCAAACTCAGCAAATGTGAGAAAGTGTAGCCAAATTTGTTCATAATTTTTCTTTCTTCCTTAGTACATGGAAAACTTTCCTGATCTATATTAAAGATCAGGAAAGAGATCATGATCTCTATTAAATTATTACAAATTAGGCACGGCATAATTATATCTGGAATAGGTGATGTATCTGTGGGCTAATTTTTGACTGTGAAATGTTTGGAGTATTTTTAGGGGGAAAAAAAAGGAAAAAAAACAAAGGATGGGATCATATGGCAGATGCCCAAGAGCTTTGAGGGAACTAAAACACAGAACTGATGAACTATGTGATGTGCAATCCTAGAATCAGAGGAATGGAAGATGGCAATATAACCAAATATTTTAAAAGGACTTAATGACTGAATTTGACAAGAACAGACCAATATGTCTGATTTACATATGAAGGAAATTCATATAAATTATAATAAAGAGAAATTGCAACTAAGGAAGAGTTGCCCCCCTCTTTTTTTTTTAATAAAAGAAAAAATTCATGCATGATCAATCTTCTGAGTTATTCCAAAGACAATAAATATATGGATGAGGATAGTCAAGTCAATGTGTGTGTGTATTTTACCTTAAAGACCTTTTTGAGAGAGATTTCAACAAATATTTTTTAGAGACTAGTTTCTCATAGGATGAAAATGAGGATTCTTTGAGACATGAAGTCACAGAATCACAGAATGGGCAAGGTTGGAAGGGACTAACAGGGGGTCGTCTGGTGCAAGCTCCCTGCTCAAGCAGGGTCGTTCCAGAGCACATGACATAGGATTGCATCCAGATGGGTCTTGAATATCTCTAGTGAGGGAGACTCCATAACCCCTCTGAACAATCTGTTCCATTGCACAGTAAAGTTCTTCCTCATATTCAGGTGGAACTTCCTGTGCATCACTTTCTGCCTGTTGCCTGGCACCATGAGAATAGCCTGACTTGACACCCTCCCTTCAGAAACTGATAGACATTGATAAGGTCCCCTCTCAGTCATCTCTTCTCAAGGCTGAACAGGCCCAATTCCCTCAGCCTTTCCTTGTAAGAGAGATGATCCAGTCTCTTAATGGTCTTTGTTGCCCTCCGCTAGACTAATTAATAGTCTGAATTTAAAAGACAGGAATAAGTGGCCTTTGTTTTTTAGAACAGAAAAATCCTGGTGGCATCACACAGGGATCTGTGCTCAGACCTGCATTCAGCATCTTCAGAAACAATTTTGAAAAGGTGGTGTGAGGATTGAGGTAGAGTAGGCTGATGATAAAGAATCAGTCTGAACAGCTGAAACAAAAGGTTCAGAAGATCTTATGGCAGAAAACACTACATAATAAAATGGAAGATGAAATTCAACAGTGAAATATGCTAATCAATGAACACAACCCCCCCTCGTAACTACACTACCATGAAGATAGGCACTAAACTAGCTACTATTATGCAGGAATAGAATTTTATGTGAGAAAAATAAATGAAGCAGATGTAATTGACATCTTCATAGTGGCAACCTGAGTGATAATCTGGTGTCATCTGTTCTGCAATTTCACATATGCTTTTATTTGCATGTACACAGTTACACTACAGTTGTATCACATACTGATGTGGTTAAACTACATTATATATGCAGGCTTGATGGCATAACGAGGTTGCTCTTGTTTGAAATACACTTTTTTGTTCCTAGAGTAGAGGTTTTGATGTTTCTCTCTCTTTCTAATCTCCTTCCCCTGTATTGTGGCCGAGTGAATACATTTTTAATAGTAGTATCTGAGTAATATAATGAGTCTACCTTGAGCTACTATTTGTTCAGAAGGTATGCAAGAGAGTCCTGTCTCTTATAGCCTGTTATCCAAACAGAGAAGCTTGATGAAAGGTGGGAAAATATATATATATAGCTGCAAAAGTTTAAATGCCTTGCCTAACATCTTGGCAGGCACAGCTGTCCAGGGCAGCAGCAGGGCAGCACCTAAACCATGCAACCTGTTCTACAAACCAACTTTTTTTTTTTTTTTTTTTTTTGTACAATCACAGAATCATAGAATGATTTGGGTTGAAAGGGACCTTTAAAGATCATCTAGTCCAATCCCCCTGCCATGGGGCTGTGTGTGCTGTGTGCTTCATGTTCCTTGCCTGTAAGGTACTACAGAACATCGTAGATTTGATAGCTGCTAGTACACATTCCATTGATTTAATGGTAGTTTGCAGTGCTGTTACAAGGCTGGTTTTTATGGATAAGGTGTGAAATGCTCACCAGACACTTGAAATTGAAGCAGCTGAAGTGGTTGTAATATTGTATATACAACACTGTATATACAATATTTGTATTTGTCCTTTCACTTTTACTAACCTTTTTCCTGTGAGAAGTGGACAGCTTTGTCTCTGCTAACTTATATACTCTAAACAAAGGTATTGTAGCAGTGCTACAAGGGAAGTTATAGCTACAATAAATTAGTTGGCATACTAGCTCTTCCCAGATGTAGAAATGAGTGCAACAATCTGAATCTGATGTCCCTAGTGGCATGATAATATGTGGTTCCCATACATGTCACCAGCCCTCACTGTTTGATTTGGCCATTGGCCTCCCTAAATGTGATCTGTCAGAACAACTATTTGATTTGCCATTGTATTGCACTGTACCAAGCAAAGAACTCACCCTTACCTTTTATTATGTTTTAATAAGGAGCTCTTGTGCTCTTGTGAGAGAAAAATTGAGTATCAACTTCCAGCCAATTATGAAACTTCAAACTTTGTTTTCAACATCAGTATCATCTGTCAGGCCTTTTTGTTTAAGGTGACAGTAGGTGTATGAAAAAGCCCTTTATAACTAGTTCAACAGATATATCCATCTCTCAGAAAATTGCCAAGAAGATGTAATGCAGCAATTAAGAAAACTAGGGCAGTAATGTCTCGTGAAATGATACCATCATCCTTATCAAGGAATTAGGAGTTACGTTACACACCAAGAAGTCCCTGTATAGATAGATGACATTCACAGAGAAGACATCAATATTTACTTCTAATATTTTAAAACCTCAGTAATTTCAAAGGTAAAAAAGAAAAAGTCTTAGCAGACCAACTTGTTTATCAGTGTAGATCATGAAAACACTTCATTTTATCTAATCTAAATATGAATGATGATTTTAAAGTCAGACAGTTTCTTAATTAAAAGTATTTAAATATCTTGTTTTATTCTATTTTTTTGCTTATTTTTTGTCTTTGATGATGCTACATTCTTTCCCAAACAAAATGGTGTTATTTTTCTGATAAACTTTTACTGTGTTTTATTAGTAGTTGTGGTCTCTTTCTTCCAATTGCTGTTTCATAGACTTCTGCTTTTAAAGAAGAATTGCTGTCTTGGCATTTTTCTAGTTTTGGCATTTTTCTAGTTTTGTGGTGGCTTTCAATCCTGCAGCTCAGTGTCCTTATTAATGCTTGTAGGGTCTGTGCCCTTGGAGCGCCTCAGACGTGTTCTCTTCCATGAAGCAGAATTATACTTTCTCTGCTTTGGGGGAGACTCCAAGGGAGAGTTTAGATGGATAGTCTACCCATCAGAATATCCTCAAATGACAGACAGGATTGTTGCAATGTTCTGCTGCAATGCTTATCTGCCTTTTAAAAAACCACAAAACCCCCCACTTCAGTATTTCCACTAACTTTAGTAGGTTGTCAGTAAGGTCCTAGAGCAGAGAAAATGATGGACTGTTTTTTTCCTATATCCTGAAAGATGGAAGTCAGCATAACTAAGCCCTCCTCCTCAAGTATTCCCATTTTATGGATAAGTCTTAATATAAATGATGCGATAAAAATATTTTCACTTTGCACTTGACATTGGGCGTTTGACAATTTTAAAATCATCTTTTTAATCTTTTTGATGCAACCATGAAGGTTCTTTTAAAGCCAAAGTTTGTTGGAAGATTACAAAAGCAACAACCGTTTGATCCATTTGATCAACTAATTGAACCATTATGCCAATTAGAATTGCAGGTGTAACTCTTTTGGGTCAGGAGACATCACATGAGAGCCCATTTGTTAAGGCAGAGGTTCATTTAACAAAAGATGCATGATCTTGGGAACCAGCGCAACAGTTTCCCAAATGATTATCCTATTGATGAGGAGTCCCCAGAGGTAGATGCCTGGTCTGCCCTGAGGAGTACAGCAAAGCAGCTTGTTTCTTGCATTCTCCTTCTTTTGTAGCATGAAGCAAGTTCAAAGCTCTTAGTTAATGATACTTTTATTAGAGTGCTTAATACAGAGGTTGGTTGATGCACTGATAATATTTTAGCCATTCCTTGTATTTATCTTGATTGGTAAATTTGTTAAATGATGACTGGGCATAAGTTAGAGCAGTCACACACAAAGCAACAAGTTTTCAGTTACTCATTTGTCATAGCTGAGGAGTCAGAAGTAGCTTTTATCCCTTCTCCCCTTATTATATCTGTTATTTTTTGTGCAATTTTTTTTCAACATTATTTGTGCCAGGTAGCCAGTCTGTAGATCCATTAAATTGGCAAACCTGTAGAATTAAACATTATTTTGCACAGTCTCTCTCATAACCTATTTGTAAAATAAATACATTCTTCTTGCTGTTAGTCATCCTATGGAGGATTAAAGTTGAAGGTTCCTGGTTAATTAACATTGTCAAGCTGACTATTCATAGTTAAGACAAATGATTTCTTTGAATAGATTCTGAAAATTTTAATGAGAAAGTAAATAATGTTGAATTTGAAATTATAAATAATTAAAATTGGACATCATACTCTAATTTTCATCTTTTATAATAAATAAATAAATTATATAAATAAAACTGTTACATGGGGTTACAATCAGAATGCCTTAAATTTTTCAATTAACATATCTAATCCTCAAACCACATTCCAGCAAATAGTTTCATGAGTAAGTGATGTGCCAAAATACATCCACCTAAAACACTTGTCATATAATTTATAGCAACAATAATTGTGTAGAAATAATGATGCATTTCTTGACAGGTTGTATGAAAATTTGTGTCCAAACAAGAGAGAGACTACACTTCAGTGAAAATATTATTTACTGTGAATAAATTGTGAAGAATACAAATAGTCTGCTTTCCATCAGTCGCATAATTTCAGAGGAAACCTTTCTGGATGCCCTCTTTTTTTCTTGGATCTCTGGAAGTCCTCTAAGGGTCAATAACAAACCCTTTCCATCTTTGTGTTCAGCTGTACCTGTTTTTCTATTTGCTCTATTCTTTCTGTGAGCAAAAGATCTGATTACAGTTGGCAATGGATTTATGCTCTGGTTCCATTTTCTTCAGATCAATGATTTCAGACTCAATTACCTCTACATGCCTTTCTGTCTCCCCCACTTGATTCTCCAGACCATTAAATTATGCCGTGAATGAATCAATTTTATTCTCCAACAAAGGAAAGACTTCTTTCAATTTGTGCAGATTAGCATGGAGGGCTTCCAGGAAAGGCTTGGGGAAAAGTTTCTTACCATGAGAATGGCAATTTGGAGGCAGTGTGTTCATTGTGTGACTCAGAATTTGGATCTTCTTTCTGAGGACCTTGCCATTTAGTGACCACAGAGCTTGAAGAAAGTAACCTTTTGCCTTGAATTTCTGATTTTGCATCCAACAGCCCTTTGGCTATACTGACTCTCAAATGTTTTACTCTGATGGCTGCCTGAAAAGGCAGTTCCCTGTAAGAATGACTGCCTGAGTTGGAGCACCTCTGGTGGGTATAGCTTTGTGGACTGCTGATAATACAGCACAGTAAAAAATAAACAAACCCCAGCAACATGTGCTGTTGCTTCAGGAAGCTGTATGATGTGTTGGCAGTGGTAAAATGGAAGGTTTTTGTTGTGTTTGAAGTGGTGGGAAGCTCAGGCTAGTCACCTGTGGATGCTCCCTAGCAGTTTATAGCCTCTGTCTCTGGTTGTTGTCAGTGTGAATTAAATTTACTTTGACTTAGATCAGGACGTGAGGTTTGGTTGTTTTTTTTTTTCCTGAATGTATAAGAACTAAACTTCAGCAGTGTAAATGAACACATTTAACATTTTTTATACTGAAAAGCATAAAAGCTTTGTGCAAGTTCTAGCTTTTTAGCTCCTGCCATAATTTTCTGGAGCTCTTATCTTTTTTTCCTGTTATGTTGTACTTTATCTTTACAACCAACAATGATAAAATATTGACATTTGTCTTGCACTTATTAGTGAATCAACACTAACAGGTTCCATAAAAATACATGTTTAGATATTAAAACTAACACCACCAACTGTGCTGCCGATTTGTAATTCAGAATAGCTCATGTTACATAATGTGTCACTTGGAAACAAATATTCAAATGTTCCTAAATCTTTAATCTGCAGACGGTCTCACTTTTAATTAGACAGGAATTGAAGTAATGTGACCTGTGCAAAAGCCAAATCTGATACACAAGCTGGCAAAGATAGGTAAATGAAACAAAAGGAAATTTGCTTTAAATGACCTTTTCTCAAAACTTTTAGTATGGTTCTCTTAAAATAAAAAAAAAAGAAAAACAAAACATTTCCAGTGATCTCTATCTGATTAATCAACTTTTTCAAAATTAAGAAACATTGAGTTAGAACAAGGTTCTATTTTAAGTAGATAAAATAAAACATTTGCTGTCATCTATTTTCATTATTAGCTGTAGATTTAAAAAAATTATTTGTATTTCATTGTTGACAAAACCTCAGAACATCCAACAAGTCTATATTGCAATAAAATCTTCTACAAAACCACCTATGTATAATAAAGAAAACATTATATAATACTATATTTTTCCTATTGCTTGTATACATACATATATGTGTGTATACATGCTTGTAATACAGCTTTCTAGAGTTTTTGACAGTTTATTCTGCTGGAGATGTATCCTTTTCAGAAGTCACTTTTAAAGAAATAGGAAAGAGTTGTCATGGATGCATTAGCAAACATCTGGAAGTTGTTTGAGGATGAGTCAGTAGCTGGAATAATCTCACTCCCCTTGACATTTCATCAGTGAATCTACTCAATGATGTTGCACTCCTCCATTTCTACTCAACTGTGCTAAAAAGCTAAAAATGTGTCATGTCTTACAAGTGTATTGCAAGCTTCCTTGCCCTGTTTTAGGTGAAAATAATCTGCAGTCATGTAGATGCGGAGGAAAAGAAAATTTATGTGCATGTGCATAAGCAATTTCGTCGTTAGGTTCTTGGGTCCTAAATGTGTTTTTTTTTCTTTTTTTAATACTTGTATAGAAATGCATAACATCAGTGGGAAAAAAAAATATTATTACTATTCCTTTTCTCTCTTTTCTCTCTCCTGTAAAAGGATCACCTACTATCTTTCCTGTAGTATTTTTCCCAACTTTCATGTGGATTTCTTCCCAAACTGAGACAATGTGTATCAGTGCCATCTGTTGACTCCAAGTAATATTGCTCCATTGCTTTAATAGCTAATGGGAAAGAACATTTGATGATACAAATTTGTGCAGAATGCAAAAGCAGGGATGAAATAAAATTACATGGAATGTATATATATAATTTTGAAAAGGTACAGGAGAAATTTGTGCAGCAGGAAAACAAAAGAAGTCTTTCAATAAGAGATGCTTCTTGGTGTAAATTAAAATAAGTTTTGCATAATTAATGTGTTTTTACTGATTATCTGGCAATCAAGTCCCCAATATAATGGCACAAGAAACTAACAGCAAGTACATGTCAGGTGCCAAGGCATTTTCCTGCTCTCCAAAACCAATTAAATATTTATGCCTAAGTGCTCACTAAATCTGGGCTAAGATGTTTTACTTCTCCTAGGATCAATCTTACTAGAGGTAATAGTTTCAATTGTTAAGTTCCTTCAGAAGAAATTCAGAGCCCAGTAAACAACAACCAAAGTAATTCTGACTTTCCATAAAATCTCCTGAAATGTGAGGTCTGAACAGAGCTTAGAGTATCTCTCTGAAATATGTGCAAAGGAGAAAGCAAATTCTACTTTTTAAATTACTGTATATTTTTTCTGTATTTTTAGAGCTTTTCGCACTTGTTTGTGTGGCTAGAAAACATCTAAAGTGTCATTAAAACAAAAGGAAGATAGGACTAATCTATCTCCAGTATGTCCTTAGATGCCTTTATGTCCAATCTAGTTTGCAAGTTAGTATATTGTAGGGAACAAACCAAAAACAATGGGTAAATTGGGGTATTAAGAATGGAATGAGTATTTACGCTGAACAGTTAGAGATTTTAATGAAACTTCCAAAGAAATAAATACAGCCACTTTTAAATTGTCCTCTCCCAGGCTGCATTTTGACTATGTAAGCACACTGTACAGTACTGTTATTGGTTAAAAGGGATAGAAAATTTCTAACAGGACATTGAAATAGAAGGATCATAACAAAAATAAACTCTAGCATTCCCAAGCACTGCCAAAAAAAAAAAAAAAAGAAAATAAAAAAAAGAAAGAGAGAGGAAAAAGGAAAGCAGTGCTTTGCTTTTTTGACTAGGAAGAAATATGGAAAAAAAGTGCAGCAAAGTCTAGAAAAAGAATGTCCTGAGAAGTGGGACTGACAATGAGCTTTTGACTGACTGCCCAGAGCTGTGACTCTGTCTTTTCTGTTGCTTGGCAACTCCGTGTTATCACAAAGAAACTGACATTAAGTTGGAACAGACTGGATATGGTAATTTACGTGGGAAGATACTCTTGCAGTGGGAAAACCATTTTATTTCTAGTTTCTGTCAGCGTAAGTAGGTTTCACATGATGAACTGTAGTACATCCCCTGTTGGGTGCATTTTACCTAAAAAGGTAAAGAGTGACTCTGCCTTGGAAAAAGGCTGTGCAGAAAAAAACCCCAAACCCAACAGAACCCCCCACCTTGTTATTCATTAGACCTGCTCCTAGAAATGTCTACTCAGGCAGTTCTTCTAGTGGTAGTGACAAACGCTTGTTTTCATATCTCTCTGGATTCAGTGCAGATTGGAGAGATGGAACTCGATCATTATAATTTATACTATTACATTCCCTAAGAACTCTTGAGATTTGCCTAAGACTTCACTGTCTTATATAAACATTAAAAGATGATCCTCACTTTATCTAATAGTCCTTTCTTTTGCATTGGCAGTAGTTAAGTACTCAATTTCAATTGCACTTTATTTTTGATTTGTTGAAAGAGGAGGCTGCATGTGCAGCAGTTATAGAATAACTTGAAGACTGTGATGGAAGTAATGGCAACAGTATGTATGTAGAGCAAATATTTTTGTGAAAGCTTTGAGCCGTAAGGGGTCTGTAATCCATAATGATGTTTTTTGTGTTTGGGTTTAGGTCTAACGTTTAATTAGAAAAAGAGAAAGCATAGATTACTTAGGATTTAATGCACAGCCCTTTTTTCTTAAATGTCTGGCTTATTTATACTGAACCACCACCACTGTCTCTCTGCATTTCCATCCTGCATCATTTCTAGTAATTTAACACCATCATGCAGTCCTACAAGTAAGGAAGCACTTCACATGTCTTCAGGACTCCTTGTTCTGGCTTTGGTCAGCAAAACACTTCCTGGCTCCGGGCTTCTCTCTATTGCAGAGTTAACTTGAAATATAACTCAGCTTTGCCCTTGGCTCAAATCCCAACCATACACAAAAACTTCTGACTTGAGTATGTTGATGCTGTTCAGCTGAAGGGATTGGCCTGGACTGTCAGGCACAGGCAGCAGCTTCAATTAGCATAGCTAATACAGCTACTCGCTCCTGCTTCAAGGACTTGTCTTCATTGCCAAAAAAGGTGTATTTTTACTGTGGGATAATTAGCCTGATTTAACTATCCTTATTTAAAATCAAGGCCTCCATGTCTTTTCTTACAGTGAAGACAATGTTCCCTATTAACTCAGAGTGTCCCCTTTTGCTGATATTAGGTTAACTGAAGAGGAATTAATTCTGCAGTGAAAAGAGCCCACAATGTCTTAGACATCAAATAGACCCAGAGACTGCAAGCAAAGTCCTTCTCTGTACTGAGTCCTGGTGGGGAGGTAGCTTCCTTGTTCACTTTTCATTTGGCCAGATACAAAATGTATCAGCTTGTATCCTATCTACAAAACTAATGAGATTGTCTCCTTTTTAATTTACAACATCACCTCCAATAAATCCAAAAATGCTCTGGGCTGTTACCTGACTTGGAGGGGAATAATTGTTGTACTGACTCATGCAGCGAGCCTGGCTTAATTAAAACACAGTGTATTTCCCAATAAGGTTGTGACCAATTTTATTCTGACTGCAACCTAAAACAACTTTACAACAGAATGGAATAGATGAACTTTTCTTTACCTTGAAGCTTTCAATACTTTTAAACTGAATTCCCCTGCTAAATCATGGAGAGCTGATTTCCTACACCCCCTTACCACTAAGCAGGTAGTGACTAACTCTACTCACTGTAACTATTGTCTTCCAAGCTAACTACTGACAAATACCATCTATTTCTTAAGCCCTGGCATTAGAGTAACACAGAGCTTGCAGGCAGTCTTCCACACCTTGTGTTCATTGCATTAGCTCATGCCTGCTGTAGAGTGTTTTCTATGCAAAGTAGCAGCAACCTCTGGCTTGTGGGCCATCCTAGACTAAGGGCAGCAAAACTGTAACACCTCCTCTGTGTGGCAAAAAAATACCTCTACACTTTCTGTCATCTGGGGTTGGGTTTGGTTTTATTTTAGTGTTCTTCGGAGAGCTTGGGCACTATGACCTTTATTAAGAAAAAACATACAAACTGCTTCCTATAGCACCTGTATTTTCTGTATGCAGTGCTCCTCACCGGTGAGGAAAATATGCTGATTTTTTTTTTTTTTTTTTTAATTCTTGAGTTCTGATGAAAAAAGAAAAAATAAGGGTGCAAATGCAAGGAGTGGTTAGGAGTAAACAGCCAGCACCTTTCAGGAGTACGTTGACCACAGGAGGGAGCAAAGCTCTGGGGAGAAATGCTGTGGGCACAAACCAAGGCAAGGGATCCTCCCATTATGGCCAAGAGGAGCTCTCCAAGAGGAATGGTGGGAGCCAAGGGGAGTTCCCAGAACCAGGGAAATTCCCATCTTGCCCACCATGGCTTTTAGCACCTGCAATTAGTTTCATCAAATCACAGTCTCGGAGAGTGTCTAAAGGACCATGGGAGTAAGAAGAGGAGTTTAAACATCTTTGTTCCCAGCACTACCCAAGTGTCCCATATAAGACTAGATGACTTGGTGGGTGAGATATACAGCTTTTTTATTTCATATCTGTCTCAGGTTTGTGATGACTGTAGGACTGAATTCCATTAAAAATTAAACCAGAATCAGAAGCACTGTTATTGGCTCATATTAATGTTATGAAGTTAACTCTCTCAAGTAGTTTCTATAGTTACAGCTGCTTGTTGATTTGCAAGGATTGGTACAGAAATGAACTGGAAAGCAAATTAAAATAAGAAATAGTAAGAGTAAGTTAACCTTGGTTTTGTTTGTGGTAGTGTTATCAACTCTGAAAATACATTTTTCCTGCACCAAGGTGCAGGAGACAGAAGAACCACAGAACCACAGAAGCAGTAAGACATATTAAGCCAAGGTACAAAAGTGATTTTTTTTTGTGCCTAGAATTCAAAATTAATTTACAGGCTGGAGAGCCAAGAGGTATGGAGTTAGGAAGGTAGTAGATTTGAATTTTAGGTACTAAAATACCAGTAAATAAAAAGACGACAAAGTATTCAAATCTTCTAAATGTAGAAAAAACCAACACCCCACAAACAAAAATATCAGCAGAAACCTTTGCCCCCTCCAAGAACACTGAGTATGACTCATGGTTTTGTGAATTTTGATGGGTGGAGGTACAAAAACTGTTCTATCCACTACTGACAGATGGTAGGATTCTTGGTTTTAAAAATATGAAAACAGCTTGATCTCATGTACCTTGGTTTAAAAATAAAGCTTTTTTTATAGCATGTCTCAATTTTGACAACTGCACTGAGCCATAAATATTCAATTCCATGTATAAGCACATTTTAAAAGCCTAAACTAGACTCTTATTTTAGAGGTAGGCTGATCTTCTGAGTTTGTGAAGTCCTCAGGAAAAGGAGTCACAGCTGAACATAATGGCTCTTTGTGTTTAACTCCAAAGTTTGAGTTGTTTGTGGGTTCATCTTTGAATTTAAAAATCCATTTCCTTGTTTGGTAACTTTCTTAAATTTATTTCAAAAATGTGGGAATACCAAATTATCCATCTTTTTGTGATGGTAAGCCTAGAATAAATCTGCAGAAGTGAAATGCAATTGAATCTGCAAATAACATGATTTCTTCTTAATGTTGCAGAGCACAGATAACTCAAATATATCTATAATTGCTCAAAACAAAAAGTGCTTTGACAATGATATCGTTTGCTCAAAGAATGTTTTCATCACTGTTGGAGACACTGAGATTTATTTTAGTGAACCTTCTGAGAAGCAGGTTAGTTAATTTCTTTCCTTTTTGGGTTGCCCTTTAAGATAAGCATTGCAAATTTACAGCTCTAAAGGAGCATGTTTTTGGAAAGCGTCTCTCAGTCTGAGTTAGTATAATACAAGTGCCTAGGCCCAAATAAAGCAGCAGGTCCCAGGACACATCTTTTTTTTTTCATTGCTTTTTTCAAGTTCTACCTGTCCTACAAAGAAGACTGCTCAAAAGTCACAAGGAGTTGAAACATATTGGCATTTATGAGTTTCTTTCCACTTGGTTTTGAAAGAGAAACCAAAGTAAAAAATCAAAGCAAACTTGAAAAATTGAAAAGACAAAATATCAAAGTATTAAAAAACATTTCTAGTAATATTGATTCAGCTATATGCTAAAGATCAAGTATTCTTCAATATACACTTTGTAGATAACTGGCTGTATACATTGGTAGAATTACTTTATTAGATCTTAATTAATATTCATTTCTGTCAGAAGACCTTAAGGGGACAGGAAAACAAATCTAAATATCAGCTTTGGAAGGCTGGATATTATACTGTGATACACTTTCCAGAACAGGACATTACAATTCTGTGGGATAAGAAGACTATGATGCATGTTAAAGTTGGACCTCAGTGGAAGGTGAGCCAAAATAAAAATCTGAGATTTTGTGTAGCTTCTCTATATCACTAATGTGATCTCTTATTGAATAATTGTGATTGTCTTTTCTTCAAGACTAGCTTTCCCAGTGATATAGCTGTTTATCGTGGTGTTCAGCTGCTAGCATTTCCCAGGTAAGAAGAGATGGAGAACGTGGCTTCTGAAGAGAAACAGTGGTTCCTACATGCACGTTTACTCTGTTGCTCCACACGTTGCAACCTTGGAGACAAGCAGGGATTCAGCTCTGACTCAAAGATACTTTGGGGGCTGGAAGGAAGAGTTAGTTTTAAGTTACCCAGTTCACTGCATGTTTTCTTAATTCCATATCTAGTGAGGGGGAAGACGGCAGGTTTATAGCACAGATTGGATTAGATTGATGATGGAACTGCACCCTGAGATGTAATAGAGGCTTCTGAGATGAAGAGATGTAGTCATATCTTGGGTTTAATTTAAGAAGACAAGACACAGGAAAGGATTTTGACAAAAACTGACATTTAAACCTAATGGGTATATTGAGACAGGGTTCAGCCATGATTCAGGGAAGAATACGAGGCTCCGTCTCTTGCCAGTTGCTCTTCTCTTTTCCATTCCTACATCATCATCTATCTTGGTGTCTCTGTAACTCAGTTTTTGGGTCCTGCCAGAATAACCTTATATGTGCATTTCAGAATTACATTTCTGTTTTGTTTCAAACATGAACACATGTATCAAGATGGGGCTCTTTCAGCAAAAGAAAAGAAAGCATGCTATGCTAGAGTACAGTATCAGATTTTTCAAAGTGTAAGTCAAAGCTATAATGACCATCTAATGTGGTATTAAAGCAAAATTATTATAGGCTTTTGTCAAAATAGCCATAAAATACTTACTTCACCTACAAGCTGATTTATCATCAATAAATACACAGAGTGAAAAGAAAAAAAATCTCCTGTTTTTCAGTAAGCTAGCAGGGAGGTGAGTTCTACAGGTTGCATGCAGGAACACAAATAATTCCAGCTCTTTCTGTTTCCAGTGACTGTTTCTTCCAGAAACTGCAGTTTAGTTAGATAATGTCTGCAGCAGACCTTAAGAAAAAGGAATTTATTAGCAGGAGCCACAGCACTTTAGAAATCCAACTCTACTTTTGACTGTTGTGCAGAAATTTCTATTTTCCTATATATTTATATATGCATGCATGTATATATACTTTTTCCATCAGCAGCACATGCCCAACACCAGAAATCTGCAGCTGTCTCTTTTATAACTGTTACTACAAATGTTCTTGCTATTGTGAGCTAAAATTAGAAGCAGCAAGTTTAATAACTAGTCAGACTTCACAATCATGAGGTAATTCACCTGAACTTTTGACTTTTGCACTGGGTGCACTACTAAGCTTTCAGAAGAATTATTACTAGATTCCAGTCCATTTTCACGGGCAGACAGTAAGAACAGGTTCTGGAAAACAAGAAGAAATCCACCGATTTCTCTTAATAAGATATTTGCAATATGGAACCGTAAGAATAGCAGAGTGTCATATATTTTTAAAGTATAAGTCAGAGTTGCATTCAGCTTTTTCAGTTAAAAAATGTTACATTCCATGTGTGTAATTGTACCAATTATTGACTGTCAGTTTGTAAGAAAAAAAATTGTTCTTCTCTTCCAGGGTAAATTGGCAGGTTTGTGTGGAAATTTTGACAAATATACTTCAAATGATCTGACTACATCAAACAACATGGAGGTGAGAAATGCACAGGTGTTTGGAGACAGCTGGGTATTAGGACAGGTAAGTCCCGTGTCCAGTAAAACATTAGAGAAAAAGATGATAATTTTAATTTATAAGTGAGCACGGTATAAGCAAATGATGCACAGATATTTTCTAAACTTATGGTCACTGCATAAGAGGATATTTTAATTTTTATGTCTGTAGATGTGAAATGTGTTAAGGTCTTATGTTGTAGCAAACACATACTGAATTTAAATGAAAGCAAAAAATCTCTTCAGGGAAGAATATGTTTTCCCCTATGTAAGACAATCATAGTTGTCTGGATTTCAGTTTTCTACAAAGTTAGGTACATTGCTTCTGTTATTTTTGATTCATCCCAGTTTTAGAAACAAATGTAATTTCTCTGGTGTTAGAGGCACCAGGATACTGAAAGTAAATTGAACCTGAACGCTGGGAAAAAAGATCTGGAAAAAAGTTTCTTTCTGAACACCGAAAAAAAATGATTTAATAAACTGAAAAACCAGAGGTGGTGAAGGGATGGGAAGAAAAAGCTCAGAACAGCAACAGACACAGCAAGTATGGAAACTTGGTTTCTGACGGGAAGAAAGGGGACTGTAGAGAGTGGATGATGCAACTGGGTTTTATAACACAGAAGAATAGGTATTTTTTTCATTTGTGCTGAAATGATGTAAAGTTTTATAACCTCGTGAACCTCCTGAAAAATCAGTATTTATAAAACACTCCTTTTGGATGTCTGTCAGAACCAGTTTTTAATTTATTATCTCCTTGACACAGCAGGAAGATGAAGAAATATCTCTTGCCTCATGAAAGAATGCTTTGGAATAATGATTTTGAGGCTTTTCTGCCTCCATATCTCCCTTTGAATGTGTTTTGTTCTACATAAAATGTTTAAATTGTGTGAGCAAGCAAGGCAAGTGTGTAGTGTTGGTATTTATATTGCTCATCTAGAAGGTCGTAGATAAACAAATGAGTATGAAGTGTGCGAATTTTTCTTTGCCATTTTATCAGTTCAGTGGCTGCTTTAAAAAAGTGTGTAGTGTTTGCATAGCACATTAACTTCTAGGGTATACATATATATATATATATATATGTATATGTATTTGTTAAATCTTGTGTAATCTCCTGATCTCAGTATCTGCCGGAGCACTTAGGATCTAAGTTCAGCCTGGACCTCTCTGGTAGCCTCTGCTCAGATACTTCATCTGGCCCTGCAGTAGGCCTCAGGGATTTTTTCAAAAAGGACCTTTGGCCTTTGTAGTGATGTATCCTGTACTGTAAAGGAGTGTTTGATAGCTGGAGGCCTAGAAGCCAGTTCTATTACTGGCAATCATGCTTGCATTAGCGCTGTGAAGCCTGGGATGCTTTCAGGGCTTCTCCCTTCTGGGAGTGGCACCCCATCCCCTCACAGTCATGTCTGAGCAACTGCACAGGAGGGCAGTGTAGGTGGACAACTGCACTGCAGCTAAGGCTGCTTCGGGACACTCCAGTGATGCCTATGGATTCATCATTACACCCTCCCGGGCTTCTCTGCTGCACCAAGAGAGCATGGATGAACTCACATTCTCTGAGCTGAGTGTCATTTTGTTATATTGTTCTGTTCATTTGTTTTTCTTTTTGAAGAGAGACTTTAAGTGAGGGAGTTGTATCTCAGCCATTTTTGAGTTATCATGATGATCTTTGATTCTACTTTTTTTTTAATGGGTTGCTCCCTTCCTACTGCTGCTTCTTTATTTGAACTTTCAGGGCTAAAGCCATCTGCAGTGTGACTCCATTTAAAGTCAGCGCAAAACCACCCAGGATGGATTTGGACCATGTATTTGTTTGTGATGTTACAGTTGGTTGCTCTGGTAATGATTATAATGTGTCACAAAGAAAACATTTTGTCTTGATGCACTGAGCAGACAGCAGGAACATTTTAGTACTTCAAAACAAAACACAAAGATTCTTTTTTTGTGAAAACGCTTTCAATTATAACAACAAATCAGGGAAAGAGGACGATGAAGAAGATAGTATTTAAACTTTTGTTTTCCAATTATGCAAGTATTGAATTATATGATACTATAGTGTATCTGAGTCTGTGATAAACACACCTAACTATAAAATATTTGTGGCGTTTTTGCTTGTTTTCAAGTGCAAGAGCCCAAATGAAACGCTGAGACCATGTGATGTACATCAGAGCAAGTTCCCTTATGCCAAAAAGGAATGCTCAGTTTTATACAGTGATGTTTTTGCACCTTGTCGCAATGTGGTAAGTTTATTAAATATCCAAGATATTCTGTCATGAAAATAATAAAATTACAGTAATTAATTTCTTCTTGCCATTCCCCTCAGTCTGAATGTCAGGGAGGATACAGAGCAAAGCCCTGCAAGTATCTCTTTGAGGGTGGGCTGTGTTTGTGCAGAGCTCCTCATTCCTTTCAAGACTGGAGCCTATTTCATAATAGTGATAACTGGGAGTTGTGAGTTAGTAGACTGAATAATGAAAGTCATGTTCTCTTTAGATTTTATTCATACCTTTTATTTATACAGTAGCTAAATTTTTAAGGCTTTTGTATATACTGCAGAATTCTAAAGTTAAGTATGTAAAGTTAAACGTGTAATGTACCTACAGCTTATCTCAAATGGTGTTATTTTGTTAATTATCCTGTTCAATATAGAAAAATGTGAGAAATCAAGATTTCAGCTTCAGAGCTATTGATATTTTTAATTAGTGGACAGCTCATCATCTGCTTTTTATCAAAACTCTGAGGTTTGGTGTCCTTATTTTCCCAACACCTGGCTGAGCCTGAAACTTGAGTTACAAGAATGTCCTTAGGTCAGTCTAGACAAGATGGGGACAACAACAGCTTTTGTGGTAATCTTTTGTTCCATTTTAATCCACCTTTTATCAATGAGAAACATGCTTTATACATTTTTCCCTATTTCTGGTTTTAGCTTCCCAAAGGTATTTAGGTACTTCTTTACACCTGGGCAAGCAAGAACCGCTAAAACATTTTATCT
This sequence comes from Pseudopipra pipra, assembly GCF_036250125.1. NCBI lineage: Eukaryota > Metazoa > Chordata > Aves > Passeriformes > Pipridae > Pseudopipra > Pseudopipra pipra. The sequence goes on along the minus strand of NC_087553.1, from coordinate 35,709,866 downwards.
CAGTCTCTTATTTTCTTTATGACTATTAACACTAAATACTTAATATTAGATGTCGTGGCTGAACCTCCTGACTTTCAAAACTGAAGTTTGATATCAACATGGTTAGGCATTTGCCTGTGTAGGAGGTTGCAGTAGCTTAACCCAAGAGATTTATTAGTGTTGACTTAAGTTACTATGTAAAGAATTTTTTGAGCATGTGCCTGAGAACATAGTGATGAGTGTATTTTAGAAGTGACAAGTAATAAATAAAAATGGAACTTTTGAGAGTTTTTAAGAAGCTGTATTATCACAACTCATAAAGAAAGATGTTTCCTCTTGAATATTCATTTTCTATAGCTTATCCATGTTGTGATGAAAATTTGAAAACATTATGCCAAAAATTTAGCATAATTATGTTAAAAAATATATGTCAGGTGCAAAACATAGTCAAGTATTTTCACACATACATATGTATCTTCTATGGGACAGCCTGTAAAGCAAACATCTTTCATGTGTTTTTAAAACCTATTTATTAGCATGTGAAAATACAGCTCCTGCAAATGTAATGTAAAGTGACCTCCTATCAAGGGCATCTGCAGAAGACTGCTAGCTACAGGGGTGGAGAACTGGGTGCCAAGGAAAAAGCCCAAGCAGAGATTGACACTGGGGGCATGGAAAGGATGGAAAACAGATGTGGGTTTCAGATGTGCTTGGAGCAGCACTATTACTGTTGCTCCTGCTCTGCGGGTGATGGAGGATCCTGCCGTGCATGGAGGGAAGCTCCTGCCTGTGGGACACGTGGCCTCAGAGTTCAACTCAGGCTGGAAAACCCAGTTTTCAGGGAGACAAAAATCTTGCATTTCTGGCTGGCAGCAACTGATGCATTGCAGTTGCCCAGTTAAGCACTGAATTCAGCAGAACCTAAGGAGCCTCAACACTTGCAGAGAAAAAGGTCTTCCTCATGATTCCTAAGCTCAGTAAGAACTTTGACCTAAGGCTCCCAGTTTGTCACAACAGCAGGATATTTCTGACCCATGGAGAGATGCTGTCCTGCAGGCACGAGAGACAGGTTGAGGTCTTTGAAGCCAATCTGCTGTTTAGTGATTCCTGCATAGCTACTGCAGTTGTTTTCAGTGGAACTAATGCTCGTGTGTGTTCTCCGTGTTCTCAGTGGTATCCCTGTTTTCAAAATAAGAAAAAGAATGAAAGCAAAATGGCATCACTCTCTACTGAAGGCAGAAAGTCAATCTTGATCAAGTCCTTGACAGCTTCTAGCAGCTGCCAGCTGAGAAGCTGCCTCTGTGTTAGATAAGTGCTGCTTTGTTGCTGTGATGGTATTTCTGTAATCTGACGTGTGCCATTTGAGTGCTTTGCAGCTGAGCTAGACCAGAGACTAAACTGAAGAAAAGCATTGCTTTAAACACTTCATGTGTTGAGTAAGAACACTGTTTTGGAAACATTGCTCAACATTACAAAAATGATGATTTAAACTCAAGGAACAATGTATCATGTAAAACCATGAAATAATGTGATAGTATTTTAGAATGAGGATATGGATTTCTGATCTAATGAAGTTTTGGGGGAAAATTATATTAAAATCTTGATAAGTGCAGAAGTATTTTTTTGCAAAATGTCACCAGTGTGCTTAAGCTTTCTTTCTCTGGGCAAAACCCTCTCTACAAATTATTACTTTAATTACTTGGTAATCATAGCCGTAGCTGTGACTTTGTTATTTTTCATGCAAAACTGACAGGATGACTATAGATGGCAGTATTTGCCATATAAAAAAAAGCAGAACATCCATCTTCAATATACTATCCAAAATTGATGAACAGCAGGTGTGTGGACAGACAAGTTTGTTGGTAGTCACTGGCTGAAATTTTCTTTTGACATGTAACATAGGTATAAGCTGATCATTTAAACAGTACTTTTTGTGTAAGAATATGCCCAAACTTTGGAAAATACCTTATTTTTTTGTTTGATTCTTTCAGTCAATCCAGAAGTATAACTCCTGCTGAAAATGCTACAACAAAAATTCAAACAGCTCATGCATTTAAATAACCTCTTTTTCTCTTTCTTTTTTTATCCCCCTACAGATTGATGTGACTTCTTTTATCAAAAATTGTCACACGGATACATGCAACTGCAATCTTGGTGGGGACTGCGAGTGTTTGTGTACAAGTATTGCAGCTTATGCCCACAAGTGCTGCCAGCAGGGAGCAGCAATCCACTGGCGATCTCCTTTGCTCTGTGGTGTGTATCTGGGCTGGCCATGCACCAGAGCTCAGCTCTGAGGCCTCTGGCCTTTTTGCTGCCCAATTAGACAAATATGACAGAAGTAGGTGGATAATAAACGTACTTCACATTTTTCAGGCTGTCTGTGTGTTAGCTGTGCTAGCCTTATACACCCTGCTGTCTTACTGAAGAGGGGTGACTGTGCTCAGGGTGTGCTAGTGCAGAGACTACTGGAAAGGCACCTTTGTAACAGATCTGGGGTACATCCAGTGCTCCGTGTAGGGCTGCAAAGAGATCCAGTCCATTCTTCTTTTCATTGGCATCAAGAAGAGTTCTTAGCTATAGAATATTTCATGCTTCAGGTCTGCTGTCCCAGCACATCTACTGAAATACAGCTGTATGTCATTGAACAAAAGCCTAAGGAAATAAAATCCTTGGCTGAAATATCTTGTGGAAGATGAAACTTCCGCTGCTGAAAGTGAACTTTACATTTTTTAGGATGCAAATATGCATGGATTCCCTTGCTACTTTGTAAAAATAATGTACTTTTTTCTTTTTCTTTTAGCTTATGACTGTGAATATTACAATCAAGGTATGTAGTATTTGATATTCCTGCCTTAAAAACTCAGTTTAATTAATTTATGGGCTTTCTCTTGGAGTTGATGTATGTAGTTTTAACATTGCTTCTATTTTTAATAAGTAAAGGTCAGTGGCCCAGCTGTGTTGAATGATCTTAGTAATCCCTAATACCTCAAATAAAAACCTCATAATGTTCAGTGTGTGGGTGGATTAATCCACCATATAGCATATCGCTGAAGTCAGGGAGAAGCTCTAGGAGGATGTTAGCTTATGCTTGTACTGTAAATTTCAGAACTGGGACCTACAATATTTTGAAATTGATATGTTTTGGGATGTATGCGTGAGTCTCACAACTACTGTACTCTAAAAAGAACAGTACCTTAGAATGAGAGTGGTACTGATTTAATAAAATGAACTCCTGTGTCATCCCCTCTAGTATTTGGATACTGCGCACATGTTTTGTAGGGAGCAAGATGTTGAAAGGAAAGGGAAACTTGACTAAATGCAATGATATGAATGTGAATTTTAATTTATCTTTTTTAGCAACTTACATCCTTTAATGAGCATCATATAGAGATTATTTGTTTCTCCTCCTGTCTGGCCCAGTAGAGTAGTAGCATGTAGATTTTCCTAGGTATAACTGAATTTCCACAATTACTTTGTAGCGGGGAATTTTACCTTACTCAAAAATGTTTGAGGACATGGTTTAATGGTGAACATCGTGGTAGGAGTAGGTTGACAGTTGGACTTAATGATCTTAAAGGTCTTTTCTACAATTCTGTGAAAAAGTAGGAAGGAGTACTGGTTTTGGCTTGGATAGAGCTAACTTTCTTTGTATAGTTAATATGATGATATATTTTGTATTCATGATGAAAATGGTGTTTTAGTTACTGCTTACACAGTATCAAGGCTTTTGCTGCTTCTCATGCTGCTTCTCATGCAGGCTGGGGATGCACAAGAAGTTGGAGGTGACACAGGTGGGACAGCTGACCCTAACTGATGAAAGGGATGTTGCAGAACATATGATGTTGTGCTCAGCAATAAAAACTGTGAGGGAAGTTTTCTGGATATGGTGGGTTGATCTTGGCTGGATGCCAAGGTTCCCGCCCAGCAACTCTATCACTCCCCTTCCCAGCCGGACAGGGGAGAGAGTAAGGTGGAAAAACAACTCATGGGTTGGGATAAGGCAGTTTCTTTAAAGCAAAAGCAAAGTGGAATCTTGTGTGCGCAAAAGTGAAGCGAAGTGAAAGACAGCAGGATTTATTCTCTGCTTCCCATGAGCAGCCATGGGAAGCCACTCCCAAGAAGCAGGGCTTCAGCACACATGCAGCTGTGGGAGATAATGAATCCCTGCCTTCCCTCTCCTTGCCTTAGCTTTTATATCTGAGCTGTTGTCATATGGTCTGGAATATCCTTTTGGTCAGTTTGGGTCAGCTGGCCTACTTGGGTCCCCTCCCAGGATCTTGCTCTTGATTGAGAAAGGAATGTTACAGTGCTGGTGCTGTGCTCAGCAGTAGGCAAAACACTGGTGTGTTATCAACACCCTTCTGGCTACCAATGCAAAGCACAGCACTGTGAGGGCTGCTATGGGGAAATGAACTCCAGCTCAGCCAGACCCAATACACTGGGACATATATTGCTTAGGGCCCAGTTAGGCATTGATTGGCTGGTGGTGAGGAATTGGGTTTTTCGCATCACTTTTCTTGCAATTGTTTTCCTTTGTTTCTTTTTCTTTCCTTCATTAAAAACAAAAAACAAACCAAATTACACTGTCTTTATCTCCACCCATGAGATTTTTTCAGTTCTTCCCTCCTGATTCTCTTTGGGGGTGTGGAATCAGTGACCAGCTCTGTGGTGCAATGAAGATTTTTTTTTCTATTTGATTTTTCTTCGCTTAGGTCTTGGTGAAGGACCCTATATTTTGGCAAGTTTTGGAGCAAACGACACAATTATTGGGGCTAATGTATCTAGTAGAAGGATATTTCCTCTGCCTAGAACCGGAGCATATGGAAATGTAATTTTCGGTTTCATGATAACTCCAGGTCTTTTCAAAGATGAAGATTTATGTAAGTGTTCTCAGCAGTTTTGCTAATGGCAATATATACATCTCAAACTATATGAATCATTTTTGCAGCATCTTCTAAATCTCACAAAATAGTCTAGATATTTTTAGTTATTGGAATAAGTGAGGATGAAGAGGCCAACATCAAAACTGAGGAATTTAATTTTTATTTTTTTTTTTTTACTATTAGAAAACCTCGCAGCCAGATTTAAAGCTGACTTCTCAAAGACTGTTTTAGAAATATAAAAAAATCCAACCAAGTGAATAAAATACCTTTATGAAAAAAAAATTACTTTGTATAACTGGAAAACTGGAAAATTTTGCACATGTATATAGCAATTATCAACACTGAAGGTCAATGCAGGATATTTTTGTCTCCAGTAAAATCAATTCTACTTTATCATTTCTTCTTACTTGTTACTTTCACTGGACTAGAAAATGTGCAACTTAGAATGATCAGTCTGTTTTCTGCATTGTTAGTAAGCATACAATGTAGAAGATAGTTTCTTAGCTATTCCTAAGCTCTATTTTTCACTTATCAAAGACTTACCCAGACTATACAGCCAAAAATAAATATGTTTAAATATTTTTCCTTCTGTATGTATTTTCCTTTCTTCACGTATATGCCATTTGTGTCAAGTAAGTCAATATAGATTTTTTATTGTTTTCTCACATAACTTAATTTGTTGAAAAAATTCCCAAACCCTCAAAGTAGAAGAGGTCTGTCTTCACAGGAAAGTGAAATAAGCTTAAAAACATTTGAATTTTTTTCAGTGGGGAACTTAGGTTTTTAGATGTGATTTTGAAATGAAAAATACATAGAACAAATGAATTAAATCAGTCTTGTCAATTCTCCAACTGATGTAAAGCAGAAGTAAAATATTCATTATATCTGTGCAGTACACAGGTAGTTTTCATATCCATGAAGAATGAGATAGTATTCATGTAGAATAAAGACACTTTAAGACTTTATTTAAGTTAAAAATCAAGTTCTTTCATTTTCAGAGAATTTTCTTCACTTTTGATTTCTGGCATGGGCAGAGCAAATAGAGGGTCAAGTTTCTTATTTGGCAACAGGTTTTCTTACTGTATTGCTGGATATGACTGTATGTAAAAAACCCCCTGACCTCAAGATGAAGTCAAGCATGTTCATACAATTTGATGTTATTTACTAATGAAATTTGGGTACCCCTAAGTTGTCAGATATTTGTCCAAACTTGAGAAAAAACTCCCAATTTGAGCAAGTTCCAGTCTAAGTCTGCTTATGAATAATTTTGAAGGCTGTTAGCAGTAGGCTGAATGTAGTTTTGATCTAACTGATTAGCTCCCTGTTGGTTCTGGATTATATGGTCAATCTTTTTTAGACTCTGCACTGCATTTCCAACCATCTTTTGTGTAACATAAGTCTGAAATATTTTTTTGTAAAAAGCAGGTGTTTAAAAGGAGCCACTTAAAAGCCAATATATATAATTTAATCTCAATTGTAAGTTGTTTTATGTGAAAATCTTACTATAATTATTATTTTTTTCTCCTCTGGAAGCTCTCTCTCTTGTTTCCCTGGAATCTGCTGAAAGACCAAACTACTTTCTGTATGTACATGACAATGAAACCATTGGGCTGGAACAGTGGCAGGCAAGTGCCTCCTTTCAGAGACGAGCCACCTTCTTCCACCACCGTGGTCTCTGGAGTCCAGGGCTCAGTGCCTTTGAACTGCACAGTAAAAAAGGCTTTTTCATCATTCTCACCTCATCTAGTGTTAAAGTGGCAAAGTACAATGATTCAGAAGAATTCAAACATTTCAGTAGCTTTAGCATTGAAGGTAAATTATGCATAATCCCCAGGGATAAGTATTCTTTTTCTGCTTGCCTTCAGAGCACTTGTCTTTCATCAGCAATAGTAACAAATTTTGTTATCCTGTTTTTAATTCCTTTCTTTCTTTGTCTTTCATTCCATCTCAAAATGCTATTATTTTTTAATTTTTGCAGATGATGGTCATTTTATCTTTGAACTACATTTTCATTTGTTTACACTTTCAAAACGAAATTCACATGTCAGAAAATGATGCATGTTAATATTTCATTAGTGATGTATAGATATTTAGATATTTATAGATATAGATATTTAATCTTTTAAATAAATTGGGTAATTGTATTGCTTCTGCAACCAACAATGTCTTCACTATCTTCAACTAATTTTTAAGGTTTGTAAACAGAATATATTGTAGGAGTAGCTGTTTTTATTGTTGAAGCTTGAAGTGTCTTCTAGCTTGAATGAATCTAGAATACTTGAAATTGAACAAAATTTCACCTATTTGAAAGTTCTGAAGAATTTGTCTATTTGGCTTCCATTTTTTCATCTGTCTGAAACCAATATATGGTATAGAAAAAGCTATAAATTTATGGTTGATTGACTATACAATCAATAAATAATACCCTTTCCTTCTTTCTCAGAACTTAGTGCTTCTGTGCCTTATAGAAGGATCTGTGAATGGCGATATGAGTCTTGTGCCAATCCTTGTTTTAAGACATGTAGCGATCCTGAAGGAATAGCATGTAGATTCCTTCCTCCGTAAGTAAAATTAAGCTCATATTGCTACTGTATTGTTTTTGTAATATGCATACCATGTGCTTTATGAAGATTACTGCACTCGCAATATCAATTCATTTTTACTCATCCAGATTTCAGTTTCACTCCTGTGAGAAACTCTCACAAGTCATATAAAAATATTTGTAATAAGCCTCTTGTTTCCCACGGTATATATTCCTGTTTATATGCGATATTTCAACACAAGAGGGTTAGTATTTAGCCAAGAGGATTAGCTTCTGGTAGTGGTTAAGTAGAAAGCTATAAAGTTAAATGAAGGCTATTTCCTTCTGTGGATTTATATTCACATCCTAAACCAGCATCCCGTGATGATAAAATGACTACATCTTTCTGGTGTTTATGTGACGGAGATCAAAAACTGTAGGTAAAGTAAAGGAGTAATGCGCCCTCTCCTGTGAGAGGAGGGAATTTGTATACTAAGAGGTAGTCATTGCCATAGAGTGATTTTACACGGGTGATATTAGCTTGTGTCTTAGTGACAAGATTTCTTGTCTCCACAGTTCTTCCTTGGCATCTATGGAACCAGAACAAACTAAAAGAAAAAAACACCTAAAAACTGAAGGCACAATGTATTAGAAAAGAAAGGATATTTTGAATTTCAGACTACCTCCCTAGGCATATGCAGCTTATGATTTGGAATATTAATAATATTGCTAATTTTCTGTGTTTGTATTCTTAGTGTTTTCCATATGGGCACACTGGTTGTTAATGCCATGATTTTCTTATTAAATAGTTCCCCCAAAATGAAAAAATATGGGAATATATGGACTTCTCTGCACTCTCCTTTGCTGAAAGTACACAACAAAAGACTTTCTATAGAGTTAGTCTAAATATTTTAATGTTTCAAATGAACATTCATCATTCTTTGGAAAACCTTTCTGCTTAGGGACTAAGCTTCCACCTGGTTGTGGAAGCAGCTATCATGTTCATCAGCCTATTCAAAAGAATTGACTATTAACAATTTAGAAACAGAACTGTGCTGTTCAATAACGTTTTGACCTTAAAATGCCTCAAAATTCTGTGTTTGCCATTACATTAGAAAGTTCTCAGAGCTTTGATGGGGAGACATTTGATTTTTTTTTTTGCCAAATAAAATAATTTAAAGTTAATTTATACTTCCACTGTGGCTTCAGAATTGACTATAAAATATTTTATAGGGTTGAAGGATGCATGCCATACTGTCCCAAAAACATGATCCTCGATGAGGTCACACATAGATGTGTTTATCCAGAAGACTGTAAGTATATTTTATTATACTGGTCTAAATTGTACCTTACTCTAGAGATCCCAGGAAAGGCTTAATCAAGTGTTCATTTTTAAAACTAAGTGCTTTTTCAGAACATCTTTCTGTTGAAGATTGTCTCTCTGGGACATAGACTCAATTCCCAGTCCATTCCCAGTCCGTTCCCAAAATACAGCTTCTACATTCAAACAAGCTACATTTAAAACTGAGTTCTTTAATTTCTCTAATTGTGGGTTAAATATAACCTTTAGACATGATGTTATACTCATGATAACTGTATTTGAGTATATAATGCTAGTATATTATACACATATAAGAGAAAGATCCCAAATGAAAGAAATACTGCTGTGGCAAAAAGTTCATTCTTTTCAGATGGCGGGACACCACTAACAAACTCAAAACATCTATTTCATAAGTTCTAGTGTGTAATGATACCACATTGCTTGCTTATTTTGGAGGGTATAGTATTCTTTTAATATTAAAATTAAGTTTTAATATTATGTCTTATTTTATATTACAAATTTTGAATTAAATACATTGTGCTTGATATTTACTAGTAAAAAGTTTATTCCAAATATTTTACTGTTTTAGATTTACTGAATTTTCTATGGTATTCCCTTGTTGTTTCAAAACTGCTCTGCGAAATCAAGATTTTCACTAATAATAAAAAATTAACTACTTCATTTGCAAAGAAAGTTTTAAAATTGAGTCATCTGAGTTCCTCAAAGTCATCAGGCGACCCGGAACCATTGGCAAGCTCTGATTTGCTAATATTTAAATGGGACTTGAGTAGAGATAGATGTCGCTGTTTTGCTTTACTAATAATCCATAAAAGACAGTGAAACATGCATTTTTCCTTTTAGGCATACCTGTGACACCTACAGGATCAGAAATTGGAACAAAACCTTCATGGTTAATCTCTCACACAGATGCTACCATGGAGAGATTTCCTCAGACACCTCCTTTATTTGTTACTTTGGTGAATGAACCAACTCACATCGGTGTGACAGACAAAATAACCATGGAGGCAAACACAACTTTAAGGGGAATGAATATGTCAGCACAGTCCATTACAGACTTTTACTCATTGGAATCATCTAATGCAGCCACCTATTCAACATTTTCATTACCAAGTACAGTGAACCCTTCTGATGTACTTCACAGCACAGCCAGCTCTACTGTCCCTTCCAAACTCATCTCTTCAACATATTTTCCAACTCTTCTTCAAGCATCAGCAGTCATATCACATACTGTCAGTTCTAATACATCTTTAATTTTACCTATTACAATAGCAACTCCAACAGCTTAGTGCAAGTCCAACTCCAACACATTCTGAGTTATTAACACCCACCTCCCTAATGGTAGTTCCATTTTCACTTGAAACACCAACCACTCAGCTAGGAACAGTTCCCCTACCTCAGCATTAACAACTTTAACCTTCAACCCATCTTTTGTCACTTCTGAGCTGTCTGCAGGAATTGGGAAGGGTAAGAGTCCTTCAGTAAGTAATTTTAAGGAGCTGAAATATCCTCTGAAGTGTCTTCGTCTGCTTTGCTGGCTGGCAGAGCAACTTTCACAAGACCTGTATTTCTTCTAGGCCCATGGTTGACTATAAGCACATCTACTTCTCCTATATCTGCTTCGTCTGTTAGAACGAGGTCTTGCATTGATCAAACTGCAGTTTACCCAACATGGTTTTCTGCACTGACTTCAACTGGTCCTCAAATTCCTATGACTACTGGATTTGCTAGCTCTGAGATAAGTTTTCCTCAATTGATCACAGTTTCATATTTCAAAACAGCAAAGCCCTTGTCTAAAACTTCTCTGATATCATTAAATGCAAGTTCTACAGCTAGTTTTTCTCCAAAGCCATTTTTATCTTCAGTGCAAATTTTGACTGTTCCCAAGCAGGCATCTCCATTAAAAAAGGGCAGTATTTATGCTGCTCTGCCAGTAATGACTGTATCTGCACCTCAAGTTGCTTCTCAAATCCCTATAAACGCTTCTTCAACTCCTTCTGTAACATGCACAGTATCTATAGCAGTGCATTCCTTGATTACTTCCATAAAGCCCAAAGTTATGACAGCTGTCACTGTTGCCTCCAAAAGTGTTTATAAAATACCTTCTGCAGCTTCCATTACTCAACTCAATTCAGAATCTTTGACATGTCTATAGTAAATAAAGCCTCAAGAGAAAATAAGTATATAATGCACACTGATTTCAGTGTCATCCACTTCTAAAAAGCCAGTGAAATCCATTATGTCTACAGTCTTCCCTCTCAGGACATTGGTATTACCTCTAAATGCTACATCAGTAACCACTTCAGAAATTACAGAGTACCCAAGCAGTTCAGATACAGAATTGAGAACTGCCCCTGTGGCTCAAAGTTCAGGCACTTTCATTCATAAAGATCCTTCTCTTACGAGGTCATCATCTTTATTTACAACCTTGTCATCAACATCAGTACCATCTTATGTGACATTTCAGACTACAAGTTCTTCATTGATTCCCACAGTAGATAGCACTTCATCACTAACACAAAATATAACTGCTACTGAAGAATCAGTTTCATCTCTAGATACACAAGGAATGTCAAAAATTCCAGTTACAGATGTTCTAAATTCACTTTAAATATAAGCCCTTCTACCAACCTTTCAGCAGCACTAAAATCATCCATTTTAAAGCCCTCTTTACTAATGCCTAAAATTTCTGAAGCCACCTTAGAAAGCCAGCCCTCTATGCCTTCACCTCCTCCTAAGACCACTCATATCTCTAATGTTTCTCTAGGAAAGCAGAGTTCTTCGGTAAGTTCTTCGGAAGAAGATGGAAAAATATCAGCCATATCAGCTGGAATCATCACTCAATCCACTACACCAGTGATCATGAGCACAACAGTGAATGCCGCATCCTCAAAAGTACCTTATATTTTTGCAAAAATACCACCTAGCTCTTCAGCCAGTTTATTAGTTACTTCAGGCACTACTCTAGCCTCTAGGATTACTACAAAAACCACTGATCCTTTTGTTGCTGACTTGGATTTTTATACGACTTCAGCTTCAGTTCTTACCACCACAGAAACACACAGATCTTTGTTTACAACTGCAGTAACTCAAGCTTCCCAGAGCACTAAAGAAACTCCAAAAATTATTGTAATGAAAACAACTGGTACTACAAGTCCATTATCACAGATGAAGAGTACCTCATATACAGTTTCAGAAGTTAAATACTCAACCTCATATGAGAGAACTGTGGAAATTTCACAAACTGGTCAGACTTCATATGAGCAAAGAAATTTTACCAAGATAAAGGCAACCACAACTGACAAGTCTTCCCTGCCTTATTTGCCATTAACTGCAGTCCAGAGTTCGCTTTTTTCAAGAAATACAACCTCAGTAAAAAATATGTCTCTTTCTGGAGTCTCAGGTCTAACAACGTCAGATAGGTCCAAAATCCCAACACAGAAACCGATTAAACATTATTTTAGTTTAGCAGAGGCCACAGAGAGAACTAAAATAGGTTTATCTCATTCTAGTGGTGGAATGGCTCTACCTTCCTCTTCAGAAACAACAGGTGTAGCTGACAAGGCTTACTTTGGTACTATGATGCATACACTGATGTCTACATCATCTGAGTGTGTGGTATGATCAGTTTTACTTGTCCCTGTATGTTAAATTGTATATTACTTTTTAGTCTATTCTGTTATGCTACGTATGTAATACCAGAGATTTTAAATAGTTCCTATTTTCTATTTAATTTGTATATTTTTAAATACCCAGTTATGCTTAGAAGACAGTTTTATTGTTGCTCTTACACTGCCCCAGTATGTTCTACAGCTTGGATTACTCTGAAAAAAAAGGCTTTAAAGCTATATGCTTGTTCTAAATATAGCTAAATATATTACTGAGGTGCAGAAAAAGCCATAATCCATGGAATTTTTGGGTTTCTGCATAATCTCACTCTGTCTTTCCTTTTCCCATTTGTTTCTTTGACATATGGTTTAACCTCATGGGAATGCATGATTTTGTGTTTCTTAAAGTGCTTCAGATTATTGCTGACTATAATGCATAGCCTCAATGGATAATGCTTTTTGTAGGGTATTCCACCAAAGATAGATGGAACAGGACAGGTGTGCTGTTAGATGGAACATGTGTTGTTGCCACCTGTTACAACCACACAAATGCAAATCATTCCAAAATAACTGATGAGGGGCAGGTAGATATGCTGATACTCTCTCAGAGCAGGGGGATGGACGAGTAATTGTTTCGACTTCATAAGGGCAATGAACTTAGAGCTGATTCTGATTGGTTTTTTTTTCCTTATATGACAGCCAAGATACCTTGAATCTGTTGACAAATGTAGCCAGTATGTATGTGTTAATATGGGTTGGATGTTATACAATCTTTCAAGGAACTGCCCTAAGGATGTGCAGAAGCCAGACTGTGGTTTTCGAGGAATGCCTGTTCAAGTTAACACTGATAGTTGTTGTCCAGAATGGGAATGTCCCTGTAAGTCACTGTTTTATTTTTTAATAAAATATAGTGTCTTGATCTGTAAATTTCAAGTAATAAATTAAGGGTTTGTTCCAGTGGGAATATGAGGTTGAATACTGCAATGAATTTAAATGAGCTATTCATCAGCAAAACAGAATCAAATATACTGAATGTTTTGGTATATTTGAATTGACATTCAACCACACTATATTATAACATTCAAGAGAATCAAAATATTTTGTTTTGAATGAAAATATTGAAATGACATCTGCCGCATGAACATCAATGTTTCCCAGCTGAGACATTTCAGAATTTCTACCAGGAAAAGTGTTAAGATTTCAACATTTTGTGAAGAAAAAAAAATTGCTAGTATTTTCTGAAAGACAGAACCCCTCAATTTCAGTTACTCTAATTGCAGTTTTTACTCATGCTTAGAAACTGCAGAAATTGGCAGATGAGTGTCTGCCAAGGGAAAAAAAAAAGGCTAAAGAGAAATCATATTTGAACCTTGCAGTTATTGATTAATAATTAGCCAATGGTAATTGGTCATTGGTTAATGAAACCCATATTACACTTTATATTTGTTTCAAGATCGGACAGAAAAGTTCCCTGTTATCAGTATCTCAAAAATATGTACATTTTAATGCATATATTTTAGCTCACGCTGTACAGATTCATTGACCTTGCCTGTAAAACATTGGCTTGAGTGAAAATTTTCACCATTTTAAACATTCTCCCCTATTTTGGGCATACAAAAGTAGGGTAAGATATTTCCGCTGAGTAACCTAAGCACTTGGTTCTGCTTATGGCTCAATATGCTGTCTGCAGAACAAGGTCATCAATATATGTATGAACGAATGTGTGAAAGAAAATAATGTTAGAACTGAAAGGTTTTAGAAATGTCCTGTATTTGGTTTTGTGTTAACCTCATTAAATGACTTTTTTAGGTCAATGTTCTGTACTGTCTGAACTGAGTATTATTACATTTGATGGAAACAACATAGCCCTCTGCAATATGGCTTCCTATATTTTAGTCAAGTTACCAGGAGAAATTATTGTTGCTCATATTGAAAAATGTCCTGCTAATCAGGTAAGATTCTTGCATTTCTGCAATAATTGTAATAGTTTCTTGAATTTTTTTGTTATAGGTATGAAATTCTGCAAAAATATGTCAATTAAAACTTAGATATAAAAGCCATACCCATTGAAAAATGGCAAGTTATTTAATTTTCAAGGAGCATGCTTAATCATGCTGTCTAGACAAAAGTATTTTGTCTCAGGTTAAATAGTAATTGTTTTGTTATAAGTAAATTCAAATGTAGGTTACATTTAAATTAGAAGAGGTGCCATAACTTCTGAATCTTCATGTTTCTTTTCAGGCTCTTCATGCACAAGTCTTCTTGTGGCCTTGAATTTATACTTTACCATATGGTCAAAATACTAAAATATTTTGAATAGTCACAAAAGATATTTTGTAGTTATTTTAGGAATGTATTAATGACATTGGGATTACTGTGGTGAGTTGTTCTTTGTAGTTGTCTAACTCTGCATTGCCTACAGAGGGGATCTGGCCACTTTATTTTAGACTGCCAGTTAAGGTCAGGTCAGTCTCATCCTTAGAACCTATAAATACATTTCCTTTGCATTGCCTGTAGTCATAATTTATGCAGCCCTTGAGCAACTGGCTTGTTTCCATCCTTGGTTTGTGGATAAACAAGTTACTGATGAGGAACTTCAACAGGCTTCTTTTCCCTCCCATCCCTCTTTATTTACTCTCACTGGGCAACTGTACACTTGAACTTTAAGACTGTTAAGTACAACAGTCGTGCACTGGTTTAGAGGTTTTCTATTAAATTGCTCTCTTCACTGTTTCTTGGTTACAGTCTAGAGGTGGGAATGTAGAACACATAGGCAGATGAGCTTTAGAAGTCTATAGCTGTAGTTCTTTAAGAAATATTTTTTGAAAGAGCCTTTCAGCATGTGCACTACTTTAGCTGGGAAGTGTGTATTTTTTATTATTTATAAGGAATATATTAAATTAGTGCAATTATTTAGCGTCTTTGAAGAACTTAAAAGACGAAGAAAATAGTCAACTTATTTTTGATAGATAAAAATGCTGCTGATTATCATTGCACTTCTAATTTTTTTAATGTTTTCCAGAGTGCAAATTCAATAAGAAAACTAGTAAGTACTTTTTTATTTTGCTAATTATAAAATGCATTAATGTTACATATATTGATAAAAATTCCCAGTAACACTGGCACAGAATTAGAAAAACAACAGTAATTGATTTGTCACTTTTCTTTCAAGGTTCCACCTGCGAGCACTTCAGGGCTCTGTTTTAAGAAATTAAATGTCACAACACCCACATGTAAAATACTTATCAATCGCTTAGCAAGAAAAGTAAGTATATATCAACAGTATGTACACTTAAAAAATAGCTGGAGAGCTATTCTGTTGTAGAATGTAATAAATTCGAATTAAAATTATATATTACAGGAGTAGGACTAGTTTTGCAGTTAAGGTTCACAGTAATTTATGGTATCCTAGGAGCAAACCAATAAACATTTCTGATACCATTCTTCATGTATCTGTCATTGACCCAAAATAACACTTTAAAGTTCTTTAGAGTTTTTAAAGAAGCTGCAAAAGAAGTTATACTTGAGATTGTATTTTCAGAAACCCTAAAACTGAACAAAAAGTGTTCCAAGATGGGATAAACACTAAATCTGTCTTTCCTACTAGTCAGTTACAAGTCAGAACAGATAACGTTGAATAATTGGAATGAGGTTTTGTTTTATAATACAATATATGATAAATAAGATTTATCCCTTCCTTAATTAGAAAAGATTTTTTTTCTCATGCCTACTTCATTTGCAGTTACAAGAAATGACACTGATGGGAAGCTCTGTGTTGCAAGCACTGTGACTGTTGTATGTGGTAGAGGCTGTAAAAAAATAACTTTCTTTATTAAATAGGAATACATATAGAATAGATAATTGCAATCTGTTTTTATTCCTAAAATGTGTTTGGTTTATTTTAGGTAGTAGTGGATTCTGTAATTCAACCATTACCATTTTCAAAAGAAGGACTGAGTATTCAGGATACTGGTGCAATGTATGTCGTTAATACCCCAGCTGGTATTAGCATCAAGTGGGCTCATGTTACAGGCATCATAGATATACAGTATGGATTGCACTCTAACACATCGATGAAGACAGAAGGACTTTGTGGTGAGGCTATGGTCACAATTTTTTTCTTATTTAATCACTTCCCATTTGAAATTTGCAACTCTCTTTTGTGTCTGTGACCAGCTGTCCTTATAACTCTCCTTGTGACCCTCACTAACTATGATGACAATCCTATGTGATGTGGGCTTGTGAAATACTGCTAATTAATACCAATAAATTAATCATTCTGTTTTGAAAGCACTGCATGCTAATAAAGTACTTTCTAGAACAAGTAGTGATCAGCACATTGTATCTAAATAGCTTTAAAAGAAATTACTTATTTCTGCCTGTTTTTAAGAATATTGTTGAAGTGAAGTAAAGAAAAGGGAAAAATTTTCAATGGAGAAGTGGCTGCTAAAGAAGTTCAGGTAGTGACAGTATATTTCAGTGATTATGGAGAAAAGAGTAACTGTCTGTTGTTAGCAATGTCAGCTTATTGCTATGCAAATACTGAAAAAAGATTTTATCTTGGGAAGGGCTCAAGTCTCCTGAGGATAGTGAATCTGAATTTAGACCTCTTGAGGTTGAATCTAGGGTCCAAAACTGTGCTGAGTTGTCTCAGACTTGAATTACAATGATGGTAAATTTAGCATGTTTCAGGCTTCCCTGATAGCCTTTTTATAACTCTACCCGAATGAATAATATGGAGAAGTGTAAGCAGGTATTTCAGAATTGCTTTAATTCTATCATAAATGTTCCTCTTCTGGTGCATTGTAATTTTATATAGTCTACCCCACATTGAAAAGGAAAACGAACTTTTTATGATCTTTTAAACCACTTTTAGTTTTAAAAGCAAACAATGCGATTCAGATATGCTTTAATTATAAACAAATCAGATCTTTAAAATCAATCGCTATATTCTGATTGAACAAAAGGAAAGTTCTCCTAGATCTAGGGAGAGAACATGAATGTTGGTCCTGCATCTTTTCCCAGTATCATGCCATCCTCTTTATACATGCTGAAAGTGTGGGATGAAATGAGATCAAATGTAGGAAGAATTACAGAATAGTCATAGAAGAGTTGCTCTTTGTGCCATGAGAAGATACAAAGAGGAAGACTTTGCAGACAGATCCAAACTTTGCTTTAAAGTGCTGCTTTACTTGATATTTTGCAGAAAAATCTGAAACCTTCTTTAGCTCTCCTTTCCTATTCTCTGCTGTTAATTCCTGATGGGGATTCTTCAATTCTCTCCCTTTCATAATAGAAAAAATTGTGTGACTATTTGGTACATCAGCTTTATTTTTAAAAGCTGTAATGATTCTGTAATTCTGTAATATGACCCTACAAATTCTAACTCCAGCAGTTAGTGATTTGCAGGAAGAAGCAGAAGAGTTAAGAATAGTGGAATGTTGTGCTACTGTCAAATGCTTCTTATCATGGAGATAGCATCTTCTGTATTTCTCCATGCTGTCTGAAAGAATAACAGCCTGTCACACCAAGCTAGCCAAGTTCTAGCAAGGGACCCTGGAGAGCATCAGACTGCAGGGCTGGAAGCACAAAGGCGAGGGCTTAGTGTGTGGTAAACGGTGCAGAAGGAAAGTGGAAGCAAAATAGAAGACTTTGCCTGATCAGTTCTGAGATATAAAACACTAGTATGAAGATTAAAGTTTTGGCATTAGTCACTTCTTATGTGCTTATAGGAATCATATATTTTAATTGATGAATCAACAGAATACCTACAATAATGAATTCAGATAGCCAGTGAATGTCAGGGGTCTAGGTGGTTTTTTTTTTCCAGTGATTTTATATTAATAAATAGAGTAAGAACCATATTTTCTCTTGAGAAAGCAATTTGTTCATCAAAAGATTCTTTTCACAACTTCTTGCATTTAGAATGTTCAGTTAAGTTTCAATACATGTCAAATCATCGACGACAAGCAGTTAACTTGAAAGCCTCTGCAGTTACTCACAAGGAGCTGACTGCTGTTCAGTAGAATGAGATCAGAATCTAGTGCCATATCAGTGAGTTTGCTACACTCAACACCACACTTTGGTAGCAGCTTTTCTCAAAAGTTAATTAATTGTTGGGAAAGGTATAATTAGCTGTACTGCATGATCTGCTTGTTTTACTTAGCCATTGAGGTGAGAACTAAAGTCACAAGCAGAAGGTTGGAACTACAGTAGACATATCGCTACTTTCATTTATAAACTCAGGTGACTAAGTTGCACGGGTCAGCCTGACACAATATTAATCTTACCTTATTAAGTGCACTTTTCTTTCCCAAATGTAGGCATATGGCATGTTTGTTTGTGCTTTGAATATGATGCTCTGTCTCCAGGGGTGTGTAATGGAGATCCTAGTGATGACCTGAAAATGCAAAACATGAGCATAATTACAAATATGGAGGAAATTGAAATGTTCATTAAGAGTTGGGAAATTGAGAAATCACTTGATGTAACAACCAGGAGGCCAGTAAGAAACTGTACTGAAGACAACTGCACATACTGTATGGAACTGTTAAACAGAAGCATTTTCATCCCTTGTCACAAGAAAGTGAGTACAAAGATCAGAAAAATTGCAAGTGCAATTCAAATAAAAGTTGTATAATTAAGAATTGAGTGAGAGATATATGCACATTTTTTGTGTTCTGCTTATTTTCATATTTCAGTTGAACAACTGAATGGGTGGCTCTAATACCTCCATCATGTTGACTTTAGTACTTTTGTCACATTTATATATGCATTTATATTGATCCCTGTGCTATTATGCTGTTTTAAAAATTATTTATTTTTAAATAATTAATAGGAAATTCTCAAAGGAGAGACACCAGATCATCATGTCAAGACAAATACGTTCCAAAAGGGTTGTTTTTATTAAATTCTTGCTTGGGGTCACTGGAACAGAAAGCCTTGTGTTTCTGCTGCATACAACAGTGACTCATGCAATCTGAGACTTATATGACTAAGAAATTTCCAGTTAAACAAATTTTGACCTAGTCACTATTATGTTGACAATTTGGTAGCATTTCTTGCAAAAATCATTATAATTTGTTTCTGAAAACTCTACTTCCTAATGATACAGCTGTAGCATGCAGCCTGCCACTAGAGGTGGGTAGTGCAGCACAGCTGCTTCCCAGAACAGAAAATGAGGAAATCCCAAATCTCTGGGGTCTGACTTTCCCCACTTAATTAAAAATAAAAAGGATTAATTACTCAAGTGTCTTTTTCTTCTCCGAGATGTCTTCATATTCCTGATTCACTTCTTGCTGTTCTGCCTTTCCACCCTTAGTTTGTGTTGTGTTGCACTTTGGTTTTCATCACAGACAAATGCTGTTAAAAGTATTGCAGGCAGCTGAACCCCTTCCTTCAAATTCCCAAGACCACTCCTCACTTTTCCCAGATAGAAAAAAAGGGAGGGAGTTCTTCTAAAAAGAAGGAGCTATATTTGCTGCAGAAACTCAGTGGGAGGGAGCAATGGTAAGCAGTTTGGAATCAAGAAGGGAGAGTAGCACCAGTGCAGCACAGTAGTGAATAGGCAGAATGAAACAAAATCTGACTTTTCCACCATGTTATGAACTTATGCAAAAGGAAACAACAGAAGTAAGAAAGGTTGCATCTCCTGCATTTAGACTTGGTAGCATAGGCTATCAGGTCCTACAGACATAGAAAGAGAGTAATAAATAATTCATTCACAGCAGGATTTTATGGAAGATATAGCAGAAATGTTTAGCTGAGATTGTTGACTTTTAATTGGCAGGGCTATACTGAAAAGCTCTTGCAAGTAGTGTGAAAATCTCCTTAGGACTGTGTTCTGTGTTTACTGATAAGCATAAAGAATTCTAGTTGTTTAAGTTTTGTAGAATGAGTGTTCTGAGAAAAAAGGAGTTTTTAAATTTAGGCACTACTAGTGACTTTTTTCCTCTTGTGGCTGTATTATTTCTTGTAATTAATGATTTATTTTAATTACATAAAGTCCTTATACTTTTTAGTTCCCAATTGCAATATGTTCCTAGGTGTCACCACAGGAATTTTGTGAGAAGATGTGGATCAACAGTACTTATTTTTGGAATTATGAGTGTGATGCACTTTCTGCATATGTGGCTTTGTGCAACAAGCACAACATCTGCATTAAATGGAGGACAGCTGATTACTGTTGTAAGCATGTAGCCATATTCTGTACACCATATGTCTTTAGTCATGAGGTTTTTTAGTGATTTACTGTTTAGTGATGAGTTAAAAATATACTAGTTTCTATTATTGTTGTAAGTGCTATCTCATTTTATCACAGCATGGGTAAATTGGGGTACAAGTTCTTAAGATGTATTGTTTTAGTTAAAGTGTCATGAATGAGTTTAATCTTAGTCAAATGAGTTGCTTACCTGAAGTACTGTTAAAAGTATAAATGCCTACTTTCTGTGATACAATCATTTTTTCTTAGTAGCTATTTATACAATGAAATGCTGAAAGAATAACAGAAACACTCAATGTCCTGTTTTTATTTCTTGCAGCATTGAGTTGTCCTGAGGGCAAGGAATACCAGCCTTGTGTGCAACCCTGTGAAGCCAAGACATGCTTAAATAAATGGTTCTATGAAGATTCTCCCTGCTCCTATTTGAGGGAAGACTGTGTTTGTAAAAATGGCACCATTCTGCATAGAACAGACTCTGACCTTTGTATACCAGAAGAAAAATGTGGTAAGTACATCAGAACAGAGTAGTTTTGCAGATATGATGATATTAACCACAATTCAGTGTAAGAGTTTAAGTTCTGTGCCAGTCTTCAGTAAGTGTGAATCTGGTAGAGGTCCATTCAACAGAGCCTAGCTGTGTCTCAAGATACAGCAGTTTATGCTTTCAGTTCAGTTCCATTTAAGACCCAATGCTGATGCACTTCTGTTGGGGAAAAATGATGGTCATTCTTCCATACCTCTGAAGCTTTTCTTCCTCTAGTATTCAGGGAGGAATAGTATGGGCAGGTTCTGTCTCTTGCCTTCACCCATTTTCATCCATAGTGAAGCATTTGTTCCTTGGGGCTTTTAAGGTCATCATCCTTCCTTGGATTCCTTTATCATAATGCTTGACAGATGTATTATTTTATGCAATACTTTTATGCAATTCATGGTTGCTTACAGAAAATGGAGCTGTCTGCTTGTTGAAGGGATGTAATGGGATTTTTCTTCCAGCATGTACAGATAGTAAAGGACAACCCCGCTCTGCTGGGGAGAACTGGAATGGGTCCATGAGAGGCTGTTGCATGTATGGATGTTTAGAAAATGGAAGCATTGTTGCTGTAGAACCTGAATGCAATGAGGATCCACCACCAGTCTGTGAAAGAGAAGGAGAAGTTATTGTCAGTGTCATTGAAGAGAGAGCTTGCTGTCCCAAGAAAGTTTGTGGTATGTACCACACTTATTTTCAGTAACAGAAGTGTAAGGTAAGTGCTTAACATTCACTGGCAGCTGACAAACTTTAGGCAGGATTCAAGGTAACATTTTTCAGAAGTCATTTTTAGGTACTTGTGGCTGGTTGGGCCAGGAATTCAGGCTTCTTTTCTATATAAGAACTGACTTGCTGAAATAAATTTTTTCTTAGAAGTTCACCAGTTAAACAAAACTTCTGTCAAAAATTATTTTTTAAGCTCTTGCATGGAATTTAGAATATATATCAATAATATATATATATCTCAATAATAAATTGATATATATTTGATAATAGAAGTACCTTGGTAATTGGGGCAGTCATCAGACCCTGTTTGCTTTCCTTACTAGTGCTTTGGTGTGACAAGCAGTATCCTCTGATTTACTGCTGTTTTCCAGATGTGGTTTTCTGTGAGCTGATCACTGCATACTAATATTCTATCTAGCCATGGTTGTTAGGAAAAAGAATAAACTTATTGCTCCTAAAACATTAAGCAAAATGTACTTATTTCTTCTTAACGTCTTCAAGGAAAAGGAGAACAAATGGTCCAGCTGATGTGGTGCTTTTGCTCATTAGATACCTGTAACCAATGCTGTATTGTCAATTTGCTTAGGGGAAATCAGTGGGACATTTTAACTGGCTTCAGGTATAGGAAACAGAGCAAGTAAATACCTGTTTTAGGAGGGATATACCTGCTTGCTTGTGTTGAGCTCAAAGGTCTACATGATGGTATGGAGTGCACTTTAAGCTGTCTTGGGCTGCTCTTATTTAGTGGATCACTGTACTAGATGGTATAAATATCTTGAGCTATAGAACTTGCAATTGTATCTGTTTAAATACAATAAAATTGATTTTTTTTTTTTTTATTCCACAGAATGTAACATATCATTGTGTGATGCCATTATTCCAACATGCAAACCCACTGAAAAATTAGTGGTAGGCTACCATCCCCTGTCCTGCTGTCCACAGTACCGATGTGGTAAGGGAAATACAAACGCACAGTTACTGGGAAGTTTTCCATACTTGCATTGTATGTTGAAAAAAAATTTACATTATGAGTTGTTTTGACTGTTAACAGAATGGGACACCATAAATAGCACCAGGCAATGAGATATGGTTTTTGTCCTCATTCTCCAATACTTTTTTTGTGTTTGAGTTTTGTGTCATTTCTGATTTACAGTCAATTTGGGGTGTTTTATTTTACTAAGTAGATCAAGAATATATTTTCTTTATCTTTTTAGTATTGTCTCAGTGACCCCTTTTATGATAGTGTTTTACATCCTACAGAATGTGATCCTTCAGTTTGTTTCAATGCTTCCCAGCTGGACTGCAGAGAAGATCAATTTATTGTTGAAGCAAAACAGGAAGATCCTTGTTGTTTCTCACAACTCTGTGGTAAGAAGCCTCTAATATTTTTATGGAGAACTAAGGAATAGTCAAAAATTACAAAACCAGACAATAATTCTAAACCAAGTAACTTAAGCCAGGAATTCTTGGAGAAGTCAGTGAGACTTCACATGGATCAGGTTGACTGGAGTATAATTATTTTTGAGTTTGAGGATCTTTTCTTTCCAACATAATTTTGAACATCATACTTGAATATTGTTAAGTTTTTATATAAAATCCATGAAAGTTCTGTTATATGAGTAATAAACACAATATTAGTTGTTATTTAGTCTATTAAATGGAATTCACATGTGCTAACTTTTTAGTATTTAAAACTTTGTAAATGTCTGTTTTGGTTTTTTTTATATTTAGTTTGTGAATCCTGTATTGAGCCTGTTCCTTTGTGTGATGAAGGGGAAATTCTCACTGTAGACCTTAATACCATACATTACTGTTGTCCTCATTACTACTGCGGTGAGTGTAACTGTTGTCAGTTCCATATGTTGCCAAATTTAGTAAAAATGACAGACTCTGTGTGTGTGTGTGTAGATTTTTTTTATTCAACATTTAGGGTGGGCTTCAGATATAGACTAAGAGATCTGACTGAAGGTGTCTCTGAGGTGGATTCAAAGTTCTTGGTATGCTCAATGGTGGTCTAACGAGCCTAAGTCAGTGGAGTCTGGAGAGGTTATTTAGTTCACCAGACAGAATATAGTTATTTTCATGATGATCTAAATACTGATATATTAACGTGGAACTGAATCCCAATGCTTGGAGTGTAAGTATACTATTGTTCGTATATTAAAACAGATTTAATAAAACAGCTTTTGTGTTGTTGTACCTCTGTTGTACCATTCATTAATGCTTAGGCACTTTCTTTGCACTTTTAGCTTTCAGGGGAGGGAGTAGACCAAGGGTCCCAAAAACTGCTGGGTTGATTACTTTTCAAACAATGAGCAGCCAGAAGAAAAATATTTGCAGTGTAACCTTGTCCCTTTCATAGCCTCATAAAACACATAAATTGTGCTATGTGTTCTTAAGTAATGTCTACAAGTGTAACTGCTTAATTTAAATTGACTCATGCTGCTGCAGTCTTGTCCTATTGCACTCTTGCGGTGTAACTTCAGTTAATTAAATTGTCTTTCACAAAGTTTGGAATTTAGTAATTTTTACTTCAGTTTTTTCTGTGTTTTGGTCCTTTCCTTTTCCTAGCACTTTTGCCCAGGTGAAAGTTTCTTCAGAAGCCTTTGGCATTGTTTTTTTGCCAAGTTCTGCTAGGTTTGATCTACATCTTAGTGTATGATCTTCTTTCAAAGTAAGCCCCCTCTGATAAGAGAGGCAGGCATTTTCTTGTTCGGGTCATCTCAGGATGGCATTTGCTCCCTGCTATCTCATGGGAATGTGCTTTACAGCACATTTGTATCTGAGAAGAAAAAACCCCATGTTTTCCAAAGACTATGATTTTAATTGTCTTTGGTACTAGTTATAATCTTGAGTGATTCTGAAGTAGGAAGAATATTAAATGAATCCTGTGTGAAGTTTTCTGAAAATTTAAGCATGTTCTAAGGCAACTAAAATCACTTTTGAAAATCTTTGTTTATTTTTTTAGTTCCAAATGTAATTCAGATGCTTAAGAAACACAATCAAGTTTATGTAACATAACATTATTTAAAAAATAGTATGTCAAAAGAAATGTAAGCTGGAAAATATGAAGTAAATTTAAGTAAATTCTCATACGTGTCTTTCCCCCTCATTTAGTTTGTGATGAAAATCTTTGTTCTGAGCCTCCTGTGATTTGCACAGATGACATGACACCTGTGAAGAAAAAAATACTTGGGCAATGTTGTCCAGAATGGCACTGTGGTAATTATTGCTTTATTCCTTAGTCACAGCTGTTAACTAAAGCTAACAGTTAGCTAACTGATTAACACGTGGGTTTTTTTCTCCTCAGAATGTAATTGTGAAAATGCTACTATGCTGACCTGTAAATTGGTAAGCGGCATTTTTAAGATATTTTTATTAATGGTGTTCAGCCCTGTTGCTCTTCCCTTTATATTCCTTGTTTCACTTAGTTGCAAAGGGTGATGAGGCTGACCATTGACAGGGTGGTACAGCCTCCCAGTCCCCAGCTCAAGAACGTGATTCAAACAAGTGTCAACTATTCCATGGAGAAATTTCACTTTCTGTGTTGTAAGATGTCAAAAGAAGAAAAGCAACTGTAATATTGTCCTGTTTAATGTTGACACTAAACAATGTGCTGGTAAGGTTTTCTACAGAAATAGTTCTCATTTTTTAAAATAATTAAAGAGGAATGAGTTTTATTAGCATATATATTATCTGGAGAAACTTGGTTTTTCATTAATCATTTATGCTTTAGATGACAATGATATAACATTATTGAATTTAGCTGATAGGAGAATTCATAAATATGTTTCTCCTCATGTAGTTTGTTGTAAAAGGGACTGTGATCTGGAAAATAGTTATAAATGAATGTTCAAACTCCTATTATAACCATAGTGATGATATTTTCCATATCAAATGTCCATATGTGAAGACTGCATAACATAAAATCTAATCAGGGGTTTTAAATTTGAATTTCACTTATTTTTTGGAAGTAAATTCTTAGAAGGCAATCTTTTACTAATATGGGTATTATTGAAATAACTTTGTATCTCAGGAAAAAAATGCTTTTTATTTACTCAGCTGTTCTTATGCACTTGTACAGAAAATGAAGTGGTTTTTTCTGTTTAAAGTGATAAATACATTGAATAACTCTGTGTACTACTGTTTCTTGAGTACATTTTTCTCTTTTATGAAATCAGGGGTGGAAGCGATGAAAGTAATATTTTACATTTTTAGAGAAAAATTGTCTGCTTGGCACTACATTTAATTGTACATGACTTTGCAAACTTTTATCTTTTTATGCTCAGGGAGAAGTTAAAAAAATAGATAATAGTGTTTCCAGTGCTTGCGGATGCACTCACTACATTTGCGGTAACTTTTTCATATTCCTTGTTGTTGTTGTTTTTTAGATTTCAGCAGAAAGGGCATGCAAAGAAAGCAGAAATAGGACCATAGTAACCTTCTCAAATATAAATGCTCCTTTGTCTTGATTTGATGTTTGTCCACCTAGTTATGCAATTATACTCTCTTTTCTGGATATGAGGCTTTGTCTGCTAGCCAATCCATTTTGTGTCAATTCTTGCGGGGTGTGGGAGTGTTGTAAAACTGCCCATGCTTTCAGAGTCAGGTACAGTCTCTCTGGTGAGGGGCATATGGAAAGCATGGTGTGAAGTGCAACTGCGTGTGAGCAGTGCAACTGCTCCTAGTCTACTTTCAAGCACAAATGAGACACCACCACACCAGAGCAACAAACCTGTTCAGCCAGCACAAGAGTAGGAAGCCAGTCTTAAGATCAGACCTCTGCTCCCTTCCCTCACCCAGCTACCCTATGGTAGATGAGATTTCAGCTGCACTGTGCATGGGGGTGCTGGAGGTATGCTGCAGTCCTGGCAGTAGCCCAGGCTAAACTGCCTCAAGGAGCAAAGCACACATTTATGGTACAGCTTGAGTAGATTACTGGCCTACAGGTAATTGGAGACATACTAGTTTAATTGACAGAAAGGCTACATTTTGTAATGTGCAGAATAGTTGAATGTCAAATATTAGAACTCTTTAAAAGTAAGAACAATACATTTTTTATTTTACTTCCATTGTAGGAACACTATCAATTTTAGGCAGTTTTGCATTTTGTACGATTTTCTTAAGTTGAATTATACTTTCTCCCCCTCTATTTTGGTAATTTAAACCACAAAAAGTCAAGTCTAAAAGTTAGAATACTTTTGCATAGGACTTTACCCTACTTTTGTCTTACCAGTGATTCTGTTAATTTGTTTGATGATTTTTTTTGTCCCCCTCTGGTAACATTTATTTCTTTCCATTTTAGAGAAGGATGATGTGTGCATCTTCCAAGAGGTCACAGTACTGAATCCTGGACAGTCAATAATTCAGTACTTGGATGGAGACCTTTGTTACACTGTACAATGTTTACAAGAAAAAGATCAGAACACAGGATACAATGCCATGCATTTCACAATGATGAACTGTTCCCAGCAATGTGAAGCTGTGAGTATTCTTAAAATACAGGAGTGATGCAATTTGTGAGCACAACTGCACAATTAGGATAAAAGTTTTAGTGAAAACTTTTGCTAGTCCTTTAACTCAGCAAGTATGAGAACTTAACAGTGATGATGTGTACCTTGTGTCTACAGGATTATTTTTAGAGGAAGGTTCTATCAGCATATGTAAATGTATCTATCTGACCATCCATCCATCCATCCATCCATCCATCCATCCATCCATCCATCCATCCATCCATTCATCCATCCATCCATCCATATGTATATTGCTTTTCTTGGTATTTTTAGTTTTAGAAATCAAAGAATTTCCATATCCTAGATGTTTAAAAATACTTGCTTGGTTTTTTTCTTTCCATTCTTTCCAGCATCAAATATATATTCCTTCCTTCAGTCACCATACTTGTTGTGGTATGTGTCAAAATGTGTCCTGCTCTTTTCATACAGAGAATGGAACACTTATTGTGTATGAGGTAAGTGTCTTTGGACAGAGATAGGAAATAACTACAGTAATACAATGAATAGGTTTCTTAGTTAACTCATGCTGTCAGTCTTGCTACATGCCTCCTTGCTGCTGTTTATACACTTAGAGACTATATTTGATATACCATAGCAAGAGTGTGTTTATTTAAAGACCTGCCATTTCACACTATGTGAATACCTTATTTCATTTTATTGCTCATAATATTTTCTATAAAGATATGTAAATGTCATAATTTACTTAAGGTTGGATATGCTCCAAGTGCAGGGAAGGGTTCAAATTTTAACTCTAAGTCATGTACTGTGATTTAGATATGTTTGGAGCTTCAGAGTTCACATCAGGACTCCTATGTCCCCCTCTTCTCAGGGCCACTCTTCTTGTTTTGGTTACTACAGAAAGGAAGAGTGCAAATTGAAGCACTGGGGTTCAGGATCTTGATGGTGTGTCAGCGTCCCCATACATGGAAATTTAGATGTGGCCATAACTTGGTTCATGCTTCCCATTGCTTTCAGAGCAAAAGAAACTAACAGGCACAGAGACTTTTAATTCTGCACTAGGACACCCATGCTGAACAGCGTGCTGGAGAATAGAGCCATGGCTCCAGGGAGGAGTAGCCACGGGTAGTTAGAGGGTGGTCTTTCTCCTTGTCACCTCTGGGTGATATGCAAGACTTTCCACTCCAGTAGGTACTACCGCATGAGGGCACCAGTTTTAGAGACATTTGAAGTTGTAGATAAAGCTGAAATGTTTTGGCTTCCCTGACAATGGCTTTGGCTCATATATTCAGGAAGGAAGCACCTGGAGCTCCAACTGCACCAACTACAAATGTGCTAAGACTGCTGCAGGGGCTATCATACTGGGATCAAGTGTTGTCTGCCCCCCGTTTAATGACACTGACTGTACAAAGGTTTGTACTTTGGGTGAGGTAAGTGATAATAACTGCTCTGGAGTTTGGCTTACACTTGGCATGCATAGCTCATGTAGTTCCTTTAAATTAAAAAAGTGGTAAGTAAAATCATGTAAACTAGCAATTTGCAGTTACTTGCTATGCTCCTGTTTGCTTTTCAACTGACAAAGTGTCTGTGAGCAGTATAAAAATTTGGTTTGGGTCTTGATGACTGCTTTTAAAATATTGTGGAATTGGAATCATGCTTAACATACCACTATATAAAGTGCTAATCACTGTGTCTTACTTTAGTTTAGAATAACAATTAGCCAAGTTCGTAGTGCACATAGACTATATAAATCAGATCAAGCAATCCAGAAATGCTGCATATAAAAGTCAGCTATATTAAAAATTCCTTAAATTGTGCAAAGATTAGGAAGATGACAGAGATGACAGAGTATATATAAACTTTATTATCTCTTAAAATAAACTTTTTATAATAAAAAATATCATACATGTAGGTATCTACCTACATCACATATCTAAAAATGTAAATGTGGCATACCCATATAAACTTCTTTGAAGAACATGTGTTCTTCACATACATTGCATATTTGTTTACAGTTTAATTTCTAATTTAATACTTCTCTAACTTTATAATACTTATAATTCTTGCACTTGCAGTACACCATATATTTAATATAAACTACAAATAATAATAAATATATATGTAGAGAGGGTAAGTACCATTATAGCCTTGACTACAGATTATGAATTTAGTACAAGTCCTACTTATCCGTTGCATTTGTTTAAAAAAATCCTGAAGAAGGTACACTATCTAAAATTAGTGTCTGTATTACTTTGACTTTATGCTTGAGTTTCTTCCTTGGAACCATTTTGACACCATCTATTAGGATCTTTCCTTAGTAATAATGGTTAAGATTTTAAAGAATGGAGCCCTATAATTGACTTCTTGAGTCAGTCTGACCTGTTTTTCAGAGATGTTGAACATAGACTTGAACCAGTAGCTGAGAAGAAATCTCTTCTGACAGGCATCTCAGGATCATTCAGGAATATGGATTTAAGTATCTGAGTTTAAGTGCTCCAAAGTTCTCAAACAGCTTATTCAGTGATTTTTCTTTAATGATATAAATAATGTATGCTCGCATGAAAAGATAGAAGCTAAAAAATGTCTTTTGTCTGCTGTTATCTTAAGAGTGCTATTCATGTTCTGTTGACCGCTTGATATGCAGTTCTGGGCTATACACATGAATTTTTTTAAACTATCCTAATAAGTCTCAGTGGTGGGGAAATAGATGTAAGTGGATAATATAAAAATACGCTTACAGAAACTAAGTGATTTATTCAAAGGAGACTAGATCAGATGCCAACTGAACACTACTGAACTTTCAGCAGTGATGAGTTTGTTTTCAATTTCAAAGGTTGTAAAGAATTTGTGAACCAAACCTTCAGCTGACACATATCTGTGTAATTCTCTTCATTTCAGTGATACTACTTTTTATTAGATGAGCATCTTTAAAACGTGGAATATCTTGCCTTTTCATCAGGCACAGTGTTTTTTGCTATATTCCCCTTTTATTTTCCTAGAATGGAGGAATTGTGCAGACGTATAATGATGGCTGCTGCAAGACCTGTAAGTGATGAAGGCTGCAATATGTGCTAGTTTGGCTTTGATTTTGGAGGGCTTGTTTTTTAACCTCAGTTGCTGGGACATAAAGAAGGAAAAAGCATGCAGTCCCCCTGCAAATCACATAAAAATTGTTGTAGTTACCTAACTACTCTTATTAAAAGGTATTGCTTCATTTGGCTGCTGACTTGGTGATTTTTAACATTATTGTTCTGGAGTATAACCAAATCTCTCCAAATATAACCCATGGAAGATTAAAAGTTATCTCAATTAAAATAATGAACAAATTCTCTTTCTTGCTAAGATGACTCTAAAATATTGCCTATATGATTTTCACCATAAAAGATAAGGACTTTTTCCCCCTAAAATTGATTCCTAATTCAGTGATATTTTGCAATATGTCTTCAAACCTACTGATTTATTTTGTAACCCTAATATGTATTTTCTTGGGCCAAAATACTGGAATACTTTTTTAAAAATCCCAAATGAGGAAAAGTTATAGTAATACCGAAGATAGTGACTCATATAAAATCAACTTTTTAGTAACTGGGAATATGTACACATTTTCTGACTGTGTAACTTTAAAATATGATGAAATGTGACTCAGGCTGACATAAAGATTTCATAATTTTTGCAGTTTTACAAATTGATTGAGAACAAACAGGTTTTTGCTGCAGTTTTGACTAAGAAAAGTTTTATTATCTAGGTCTATAATTATTTACATATAAAAACCTGTTGTTGTATAAAAGTAATTGTGTAGAGCAAGAACATGTTCAACACTTCAGAAAATCCTCCCCCTCTTTTTTGGCCATTTTTGTCTTCAACATTAGAGTAAAATATATAAGCAAATTAGTTTTTGGAATTTTTGTAGACAAATGTTTACTTAATAATATTGACTAGCAAGTCACAGACTTATAACCATATATTATACAGTTATTACATAAAACTGAACTGCAATGTATTTTATATAATTTGATGAAAAAAAGGGAATATTGATATTTATCTAATACAGAGTAATACCAAGTTATTAAAAAACTTGGTATTAAAAAACTTAGTTTTTAAAAAACTTAGTTATTAAAAAAGTCTTAAAAAGTGAACTGTAAATGCTGATATTCTATTGTATGCAAAATGTAGAAAATAAAGAGTATTTTAATACAATATAGTACATTTTTTAATGAGAACCACCATAGAGAAATAACACACCAAATTGTGCTACAATCTTAATGACAATATTCTTTCTCTCATGAGATAAGCTGTGTTGAAAAATATTTAACTTCCCCTCAAAATTAGGTTGGCTTTTTTTAGAAACTTCGTCTTAAGAATTATTGACTATTTGTTTACTTTTGATCAGGAAGATTTATAATTTTGGCCATATTCTGTGGCCTCAGGAAAGGCATTGTTATACTTCAGAAATACTTGCTGAGGTGGCTGCTAAAAACCCCAGATATCATTCAAACAATTATATGCTATTTTATTTTTATTTTGTTTTATTTTTAACTAAAAGCATGTGCCCTGTGGTGAAGCAGTTAAGAAGAGTACTTATAAATAGAGCTTGCAACACATTGGGGTTTTAATGGGGACAAATAACTTTTCTGAAAGACCTTGATTTAATGCATGCAAAGTGAGTGCATATATTTAATTCTTACCTTGCCATAGAGAGACTCATTGCAAAAGTTTGATTTAAAAGTAAGCATCATTCCAGTTTTGTGTTAATCAGGAGTGTAATAAAGTTTAGGCCATCTTTAGTGAGACTTGAAGCAGCTGCGCAGTTTCTAAATTGTAGAAGACTAACAGGAAAGCTCATCATCTTTTATTAAAAGAAAAATTGCAGTTGGCAGTGTAAGAATTAATGAAATGTCATTTATACAGAAATGTTTTTATTTCATGAGAATCTTCTATTCCTAATGATTCTGCCAGGTTCTGGATTGGGTCTATTACCCTTTGCCATTAATCCAGTAGTGCCTACTGATAGTATTAATTGTGAACCAGGTATTATTTTTAATACTGTATTTTCCTTTTTTTGATAATACTGTAAGCAGTACTTGATATATATGTCCTAGCTGTCATCATCGTTAAATGTTACCATGCAGTTAATGGTTCTGGGCCTGATACTGAGAGATGCTGATCCTCTGTTGGTCTCCCAAATCAGCGGTTTTCTAAAGCCTGGTTAAGGTTCACTGCTCAGCACCTGTCAGAATTAGGTTCATCCATTTATGGTTATTCCTCCTGCTCTTGCTGAAATTTCTTTTAGCACATGAATTTACTGTACAGGCTAGTGGTACTAAAAATGTTACTGAAAAAAAAAATCATAATTCTGAATACGGTTACCAAGAGATTCTAAATCTGATCCCAGGTTTCTGAAATTATTGATGGAATTCTTTTTTTTTTGTCTTAAAATAGAGCAAGAGTGTGTGTTATTGTCTGGTCTCACCTTTGCAAATATGGATTTATGCTGTATTTCTTCTTTGTCACAGATAATATGCTTTATAAAGTTAGGAAAATGTTGAGGGTGGGGCGGAAACATACAGTTGCAACCACGTGGTAATATATACTTTTTACACCAGAAAATACAGAATGTTACAAAACTGTTGCTGTACACTCATAATTCTCAACTTTTTAGGATAGGTAAGTCACAGAAACTCATTGCTGAAATAAGGAGTGAGTAACAAAGCACATCTGATATTGAATGCAGATCTTTACAGTTCAATTTTGGGGAGAGAAAAGTATAGCATCAGTCTTCATTAGTCATCAGCACTTTATATGCTGAAATGTCATATATATCTCTACATGACTTGTAGCAATACAAAGATTGCGTTGTCTACATGCACTCATGCTGACAAACACTTTCTAATGGCAAGAACTTTTTCTTAAGTGTTTCTGAGGAAGGAAAAGCAAGATAACAACTTCAATCATACAGCAATTTGCTAATTCAGTAACATAATCTTGTTTTACTCTGAATGCACAGATTAAAATATAGCTGTACTCTGCAGCAAACCTAAGTTTTAAATACTCAGTGGAGCTGTGGTTGCAGAATATCTTGGATGCTCAGAGGTCAATTATCTTATGAAAGTGCTCACAAGCTTCTGGAGAACAGAAGAGTTGTTCTTTTTGTGTACACCCAACCATAAAGGCATGTGTGGAAGGCTGAGAAACTCTGCTGAATAGTGCTTATTATTTCACATGCTGGACATCCAGAATGGTTCCACAGCAAAAGTAATACATGATTTTGATGGGAAGTGAAATAGGAGATCTAATTAACTTCTGTTACACAGATAGTAATAACAGTCTTATATGGAGTGCAGCATGAAAAATTATATTTTTAATTTTTAATATGTTAAAAATGGCTTTGCAATCTACAGTTTTATTTTTCAAATAGAAGGAAACAACTCCTGTCAATATCTCCCAGATTGTACATAAAAATTCAGTATTTCCCTAATCCTAGCTCTGTATGCTGACTCAGTGCTAAATGCTTCAAATCTAGTGATAAAAAGTGCACCATGTTTAGCAAATGGATGCATCTCTCTCTTTCAAAGCTTCCTTGAAGGACATCTTTTTCAAAAATACATTGAAATTATATAATTATATTTAATTTTTAAACCTGCAAAATAGCATCAGTGTAATCACGTTCACAGCTTCACCTTCTCAATGTTAAGTTCTGAAAATTTTCTAAAATGCAGAATTAAAATCCTATTTACATTCAACATTCCCAATAAAACAGAATTAATTCTAATACTATTCAAAATTACTCGAGGCATCTTTTTTCCTCATTGCTTATATTTGTCTTGCCATATATGCAATTTAAAATCATATTCATATTTTAATATTTCTAAAATCTCTAGAGCTTATTTGGGCCACTTGGTGGCTCATATGTGCCAGCTACAAAACAAATAATTCTGCACAAGAACTATTTGCTAATATATTAGATTTTAAAAAAGATATGGAAGTAATAGTTTCTGTGTGTACATTAAGGAAAACAAAGTATAATTATTTAAATTATGTTAATAGTTTTACTTTTTTTTAGTAGCAAATGCAGTACAAAAGGTGTATTAATTCAGTATACATTTTCTGTATTTTTTCAGGCAAAAAGGAAGAAAGAATTTGCCAAAAAATGACAATCAGGACAACCATAAGAAAAAATGACTGTATAAGTCAAAGCCCGGTAAGCATAAAAGAGCTGTTTTGATGCTGGGCCTGTGGCATGCCAAATCAAGTACTAAGAAATTGGTTATAATGAACAACAAGCAAAAAAAATGCTGCTGGCTTCTTAAAAGCAGACCTTTCATCCTAGGAATGTTATCCTACTCATAAATACAGTAAAAATAGCTGTTCCAATGACTGAAACACTGAGCCCTCCTACTAGAAAAACATCTGGCTTCAAATGAAAAATACACACCATAATTGCTTGTGACTAATGAAAGCATTGAACTCTTTGGCACAAAAAAACCATTCCACTCTAAAAGAGGACTAGAATGTTTCGACTTACAGTGTGATGGAAACACTGCTCCATTCCCCTTTGAGGACCTTTACACTCTGTGTATCTTCTCCTGCACATAGCATGGGTCTCCATATCATAAATTCTTGATCCCATTTATTTATGTGTCTACTTAAGACATCTTATTTCTCAGCTTTTGTGTAGCCCCATCTGCAGA
The DNA here is from genome assembly GCF_036250125.1 of Pseudopipra pipra. Lineage (NCBI taxonomy): Eukaryota > Metazoa > Chordata > Aves > Passeriformes > Pipridae > Pseudopipra > Pseudopipra pipra. The sequence goes on along the minus strand of NC_087553.1, from coordinate 35,674,901 downwards.
ACCCTGGATATTTCCGAGTAGCAAATGTATTTCTCACGTAGCACTTAAAAGAGAAGCATTTGACAAAGTAGCTTAAGACTTCCAAAAGGCCTCTGGTAAGATTTTATTGAAGAACCTAAACAATCGTTAGGGAAGAGGCAAAATATCATCACATATTAAAAGACATCCTCTAGAAGTTCAACAGTGGTATGTTCATATTTTAATAGTAGGGGTGTGTGGTGTATTTATTTAGTTTTAGAAGAAGGGTTGGTAAGGAGGGAGTATAAATATATAGATGAAATTACAGTAATTTTCCAGTTAAGAGAAGATGCTGGAGAGCTTCACAGTTACTTTAGTAACTGTAGTACAATTTAGGTTAAGGGACAGCAATATGACAAAATAAAGACATGGTATTGACTAAATGAAGAATATTAAAATGAAAGGTTTTGTCAAACCTCATAGGTTTTTTAAGCTAGTTGAAAAGATCCTTACTCTGTTGTCCAGTTCTTTGAAAATCTCTGCTTTCCTGCTGACAGAAAGGCTAACTAAGAGTTACAACATTTAGGGAAGTGGATAGGCAGTGGAAACAAGCTCATTCTAGAGTATCTTATGATTCAATGCTGCAGTACTAATGAGAGTACTGTGGAGCTGTGGTGCTTCTGCATTGCTGCAGAACTACAATGTTCAGAGAGTAGCAATAAGAATGTTGGCCAAGTTATGACTTGAATGACACAACAAATGAAGCCTTCCTTTTTATGACTTTCTGTTGTAGATCATATTTCCTTCCCTCTCTAACCACCTTTGAAAAAGACTCAGCACCATCCCACTTCTATTTGTATTACAACCCCCTTCTCCCAGTATCTTCTTACTCCTGATTTCCTTGATAGCTGCACACCCTTTGCACAGTCCAGATTCCCTTACCCTTCACCCAGAAGTACCTCCAGATTTTCATGTCCTCAGAATTCCTATTCATACCCTTAGCTCCAATTCCCTTCCTCTTCAGCTCCCCTACTGGCACTCTTTTTCAATTGTGTGATTTTGGCCAATCAAATGGTGGTATCTGCTCTGACTGGTTTGGAACTACATACACTTAGTAATCTCTAGCCAGATTAATACTGTCAAACTTTGGAAAGGGCAGAGTATGATTACATTTCTTTAATTAATAAGGGGGACTATTAGTGGTTAGGACAAAGTCTTTTTTTACCCCCGTTAAATTTCAGAAAACTTAAAAGCTGTCAGAGTAACTTTTTGGTCTAATTTTTATGAATATGGCACATTTCATCACAGGCTGCTTGGAAGGCAGTGGATCAAAGCATCTTTCATATGCCCCACCTGCATAAGAAATCAGATTTAAAACTATCACAGAAAGAACTAGATCTATTATAGCCATTCTCAATTTCCCAGCTATTAACACTGCTTGTTTTAATTAAAAATTATTTTTTTTTCTGTCAGATTATCAGATAAGAAAATTCCTCAGATAATGTAGTAGTGAGAGAAAGTGACTTCAGTCTAGAGCACACATAATTTTCTAGCCACTCTGTGCCCTTGTTGATTTGTTACTGCATCTACTTTTTGGATACATTTCTTAGAGTGATAACACAGCCCTCAGTCACAAGCAATATGAATAAGAAATGGGAAAGCTTTTCCACTGCTATGCTTTTCCTCTTGAACCTTCAAGGAGAAAGATAGACTTCCCTTCATTTTCCTTAGAAGAATTTAACACATGATTAAAAAATAAAGAATAGTTTAATTAAAAAAAAAATATTTTAAACGTGGCTAAACTTAGAATGAATGAATTTTAGAAGTTAAAACAATTTTTTAGACCAGAGTCCTTCTCAAATGTAAAAATGGGTTTTAATCACAGAGAAGTTTGAAATGTAATATTTTTGCAACAAAATTTAAGATGTCTAATTTCAGTTCTTATTTTACTTATAGGTAAACGTGGCTTCTTGTGATGGAAAATGCCCATCTGCAACAATTTTCAATGTCAATATTGATAGCCATTTAAGATTCTGTAAATGTTGTCGAGAAATTGGAACACGTAATCTGACTGTGCCGCTGCGCTGCTCAGGAAATGGCACTGAAATTATGTACGTCCTTCAGGAGCCTATAGACTGCTCATGCCAATGGAACTGAACATTACTGTGGATACAATTTAATCTGAATAAATAAAATGAGTTTCCTTTCACCAGACATGATTTTTTGACTGTGGATGGTTGTAGTAGTCTGCAGGGATATAAAAAAGTCCTCAGTTATGCTTTATAATGTAACTTTTCACAAATTTAGTAAAGATGTTGTTTGTTTTTCTTCGAATTGTCTTTTAAAATGTTGGCATGTATAGAAAGAAAATGTAAATCCTTTTGGACAAGGTGTAATCATCATTTATTTCTACTCAGTGGCTTTCCGATGAGCTGTTGAAAGCTGGTTAATGTCTGTGTTTCCAGTATTTTAAAATTTTGGATTGTGGCTACCTATCAAAGTTGAGAATTTCTCAATGGTTCATTTGCTTTGAGACCTTCAGTGGAAAACTATCACTGGTCCCATGTTTAAATGGGAAAGAAGCATATTAGCATTTTGAGAATGACTGAATTATTTATTTAAAAAATAGAAAGTTCATCTGCAACACTTTTTTTCTTGTTTAAAAATCTATCTTTTGTCCATTAAGCTGTTATCAATGATTCTACTCTGCTTACACTGTAAGTCACTGAGAAACAACACAACTATGATCTGTAAGTACTTGTAGGAAATCTTCAGAGTACACAGCAGAATCATAATAATATCTTTAAACCTTAGACATATATTTAATTTTTGTGTATATTATAAATATGAAGCATGACCAGGCAAAGGCTCAAGATTTCAAGCTTTTGTGCCTTTATGAAAATATCTAAAAGCTGTTTCTGCTATGAAAAATTCTATTTTATATCCATTTTTCACTTTTCACAGAAAAGAAATTGGCTGTCTGCTAGCTATAGAGTAAGATTCTATGTATATATTTATTAGAAAATACCAGAACATTTTAACTATTCATAATGGGTTTCTTCCTTTGTTTTCCAGTCCGAAGATTTGCATTCAGTATATTTTTATAAAATGCATTTTTAAAAAAAAATACTGAGATTTGGACTGAATTTACACTTCACAATTTTTGAGTCCAGGAAAAAAAAAATCAGGTAAAATAAATGTTTTGAAGGGCTTAGGTGAGTTATTCATGCTCAATCAAGCTGTGAATGTCCATGATTCAGCACCTTAGGTTGAATGTAATTTCCCCTTTATTAAATATACTCTATAACCTTCTCTTAAAAATTAAGGATACAATTTTAGGCTTGTTTTTATAAGATTACTTTGCTTTATGAACTCACTGAATGAAAATCGTTTAAAGTATAACAATATTTTCCTTATCATCAAAATTGATTCAGAATTAAAATTCTTGTCTAAAAGTCTGAAAACCTTTTGACAAACAGTTTTAATTTCAAGCTGTTGTCATTTAGTTACAAAAAGGTTGGATTATCACATAGATTATTACAATGAAAAGTAAGTAGTATAAAATTTAAAAAGCCCTTTAAAATCCAAGGCTATTTTGCTACTTCGTGTGACAAATCTTTAAATGTTTGTTATATTCAGTTTGATGGCTTATAAAGAAAAATAGCTTATCTAGGGAAATCTGTCTTTACTAACAAGACTCATCTACTCATCCATATCCTTAAAAATAGTGACTTGGTTTAAAAACTAAGGAAGAATCGATTGTATTATCAGTAAAATATTTAGCCATTCTAAGGAAATAATGATAACCCAGTGATCAAAATAAAGTGACGCTTTGAGAAAACATATGCTTCATTTGCACATTTTTCTAATTTGTATGGCAGATGTTTCAAGTTGTATTAGATACCAGGGCCTAGAACCAAAATGTTCTCTGATACTGCTGTCAGAATTTGTATACAGAAACTTTTCACGTGGGCAAGAAATGAAATTTAAATCATAGTCATAGCCATAGTTTATTTAAGCTTAGAGAAATTAAAAGAACAACTTTTAAAAGAAAAATATATCCTTAGAGCCTTTTGATTTTTTAACATAGAGATAGGAATCCTATATTTGCATTAAGAGAGTTTGGCCCAAAACTTATTAATGAATTTAGCATTTGATAAAAAGGAAGCTCTCACAATACAGCATTTTTTCCATATAATCACTGAACACTTTATGTGTTTTGATTGAACAGCTGTGTGTTTTATAAGACATGTGCTTTTCTAAGATTTAGAACTGTATTTGTAATTAAAAAGAATTTAATAAGCATCATTTTGCAGAGTGATAATAAATCAGTGTTGATGCAATAATTTACCTTTGCCACAAAAAAGAATGCTAATGCAAAATCTTGGGCAAACCTGGAAATTAAAAAAGCAGTTATGTTTAAAATTAACTTCATGACAACCTGTAATGATATCAAAATGGTGTTAAAATATTTTTTTTCCCACTCACCCAATTTTGTTTTTTAAAATGCAACTGTAGGGACTGAAGCCTAGGGCAAAATCATACATCTTCAGTGTGGCTGGATAGGGTGGCTCTAAGGTCACCTTTCATTTTACGATTAAACTTCAAACTTGGGCTGCTTTGGCCTGGTCAGAAAGTGAACAAGATTGAAACCCATGAACCATTTCCTAGACAGCCAACCCACCGCTGTTACCTCCATGAAGATGACATTGGCACAATGTGGTACATTTTATATAGTGCCTGCAGTGTGGCAGGACTGTTCTGCTCTAAATGTTTCCTCTGTCTGCAACTTAAATATAAATGTAGATGCAGTCTGTTGTTCTGTCTGGGTTTTTTCATCTCTCTTCAACTCTGCATTCCTGCCTCAGATTGTGTGTAACTCTATTTGCACAGATGTCTTGTGAGCTGCTTTGGAAAACTGAGCCAACTTGAACCTTACTTAGTTAAATATGAAAATTAATGCCTGTTTATTATTGACTAAAAGACCTTTAATACACAGAGTTCCCTCTCTCCTACCCTCTCTGGAACAAAGACTCAAATAATTTCTACTCCTCTAAGAGAAAGGCTGAGAATGCATGCTTCTGAAACTCCCACAGTCATTGAAAAATGTGAGGAGCTGGGGAGAAGTGTACATGATGGAGTGCAGTCCTGCTGCAGTCCTGCCATGCCTTGGCATTTCTCCCATTTGTAGCTGCTTCCACAGGCCCTTCATTCCTACATTGCCACTGCTGTCTTCTACCTGTGCTTGCAGAAGAAGTTCTGCAATATAAAGGATTGCGCATAAAACTATGCAGATATTTTAGAGATTAACATAAATAAATCTCTATACTTAGAATCAGATTGTACCTGAATATGCCTCTATAAAATATTAAGTCTTTGCCTGTATTATTTATATTTGACTTTTATAATTCCATTGCCTTATTACTAGGCCATTTGTTAAGACCAACTCTTGCCTCAATATGCAATTAGAATTTGAAACACAGCTTTTAAAATTAGGTTTAAACCACTTATTTTGTGTTTTTATTAATAAAATCTGAGAGTATAACTATACAAGCACCTAATATTCTCCTTTTTTGGCTAGCCAAATCTGTATACTAAAAATAAGAAGTAAAACTTAATACATTTATGTGATTTATTTCCACATTGTAGGCAAAGCTCCTCCCAAATACATGAACCTGTGCTTTGGTGAAATTTTCAGGCAGGATCAGGCCTGAAGTTTCGTGTTTGAACATAGTTACAAGCCACATAATATACTGAAAGGTAGAGGCATTACAGGAACACACTCCAGGATTAAAAATGGTCACTGAGCTGTTCACAATGCTTAAGCAGTGACGAAGCACTGTTTCAGATGTAGCTTCTTTCCCCTTTCTTTCTCCTTTCTCTCTTTCTTCACCATTTTTCCTGACACTATTTGTTTTTCTCTTGACCTTCTGCACTGCTGATAAACTGAGTTTACAGAGCCTGGATAATTATTTTTTTAATTATTATCATGCGTTGGTTCTATATAGTTCTTTCCATCTCATTTTCTTCCATCTCTCCTTTTATAAGAATTCAAAGGAAAAATCGAATTTCCAATTATTACAGAGACTCAACTTTGTGTGAAAACTTACCGCCAAATAAACATGAAGGTACCACTTGGGAATAGTGTGGCAATGGAAAACATTAACTTGAACTGACTTTTTTGAGTTCTGTTCCATCAAATCCTTTTCCAGATGTTACCTTGAGGTGATGCTGTTGCTGTAATCATGTGTGGGTGTATGTCCTATGGAAAAATCCCACAGTGGTATGATCTAGTACAGGGGACAGAACATAAATGAGTTGTCACACATAGCCATAGCAATATAGCAATCGTGGAGGGACAGCATGAAGGCCAGAACACTAGCAGAAAATTTGTATAGTTATAGTGAGGTATTGGTTGGATTTCACACTGCCAACTATTTTGGGGAATATATTTTCAAAAAACATTCACATGAACATAAAAAGTCTTCTGAGGGACAGACTTCAGCACTTAACATTAATGCAAAAGAAAAAAGGCTTTTATTAAAAAAAAGGTTATGGTTGAGAGGGTCTGTACATAACATCGTGTACTAAATTTTCTCTAACCTTTCTTTAAGTGCCAAGTGGAATATGCAAGCTACCTATAAAACAAGGAAACTTAGAAATTATCTATCCATTATCATTAAGAGGTCACCATAGCTTAGGGTGGAAAGGCATATTCAGAGCTGAAGGACAATGAACTGTAGCAACTGCAAATACGATACATTGACCAGATCTTAGCAGCCACATACTGATCATTTAAGAACTGTAATTTTTGCCTATTTGGAAAAATAATTCTACATATAGACCAAATAGGTGGTCATATACCTATTGAAATCAGTAGTAAAATATTCCCTAAGATCCAAGATTTGAGAATCTTACTGCAAGGAGGTAGTCTGAAGAAATGTCTTATACGTGTAGTTTCTACTTTAACAAGTAGTTTTTGTATGAGGGAACTTGAAGAAATGCTTTTGTACTGATGTTGCATTCTGGAGAAAACCAATAGTGGATGATGTTAAAACTTAATCACTAGAAATGCTGAATAAAAGGGAGTGGTTGTGTTTTGGGGAGTGTTCTTTTGATTAAGGTGGAATGTGCACACACACTTAATTTGATGAAGTTAATGCAGAGAGGGCTTCTGCTGGTGTCTTGAAAATTGCTTAGTTAATAAAGCCTCCCTTTGTGCTCAATGGCTACAAATTTCTCTGGGAAAAAATGAGTATGTCTGCTTTGCAAAACAGCTGAATAGGCAGTAGCTAACTTTTGTCATTGATAGGTAAAACAGCACTCAGGTGATTACACTCGTGTGTGCTCTGTATGTGTGTGCTTCTCAGAGAGGGAGATTGACTCAGTGTTTTGAGATCAGGGGTTTCATTGAGGCAGCTTTTGATTTACTATGTGTGTCCTTGAGCCAGAGTAACATAAAAGCTCCAAAATGGTATTTTTCTGGTGAGAGTAAGCCTGCCTTGTTTACCACAAGTTATAAATAAAGCTTTAGTTAAAAATTTTATTCCTTATGTCACAATTCACAGTTCAGTTGCATACAGTTTTAGTAAAAACCAGGAACAACCCACTGAGAAACAAGACACTATCTCAATGTAGAAATATGATGTGATGATAGCACCTAAGAAATACACAGTAAATAATATGAGTGCTTCTCATTTTTATGGTACATATATGGTGGCACTGATTTTTATTTATTCTATTATTAGTAAATAATTTGTATCGGCTTATTAAGCTAATTTAATTGCAAAGAACACAGTGCAAAACTAATTTTCTATTTAAAATGTTAATTTGGGGAGGGTTAAGACACTGGGAATTATATTGAGGTAGGTTTAACTCTGAAATTGCTGCTTCAGATCTGGCCAAAGGTGGAGATCACCCAATATATTTTTCTGAGCTGAGTTCTTGTTCAGGAGCCTGAATAGATCAGTAAAATAGATCAGTGGTCCTACCACTATACGTTCTTGCCTATTCTTTGTTTATAGATTTTTATGCTGGTAACTTTTTGTGGGACCTCTGTAAGATCATAATACATATAAATGGGCTCTGCAGCTGTGCTTATTGCTTCCATGGAAAAGTGTTTTAAGGTTTATTTTAAACACTGACAAAGGGGCATCTGGCTAGAAATGTGTATTGTAGAAAACAATCAGAGTCTGGAGAAAAGTAAGTAAGGGGTTACACTGATTTTAATGAAGTTTGATCTGGTAATCACATAGAAACTGAAAAAAACCCTGACATTTTTTACACTGAGTTGTTTTTAAATTACTACAAACAACAGTCACATCCACAGTTCAGTGAAGTTAAAGGAAGGCCATCTGATCTCAGAAAACTTTATATGAGGCTTGGGAAAAGGCAGGGCCAGAGCAAACACACAAATCTCAGGTCCATCATTGGCTGGTGCTGTATCCATGTGAAGTATAAATATGTGTATTCGTTTTTCCCTTGTATCTTAGATATTCTAACATGATTTTGCTTTGAAGCTGTGGTGATTCAAGCACTTCAGAAACACGGGGACTATAACATTTCTTTCTCTATGGATCAAGCAATTCTTCTTCTGCTTTTATTAAAATATTTATTTAAGGTAAGAAAAATACTCTGTGTTTTGACGGTGGATAGCTAATCTAATTGAATGTTGAAAATAAGTGGTTTGTGATTTGGACTGTTTTTTTTTTCCTGTTGTTTTAGCAGTCACAGGGGGCTCTCATTAGTGCTACTGAACATTCCCAGTCTTCCTTCTAAGTTGTTGGAAGCTCTTTTGAGATCCTTAGTCTCTTTTATTTCCTGCTGCTTTGGATTTAATGTTGTTCCCCAGAAGAAGTAACATCTTTAAGTAACTTTTAAACAGGTATGGGGTGAAGTAAAAACTTTGGTGAGTTCAATATCATACCTCTGATAGTGGTAAAAAGCAGATCTTTGGGGAGGACTGTAAGAATAGCATATGAGAATTATCTATACTGTTTTAGTTTCCCACCATTTGCAGCTTAAGGACTTCTTGAAATGGATGTATTTGCAGTGCATTTTGTTAGCTTCAGTGTAGTTCACTTCTATGAACTTCTATGAACATGAATAAGCCTTCTCTGACACCCCTTGAAATTTTTATTACTTGTTTTAGCTTTGTCAGATAAACTATTTATTTTGTGAAGAACTGCCTTTTTTTCATCGTTGTTTACTTTGAATCTGGAGCATACCAGCTATGCTTCATCCTTTACAGTGCTTGTACTTGAAGAGCAAATGAAAATAAATCTCTGCTCAATTCTGGCTACTTAAGACCTTTGCTGTATTTTCCCTCAAGTGCCTCTTTTTCAGACTGAGAAGCCTACTTGAGTCTTGTGTTGAGAAGTAGTCGATAGCAGAAGTCAATAAGTGCTTGGGTTTTTTTAGGTCTCCTGGTTGATGTGTAGCTAACCTGAAAATAGATTTGAACCTTAGGTATTTGTGCTCAATTTAATGATATTTTTTTCTTTTTTAAGTTGCTGCAGTCTTTGGACAAGGGCCTAAAAATTACTGACAAGGTGCTGAAAAAAAAAGGGACATTCTAAATCCCTCTCATTGGATATAAGTATGGAACAATGTCTGCGTACACTCGAAAATGTGGTTCTTGTCTTTTAGCTCTAAGGAGGTTGTATTTATGTACAGTAAAACGGCATACATTATTGCTGATGGTGGAAAATTATTTTAAATGGTTAATTCAATTATTGCAAAATATATATTTTTTATCTTTAAAAACAGATTTTCTTACTCTTTGGATTCTCTGCAGTAGATTGTTTACAGGGAACGCAAGTCAGCTATACACCCCTTAATTAAAAGCCTGTAACTTTTCGAGAAAAAATGTTCCTCAAAAGACTTGTGTGTATGCCATCAATACTAGTCTAGTGTGCCAGTTCATCCCAGTGGTTTTATGTAACCTCTTCTAAAGAATTTATAGAAGTTAAAGGCTTTATAACCTTTATAAAGTATATACTTCAAAAAGTATGATCTGAACTCTGAACACTAAATCTTGATAGATTTATAGTTACGTTAGTTTGTCATTAGTTAAAGGAAGTTATGGTAAGCTAAACTGAATTCCAGGGTATGTTAATTAAAAAAAAAAAAAGCTGAATGTTTTTGCTTTTTATATGCATGGGTTTTTTGTTTATTTGTTTTGTTTGGGGGGGGGGGGTTGTACAGGGAAGATTGCTTTATAGGACAACACAAAGTAATACAATAATAAAACTGCTAACTTTTATTTTAGTGTCCTAGGGGTTCCTATTTGATTTTTATTTCTGTTTAGTTTTTTTGAACAGGATTTTGAGTTCATTGTTAAATGATGGCATTTGTCATCTCAATTCATAAAGAAAATAAAAATGGAACTTAAAAGACAGAACTGCATCTTTTATAAATGCTGTGTGATAGTGACTGGCATTGCATGCACCAATTTATCTGAATTTGAGAGGTGTGATTCAGATTATATTAGGTAGAAGAAGTCCATAAATTTCTGATTCCAAATGAAATTCAAATAGAGAAGGAACCTGTTTCTCTGATATGTTAATCCAACTCTTTCAAAGGCAGGTAAAGTTATCAAAAAGGTAGTATCAAAAATACAGAAGACTTTTGTCTAGAATGAGTTGACCTCTGTAAGAATTTGCGACAGAATCATAAAATCACTTAGGTTGGAAAAGATCTCTGAGATCATCAAGTCCAACCTATGACCCAACACCACCATGTCAACTAGACCATGGAACTAAGTGCCACATCCAGTCTTAAGACTGTGCCCCGTTGTCCTATTGCTTGTTGCCTGGGAGAAGAACCTGACCCCCACCTGGCTACAACCTTGTTTCAGGGAGTTGTAGAGAGCGATAAGGTCTCCCCTGAGCCTCCTCTTCTCCAGCCTGAACAACCCCAGCTCCCTCAGCCTCTCCTCATAGGACCCCAGTCCCTCCACCACCTTGTTGCCCTTTTTTGGACTCACTCCAGCACCTCAACATCCTTCCTAAACTGAGGGGCCCAGAACTGGACACAGTACTCCAGGTGTGGCCTCACCAGTGCTGAGTACAGGGGCAGAATCACTTCCCTGGACCTGCTGGCCACACTGTTCCTGATACAGGCCAGGATGCCATTGACTTTCTTGGCCGCCTGGGCACACTGCTGGCTCATGTTCAGCTGCTGTCAGTCAGAACCCCCAAGTCCCTTTCTGCCTGGCTGCTCTCCAGCCACTCTGTCCCCAGCCTGGAGCGCTGCATGGGGTTGTTGTGGCCAAAACAAAATGAACTGCCATGGCTAAATTGGATTGGTAGGGAGGTGTGTGTTAAATAAATTATTTCTTTACATCTTGAACATTGTTGTTTCTTATTCTGAGACATTTGAAAACTGTGAAAGTGATGCCACTAAAGTCTTTAATGCGTAATGGAAGAATAGGACTGAGACCTTCAGACTGTCTGTTGTGATTACAGCATGTACATTGCAAGTGAAATCTCTGACCTTGTTTCTAAAATGATGACAGATTTCTGTCATATTTGGGTCAACTGACATGGTTTGGCCACCTCTAGAGAGAGAAAGAAAACTAGAACCTGTAGCTGCAGAACTTGTAAAAAATTATGAAGCCTCTGTATGTCACACAGTAGGGCTGGTGATACTGGTCCATATAAAAACTGTTGCTAGCTGAAAAGCTATAGTTAAAACCAGTTAAAATTGACAGAATTTAATTATTTAGTTAGAGGTACATTTTCTGCATTTTCTACTAAGTTGCATTCCTGTATGTTTCTGTTACAGGGTTCAGAGTGTCTCGACTGTGACCAAGGGAAAATGCCTGCTAGAGCAGTTTCGATAGAGTGGACTGAATTGCCCAAAGGGGAGGATCCAGACTACTATATTGTGACATGCCAGCAATCAGATGCTTTCAGTCAAAAAGTAAATTTCATCAGTCTAAGCACTGAGTAGTTCCATATGTTTTTAAGCTGTAAATAACAGTAACTAGTAGCATTGTGCTTGATTGCTTTTTTTTTTTCTAATTCAAAATAGCAAATCAAGAGAAAATTTTAAAAAATTTTACGGAATTTTGTAATTCATGTTGTTTATGTGCACTCTTACAGAGTCCTCCTTAAGCCAGTGGAACTTAAAAGACCTTCAAGTATTCTGTTGAATAAGGATAGATAGGCATATGTTCAAAATTAAGGATATGCAAGATCTTAAAGGAGAAAAACCCTTTGAATGAGGAGTCTAACTTCTCCAGGAGAGGCACAGACACTACTCCTACCTCTCTGTGGGAGGGTGTTGTTCTTATTTTGAGTACAGGATGTTCTGGAACATAAAGAAAATAAGAGGATTTCAATATGAAGGTGTTTGTTAATAGTGTGATTTCTAAAAGGTTTTGTTTTAAATATTGGGTATTTTGCAGTTTAAATGAAACCTTAAGTTTGATATGCTGCAATATCAGCTGCCCTTTTAAAAACTTTATAGATAATTTATGAATTGCATTTTTATTACTTTCACTTTATAGATAATTTATGAATTGCATTTTTATTACTTTCACTATATTCAGAAATTCTTTTAACTTGCAGATTGTAAGAAACATTTCTAAAGTTGAACAGGAACCTGTTAGTACTACAGTTCTGCTTGAGGAAAATAAGAAGTATGATATAACAATAGAATCGCTAAAGAATGGCCAAATCTTAAGTGTAAAATCATTTAAGACACGTAAGTAGAGTAGCACAAAAATATATTGGTATCTTTATAGTTAATCTAACATTGAAGATTAGAGAAGCAGGAGTTTAAATCTAGAGGTTAGTAATCTATTTAGAAACTTTGAATTGATATATATTTTCAACCATGAGGGGTAGTAGGAATAATTTCATATAACATATTTGTTTAGTGTAACAATTCTGAAATATGGGACTGATGTAAAAGTTAATGAGACTTTTAAATACCATAGCTTTTGCGATGCTACAGTAATTCTAGGAGAAAAGATTTATAAAAGAAGATCGTGGAGACAGTTACTTAAAGCCTGGCAATTTCATATCAACATAGGGTTGTGATTTTTTTTCTTTTATAACTTAAAAAAAAAATTTTGTTTTTGCTTCATGATATTCCCACTTTAAAAAGGGTTAATTAGCAGCTTGAAGGCCTTAGCATTGTGACTCACTGGAACAGACTTTTAGTATAAGAATTTGTGAGTCTGGTCACTGAGCTTATAAAAATATCCTCTACAGCTGTAAATCTGTTTAGGACCATAAGTCCCACCAGTTACTAAAATGAAAGGACTTTCTAATCTTAATTTCATTAATTAATATAGTTTATAGCATTACCTTTGTACACATTACAAGCTCACACTAGCTTTGGAATACAGACTAGGATATGAATACAAACAACATAATTGGGAAAAATACACAGTTGAAAACATTGCAGCAGCTGTTGAATGCTGAAAGTGCATTCAACAAGCTACAGAAAATGGTTCGTGGCTATGCTACTAATGTGTTACTGCACTGGACATCTATTACTTAACTGCTGTTCTATAAAAGTATGTATTTTTACAGCTAAACACTCCTTAAACCGTGCACTTTTATTTCTTTTTGCTTCAGACATAAGTTTACATACCGTGACAATGATTAAACCATGACTTTTTTAATGACACTACCTTTCTTTCCCTGGTGTGTGTATCGCTTATCACTTCTCAAAAGAAAAACATAATAATGTTAATGGAACTCTGAGTTAATTATTCCTTTGTGGTAAAGACAGTGTCTATTTTTTCTTGTTATACTAGGTGGAATTTCAGAAAATTGCATAAAAACATTTGTAACAGCTACTACAGTGTCTTTTAACTGGAGTATGGTGACCAAAGAATTTTCAGTTTCTGTTTTACTGAATGGTACTTCTGAGATTATAAAAAGACCCAGTGGATTCTTTGTATGGAGAAATTTGACACCTGCCACCTTATATACATTCAAGTTTATATTTGAACAATTACATCTTGAATTTGTAAATGTGTCTCAGTCACTGGATGTTCAAGCCGAAACAGGTATATATTAGAGTTTCTTGTAGTCACAATGAATGCAGGTTAGTACTGCACATTTTCTAGATAAGTTAAGAGTAAACTGTAAAATCCTGTATTCCATTTTACAGTTTATAGTAGATATGGATTCTTTTAGTTCTGGAAAGTGGAAAGAAATTGAATGTTACTGATATAGAAAAGTTATTTCTACTTACTATTTCTTAGTATTTTTAGTAGGAATAATTAGGATTTTTATGTGCAAATATTTTAAGCTAACTGTAATTTTGCAGTCTAAAATAGAGTCAAGGCAATGTTGAAGTTGAGTTGTAATTATTTGAGTGTATGTATTGAATTTGCTACATAATTTCAAGGAAAAAGCAATGAAAACCCTGAATTTGATAAGCATTTGGAACACTTTTTACAGCATTCAAAATACTGCTGAATGGCTAGCCTAGCTGTGCTGTTTTGTTAGAAGTGCTGTAAAAGAGGCAGGATTCTGAGCATGTTACGGGTTAGTTGTGTAATTTTAATGTAATTTTAAACATGCTACTCTGATAATGCAACTTAAAATCTTTAAAATTAGAAAAAGAAAGAATAATATACACTCAAAGTCAAGGGAATAATTATTTTCCTAAACTCAGGAAGCTATTAAAAGCAGGTTATTTTTTAACTTCATTTTTAATGGTTAAAAAAAATGAACCATTGGAAACTAAGTTTAAAGAATGATATTTTTTTTGGAGTAGGATTGAAAATTAGTGAATATCTTTCTTTCTTTTTTTTCCCCCTTCACTGGCTTGTAGTTGATATTCTTCTAATTCAGTCAATCATATTTTTAAGACATTCAAGATTTTGAAGGACTGTTGACTCATAATTACTGAATATTTGGGGGGTTGAAATCATGAATTAATTAAATGCTATTGTCATCGAAATGTGTAATTATAAGAAATCTTGCACTGTACCACTGACATGAATGATACAGCATCTCTTTAAAATCCTGTCCTTCTCCTATAGGCACCTGTTCCCAAGGGTGGGTGGCATTCCAAAGCAGCTGCTATCAAATGGGTAAGGAGAGCAAGCCATGGAAATCAGCACAACAAACCTGTCAAACGTCTTCACAAGGGGCACATCTTCTTGACATAGGGAGTGAAGAAGAATATGGTTTTATGTTGTCATATCTCCAGAAAATTAGTCGAATAATCATGATATGGGCAGGTCTTAATGACTTAAAGGTCAGTCTATTTTATCTTCTTTGCTACTACACATATGGAAGCAAAAACATTTTGATATGTAGAGCCCGATTGCTTGGAATAAAAGTTGCTAAACAGTACATTGGTTATTTGTTTATATAGTTATTAGTAATGAGAAGAGGAATCATTATTTCTTCCTGTTTATACTGAAAATAGCTGTGGAAAAAACCATGTAGTTTATACATAACCTGTTTAACTTTCCTCTATTTTGTGTATGTGTGTGTGTGTGTATTTCCCTGGGATATTGTTTTGCCTGTAGGTGGTACTGTATTACCAGATTTTAAATCTTAATCTACACAAAAGTTGCTTACTATGGTTACCAAAGTCCCGTATTGGTTTACTCAGTTTTGATGCAGGTCTGAAATGTTGAGTGGTGAGCTTAGGGACGTCAATCCAGTATAGATGCTGGATAGGCCAGTGGAGAAGGAATTGGAGCAAGGTATTTCTTGTAAAAGGTTTCCTGTTCCTCATATTTGAGATATGAAGGTTCTTAATGCTGCATCTGCTGTTACAATATGATTCACCGTGGTGTGGTGTCTGATGGTGGTCTGATTTGGGGACGACTACAGACACAAATAAAAATATTGGGAAAGTGGTTAGAAAGATGGAGGCATTTGCCAGAACAGTGGGATCCAGTCTTCTGTAATTTGGTTTAGTGAAAACTTCTTTTAAGTATCAGGAGGTTGGGAGAAAGCCACTGTTTTTCAGTTTAAAAAATCTGCACTTTGAAATTTAATTTTAATATTGTTTTGATCAAATTATTGTAAAAGAAATGCTGTGAAAACAGTAAAACCAAAGCAAACCTTATGTGTAAGAGCAAGAGTGGTGTCATACCACCTGAAAGACAGAAAAAATATTTTTTGCTGACTGGGGCTACACAAACAAGTCAGAGTGAGATAACATACAGACTGAAGAAACACAAATCTGTCTAGGTTTGTGGTTAGTGAAGCACTCTAACCATCCTGGTTAGTAAAGCACTATTAATATATGCATTTTACATGTAATATTATTTTGTATATGACACTGTAGAGTCGCTTCTCAAATGGCTGTAATTTTTACACCATGGTGATTTTCATCATAACCAACTTGGTATTTTAGAAATATAGGTATTTGTAAGTGGCTGCCAGAAATAGATGTCCCATGGAAGCATAATATTTTGGTGTGTTGGAAAGACTACTAGAAATTTGGGGGGTTTTAACTCTGATTGCACAGAAAAGAGTTAATTACCAATTTGGAATTTGACTGTTAGTCAACTGTTTAATCATTACATGCATTTTTATGTTTGTGGGAGTCAGTCAGTTAAATGAACTAGATGAGTACCATGTCTTAAGAATAGCAAGGGATAATAATAAAATGCTTGTTTTTCGAGCACTTCTTTCCTAATTATTTGTACTTAATTAGTGTGTTCAAGTACTGTTTCATTCTGAAGTGTCATTGTTGTCATTTGTTCTCATTTTATGAGAACTCTAAATTGTACTTGCATCAAATTGTACTTACCTCAGGAGCTCAAAGATCATGGGACATACACCAGGAGTTGCAGGATTTGTTTGGAATCTGAATAAAAAATACAGATTAAATTATTTTTCTTTCTCATTCATATTTGAAGCACTAGGAAGTTAAATTTCTGTTTTCAAGTGTTTTTCTCTCTGAGTACCCATGGGACTTGGGCCCCCTGGTGGTCTAGTGGTTAGGATGCGGTGCTCTCACCGCTGCGGCCCAGGTTTGATTCCTGGTCAGGGGACTTCCCCGGGCAGATGGAGCTCGTCAGCCCTGTAAGGCCATCCATCTAAGAGAAGGTCACTCTAAACAAACCTACGTCCTGAGGACCTCGCTGCCACCGTCCAAGCTTGTTTGGCCCCAGCAGATGAACCTTAGAATTAAAGGGTGGGCTCAGTTCAGCGCACACTGTGTCTCACCTAAAAAATCCACTGCGCAGGCTCGAAGGGTAAAGACCTTTCCCAAATCTTCGTGATGACCCATGGGACTTGAAATATTTAATGAGAAGAAGTTGAGACTATAACCTACTCAGAAGGTTTCAGCAGCCTTAAGTGCCAAGCACTGTGACACTGATAAAAATTAGTGATGTTGTGAGCAACATTAGTTCTGTAGCATTTGTATTCTCACAGTGTCTTCTTCTTTAACTCTACTTTGATCTGTATCTGAATTAAAATCATTCCTGATGAGGCTGAACATTCTTGTGAAAAGTAACAGAGACTCTGGAGATGTAGGTCTGTGCCCTGGATAAGAATGAATGGAATGCTTTGGTGGTGCCATCCTGTCCCTCCTGACATGTGCAGTTCTTCAGAGCTAGGAAGTGGTAAAGGTAGCCAAAGATTGTTCACTGAGGTTTCTCTTACAAACCTTGCTACAGAGGTTTGCATCATAGTAGTATCTTGTGATTTCCTGTGCTTGTTGTTAACTCCAGTGACCAAGAAGACCAGTATAAAAAAAATTTTGATCTATATAGAGTTTCTGAAATGGTAGAGTATACCCACAAGTCCTCCTGAAAGTCAAGTTGAATTATTTCATACCACTGAAAATCTTCTTAACTTTCCTGGAAAAATGAATGATATCACAATATTTCATTTGATTTTTTTTTTCAATACAACAAATTAATTAAAAAAATAGTCACAGTCTCAACAAACATGAGTTTTTATTGTTTTCTCAGAGCAATGGAAAAAATCCTTTTTTCTCCTCCTCCTCCCACTTTTGAACATCTTTAATAAAAGAGTAAACAACAGAAGACTTAAAATGATGGTGGTACCTCAACTTTTCTCCATTACAGTACTTAAAGCATTTACTTAGGCTGTAGGACCACGGACTTGCTATGCCTGAAAGCACTTTATGCAAGTTTACCGCCTGAGAGTGCCTCAGTGCCCTGCAGAAATGTGCTGGGTTTTCTATTAAGCCCTTGTAGATGTTAGTATATGTTAGTGCAGTGTGGACTGAAACCTGTCTTCCACTAGAGGGATCTGTGATGCAATGCTGTAAGCATATTCTACAGGCATCTTTCCTCCAAAAATATCATGTTACCTCAGTCTAGTACCTGTAGAGCTCTGCTAGAAAAACTGAAAGTACCTCAAAGGTAAGAAACTTGGAGGGAGGTGTGAGTGTGTCCTACATGCTGAGCAATCAGTAAACAGGAGAAAGGAGAAAGATAACATTTTCTCATCCGGTTGTGAATCTAGCCATGTTTTTTTTTCAGCTAAATATTTTTGCTTTCAGACGGGATTTATGATTATTTTCTGCTGTTTTGTTTTTTTTTTTTTTTAAAGTGAATGACATTTTTAGACAATTATCCATACAAGATTATTAAATTATTTGATTAATAGTGATTTTTAAAGCCTTGTTTGATGAAACATACTCATGTGGCTTATATTATGTTATGTTATTAGCTTGTAATCTTTTGTAATAGAAGAGATAGAACTTTACACTGAAACATTTACTTTATTCCTATATAATTAATTTGTATAAATGAAGTACGTAAGTTTTGTATGTTTGGGAAATATGCTTGCAATGAGGAAAGCCTTAATAATTCATCATTATAATCTAAAAATACATGTTTTTCTAATTTTTTTTTTGAATCCAGGAAGAAGGTCAGCTCTTGTGGACAGATGGATCTCCCTATCTTCTAAAAGCTGGTATCTCATCTTTGTCAATGATACCAGAAAACCAAACTGACTGCTATGCCCTTCAGAGAGATCCTACTGGTCCAGATTATTTCTTCACAGGATTTTTCTGCTATGTACAGCTGCCATATATTTGTGAATATGAATGTAACTATATTTTTTCAATCTTTTGCATTTATTTTTAAAAACCTTCCCCTGACTGCATTTATATTTGAAGATACAAATATATATATGAAAAGGGTTTTAATGAATTTTTTTTTCACTTTTGCTTTTCTTTTTCAGTACCTTTGGTACCAGAGAACATCATGTTTAGTGTGCATGATGTCAAGACAACCGAAGCTGTATTTATGTGGAGTGATATGGGCATGTGGCTTAAGTCAGGCTTTGCACTTATAATCAAGTACTATTTTGATCAGTGGAAACCATACATTCTGAACTTGCCTGTTAATACAACTCAAACAAAAATTGTGCACTTGTCTCCTGGCCTTCACTATAGTTTTTTATTAGCAGCAAGGAACTCAGAAGGAGCACAGTCTATCTTAAGTCCAATTCTGAAGGTAGAAACAAGTAAGTAACTAGCAGTAATAACCAGACAATCATACACTTTTTATATTTTTTCCTTTAATTAAACAAGTTCTTGTGTTGATATTTTGTCTGAAAACATAAGTAAATCTGAACATGAATTCTGATCCAGTATTTACTAATTTGTAGAATGGATTCCAAAAACTTCATTTAGGTTTGTGCTAAAATCCTTTCTTGGGATTGATTAAGAAAAGCTCAGAGTTTTCAGTGGCTGCAAGAACAAAGCCATACAAATTTTGTTTCTGTGAAGTATATTTTAAAATCTCATTATTACAATAATTTTACTCACAGAGTTCCTACTGATGTCCAAAGGTAAAGCTGGATGTCAGAGTAGCAGTAAAGTATTTTTTGGCTATGCTGGTGAAATTCAGAAACATATTTTCAAATCAGAAGTAAAAGATTATGTCAGAACAAGCAGAGGTATCCCTGTTTATCTGCAGTTAAGATTAAGCTGATCTCTATGGTTTAAAAATCCATTGTATTTTGACCTCCTGTGTGATGCAATATGTCCTAAGTAAAATTCATTCACAATTAACTTGTATTCTGGTAAAGTCTAGCTGAATGAAGCCAAATGAAACCTACCAGTTGGTAGACATGAAAAATGCCTTTTCACCTAAAGGTGATCAAGTGGAGATGTCCTGTTTTGGTGATGCTGGGGAAGTTTTCTCATTTCCAGAAGTTAAAGAAAACGTACTGCCCTAATGTTTTTACCAATCCTGACAAGGCAGTTCAAATGTAGATAAAGGTCTATTTTCTTAGAGATAGAATAAAATACAGGTTAATCTTTAGGTGAAAGAAGCTATTCTTTTTCTCCATCATATATGTTTTGTACAGTTCACTTCCTCCTCTGGGCTTTAGTGCACTTGGAAGTTCTGTCATGTCCTGTGCCTACCAAACTCTCTTCTCTATAATCTGATTGTTTGGTTTCTGTTTAAAAGACCTTGTAATGCAAGTTGCCTCTATAATGAAGAAAATATATTCCTGCTTTCTCCTATGCAAAGCAACTATAAGAGATGGGCTTGTGTGAACTTAGTGAAGTTCAGCAAGGCCAAGGGCAAGGTTCTGCACCTGGGTTGGGGCAATCCCAAGCACAAATACAGGCTGGGCAGAGAATGGGTCAAGACTAGCCCTAGGCAGAAAGACTGGGGGGTCTTTGTGGATGAAAAGCTCAATATGACTTCGCAATGTGCACTTGCAGCCCTGAAAGCCAACTGCATCCTGGATTGCATCAAAAAAAGAGTGGCCAGCATATCAAAAGAGGCGACTCTGCCCCTCAACTCTGCTCTTGTGAGAGACCCCACCTGGAGTACTGTGTCCAGGCCTGGGGCTCCCAGCACAGGAAAGATAGTGACCTGTTGGAATGAGTCCAGAGGAGAGCCACTACGTTAATCAGAGGGCTGGAGCACCCCTCCTGTGGAGACAGGCCCTAACTGAGAGAGTTGGGGCTGTCAACCTGGGGAAGAGAAAGCTCCAGGGAGACCTTTTAGTACCTTCCAGTACCTAAAAGGAGCCTACAAGAGAGCTGGAGAGGGACTTTTCGTGAGGGCATGTAGTGATAGGACAAGGGGGAATGGCCTTATGTTGAAGGAGAGTGGGTTTAGATTAGGGTATAGGAAGAAACAGTGGTGAGGCACTGGAACTGGTTGTCCAGAGAGGTTGACTCTCCATCATTGAACGTGTTCAAGACCAGGCTGGTCTTGACGGAACTTTGAGTAATTTGGTCTAGCGGAAGGTGATCCTACCCATGTAAGGGGGGTAAGAACTAGATGATCTTTAAAGTCCCTCCCAACCCAAACCACTCTACGATTCTGTGATTCCATGAACTTGGGTAATGCATACCATTTGTCTTAGATGATATTTCTGAATGAACTGAAATATAAGAGATGACCTAAATTCAGAGACTGAGTTCTACATTAAGATCTAGGTGATTCAGAAAAGACCTCAATTAGAGAGTAGGAGTATTCTCTATGTGTCAATATTCACTGTCACTGATACACTGTCAAGGTTGCCTTTGCTCTAATACTCTTGAGCCTGTGTGTAAGCATGCATTGTGAGGTTTTCAGGCTCTATTTAAAAGAAACAAAGAAACAAACAAGCAAAAGACCCCCAAAATATCCCACAGTTATTGGTGAAAGGCATGAGTTACTATTGTCTTATTTCTATTCCTAATCTTATTCAATAGGGCCGTTGCACTCCCAGAAGTTAGAGGCTACATATGTTTCATCTGCAGAAATACATTTAAAATGGAATCCTCCACAGCATTCATCCAGCGCTTCTTTTCATTACTACCTTGTCAACGTGTTGGATACTGAAACCAACATCTGGGAACAGTTACCAGTTGAAAAAAGCAAGACTTCAATAGTCATACGAAATATAAAACCTTATCATCAATATCAGGTATATTTACAGAACGTAGCAGAGAAAGGAACTCTCAGCTGCCATGAGAAGCCTATATTAGTCACAACAGGTGATGTATCCATTTTTTTAAGATGTTTTATTTTGCTAGACAGAGTTTAAATTGAAAATACAAGGCATAAAGGTATTTTTAAGGCCTTGTACAGATTGTGGTTGTTGGGATATTCTTCAGAACCTTCCAGAATTGTGAATATACCAATACCCTTATTTATTTATTCATTTACCTACTTACAGCATATTAGTATGAGATAAAGAAGTGACATTCTGCTTGAGAAATACTGCTTTATAGTTTATGTCTTTAATTTGAGCAAAGTAGAAACATTAGAGTGATTTCTTAATTTTTTTTTAGGTGAAAACAGGTTAATTTATTCTTCTAATAATAGATACAGCAACTCAGATTGTGTCATCTTTTTACTCTGTATACATCCAGTGGAATGGAATATGCTTGCAAAATAAGTCTCTATTTGTTATGAGAAAACAGAAAACAGAATCTGCCTGTAAATCATTTTAAGAAATAAGTAAATGAATCAGTAGTTCTAAAATCATGACATTTTAGAAGAAAAAAATAAACCAGAGACATCATTGGGAAGTGATTGTAAATTGATTGTAAGTTTGATATATGGTTTTATACTGACATCTTTTTCTTTAATCAAGCTGTCAGTCCACCGACAGCTGTTTATATTCACCCAGAGGATGTACAAGAAGAGAGTGTGATCCTTCGCTGGAAGCTGCCACAAGAGTGTCAGGAATCCTATGTTCAAGTAAAACCTAATGCAGACATGGGTGAAACTAAAAAGTTTATATTAAGCAATACAGAAGAATTTAAGATTGATCTCCTAATTCCTGGAACGACTTATGAAATAGCAGTGGCAAGTGTGAATAATGGAACTATGAGTGAACTGAAGACCATTCAATGCACTTTAAGTAAGATACTGTTTATGGTGGAAACTACAGACTATAGCACACATTGGTCTAACTATTGTTGCTACGTCTAACAGATTTTGTAGATCAAATCAATATGCTAAATACCCAAGGATCAAAACTAAAATATAAAATGTTCAGATCCAATCCTAGTTGTTAACAGAAAAGTTAACAATTTTCGCAAGGAGGGTACAGCCTTGGAAAATGCATTGGTAATAGTGACAACTGCAATGAGGACCATAGCTGGAAATCCTGTTACAACTGGCAAAAGAAACTGGGTGAATCATTGATTTGCATTGAAATAGGAAAATACTGGAATGGTTGAAACAACCTATTTATTTTTGGAGATACATTAGTTGTTCTGTGAACTGTGAGAAAGAAATTGCCCTACCATTAGTGAGAGGGCAGTAGGAAAGGAGTAGAAAGAGTTAGAAGTAGTAGTAGGTGAAAAGTAAAAGCTTTACATTGTTTATCAAAGGGTCTTCCTCATCCATAGGGAAAGGTTTATTGAAGGGTCTTAGTTAACCAAAATGTTGAAATGCTTTTGGTGCAGTTTAAATTTTTTGCATATGTGAAAGGAATGGGCAAGATTCACTTGGTATTCAAGTGGTATTTAAAGGCTACAGCTGTCAGACTATAGATACATGAAATGCTGCATTGTAATTTTTTTTTTCTAAATGATTACAGTATTTTGGAGGGTAGCAGTCTTAATCTTTTTTCAGAATTTTTTATATAGGATTAGATTTAATACCTCATTCATGACACAGATGACAAAATTCTAGATGAGATATTTCACAGCTGTCAGAGCCAACTGTAAGGGAAGAAAACTAAACACGTCAATGTTATATCCATCAAACCTATCTCATTCTCCATGGTCATCTCCCTGTCCATATTCACATTTCTGTATATTTTTCCAGCTATCCTTCTTACCTTCCTAGTGCAGTTCTGGTTGAGAAGATAATTCCAGTAATAAAAACTTAAAAGATCAGGTTGTTCTTTGTTTCTGAGAAGTGATGTTTTACTGTGATAGCTATTCGTTTTTGCACTGGGCAAGCATATTTCTCAGTAACTCAGGGTAGTTGCTTCAGATTCACTATGTGGTTTTCATTTAATTTATTTTCAACTGATTTAACATGTGGCAATTTCTTTTTTCTTTTTTTTTTTAGAGCCCAAGCCTGTTCAAATTGTAGTTCCTTATGGGCTTTATAGCAATGCTGTGGTACTATTTGTTCGCATGCCTGATATTGGAGTATTTGATGGCATTTATGTTACAAGTAAAGAAGGACCTAATGCAACATTCACTTTAAAAAGTGATGGTAAAATAAAAATTGAAAACCTTACTGCAGGAACAGAATATGATTTCTGTGTTTCCACAAAAAGTGGAAAAATGTTGAGCTCCTGTTACCATATATATGGTGTAAAAACATGTAAGTATTTTAAGTTCTTATAAAATTGCACCATATAAAATCCTGATTTTTGAACCTTTTTAACTTTATTTTTACTTCAGTGCAATAGAAAAGACATCCTATTCACAAATCATCTTGATATATCTGTAAGCAATTTGTAGTTGTTCTAACATTAGCTGATTTTTAAACAAGACTATAACAATACCTTATAATTTCTAAACTTGCTAAATTGTGGTTTTTATATTGTCTATAAAATGTCTAGCAAGTATTTCAGGATTTGGGGCTGTATTAAATTGTTGTCCTTATAGGCAGCAAAACACATTTTGACAGCTTACTTTAAACCAGCGGATGAGTATCAATGGAGTTACTTCTGTGTCTTGAAATTATGAAGCTCATTCCTCCTGATGCATCTTTAAGCAAGTAATAAAAACATTGAGATTCTCCAAGATAATAAATTCAATAACAAAGACATTAAAAAAAATTCTAGCAAAGGTTTTAAAAACGAAATTTTAGTAGGAACTTCAAAACTGTCTAAAAATACCTGCTGAAATTCTGGTTTGACTTTCCTATTTTTTATTATCTTTATACTTCCATAAGATTTTCTTTTCCCATTTTATAATTTTCCTTTGAAATTCTTTTCTGCTCTGTTTCTTTCAGAGTAGAAATTTTATCCAAGGAAAAATTAAGATAGGATAGGAAGAATTAAGGAAGAAAGAAGAAGAGAATGATGGCAAGACAGAAAAATCTTTCCTAGATTGTGAAAGACTAGAAAGCTGATTTTTTAAGAAAAATCAGCTTTCAAGGATTTTCACAATAAAAACTTTGTGTTTGACCAATCTCGTGACAGGATTTTATAAATTTAGTGGCAAACTGCCTTAGAAAACCCAATTTTTGTCTGTCTCTTCTGGGCCCCCAAAAACTTGGAAGAAAAAAAAGTCCTGATCCCTCACATGTACACAGTTTTTCTTGAAAAAAGTGTGCATTTTGGTATATTCCAGACAAAACCAGTTGTGATAGGAATGAAATAGATGTAAAGAAGAGTGGATACTCCTCTGTAAAGTGATCTGAATTGTACCTGACAAGACTATACTAATTAGGGATAAAGCATATTTGTCTAGCCTGATATACCCAGTTTTGCTGAGCTGTTTGACAAAATTTAAGTACGTTATGGCCATTATGGGGGTGGTATTGGAGGGATCAACTTAATTCTGGAGCACTTTCCCACCTTGGAGTGCCAGCTCTGTCCTTGGAGATGTGTGTGTTCAGCCTCATGTAATTTTAAGATAAAGAAGCAAGTAATTTTCCTATATTTTTTTTTGTTTCACCATTTTTTCCTTTCTCAGTTTTGGAATTGCTGTGTGTCTGCATGCCTGAGATCAGATTTCTATTTGTTTGAATCTATTACTGGTTGTCTTCGCTTTTATGTCTACACAGGAGATACAAAAAGTGTTAGACTGAACAAAGTATTGGATTGAACTGTAATGTGTTTTATGTTCTTCTGTAGGTCTGGCAGCTCCGCTCAATGTACGAGAAGGTGACGTTACTGACACTTCAATACAGATTACTTGGGATCAGGCTGATGGAGATTTTGAGCAATATGAAGTTATATGCACAAATTGTGCAAGTGCTTTCAGGGTATATTTTTTAGAACACCACTTGTGTATAAGCAATGCAGTTATTTGTCAGTCTTCTATTAAGAAGCTATATCCCCCATTAAAATTGTTGGATATACCATTTACATAAGATAAGAAAATTTTGTAAGCAGTTTTGTGAAAGCTGTATTTGTATTTCTAGGTCCAGAAGGTTAAGCAAGAAACAGCAATGTTTTCCAACCTTAGTCCTGGTAAACTGTACAATTTTGCAATTCGAACAGAGAAAGAGGGTTTCAGAGATAGTATTTTTGTGACAAAGGAAATAGACACAGGTGAGACCACAATGTTGTCAAATTTAGTATTTGTTTTACTCCTTATATATGTCTTACTTTCTTTCTGAATTTCTTTTTTGTCTCAGAGAAAAGTAATTCAACCATCTTCATAATTTTCTTACAAATTTTTCTTATTTTCTTATAATTATTCACTTACATTGTTATTTTTCTTATTCTTTGTCTGCAAGTGACTTTTAAGAATCTGAATATGGTTCCTGTGTACGATGAACTACCAATGTTGACTTCCTGTTGACTCAACAAGCTGTACAGTCCAGTAACTGATACTTGCGCACCAGCACTGGCTACCAGCACTACAGAAAACAAATTTTTTTTCTTAGACTTCTCTTTAATTCTTCATTTTTCACTTCAGTGCTGAGTTTGAACATGCTTAAATGTTCAGAGCTAAATTAGTTTTATGATGTTTTCTCATTGGCCTCCCTGTATATCACAAGGAAATTTGGGCTTTTCTACATTTAGGACATTTGATTCTCAGCAGTGTAGTTCTCCTCTATTCTAATACTGCTAGCTGCTTGAACCTAAGAACATGGCCTCTCAAGCTATTAGATCTGGCATGTTATGTTTTCCTCTAACCTAATGTGGAAAAATAAAGCATAGTAGATGTGATTGAAATGGTTCAACATCTGTGATCGAAGATACGTAATGTGTTGTATTTAAGGTACCAGTGAGGTAGAACTGATACAGGAATGTAAAGTGTGATGTAAAATAATTTCTAAGAGGACAAATCATGGAGAGGCAAATATGGAGCAAGTAAATGATAATTCACTGACACTTCCTTTTCAAGAATTAAGGACTTGAAACTAGAAGAGAGAAAGTAGAAAACAAACAAATGCAAATGATTGTTTACTAAATTTGTAGATAAATTGCAGAACTTCTGGCCACAAGATATTTTATGTCATGGTTGTGATCATATGTTCAAGTGCAGACCAAAGACATTTACAAAAGAAAAATCTGCCGAGGTTTACTAAATTAAAAAAAATCACCTTTGGCTCATGAAGTTCTTGGGCTGCAAACTGCAGTTTGGGAGATTAAGAAGGGGATTACCATTCTATGCAATTCTTGCTTTTCTGGAGACATATGCTTTTGGTCACTGTTGAATAAGAGACACTGTGCTACTCATGACTTTGGTCTCTGTCCAGTATGCTACCTCTTATACTGACATTTCTTTTCTTGAGGAATTGTCCATTTTTGAGGAACTCCACATCAGTGATATCAGAACTGCACTATGTAGCATTACAGAGCAGCAAACAGTTTGGCTCTGGATCTCCTGGATAGCAAAAGTCCCTGTACACGTTACCACAGTGGTAGTAGTCTGTATGTCCTTGAGATAAGGAGGGACATGGCATAAATTTTGTGGAGTTTGCATTGGATTCTGATGATGAGAGGCCTGTCATAAAGAAATGTGTTTAAAATGCTTTTTTGAATCAATGTATTTTGTTGTATTGCCTCACAGTACCAAGCGCAGCTAAATATCTGAACTATAGCAGAGGCTCTGAATCAATAACTGTCACCTGGCCACCAGCCCAAAATATATTTGATGGATATGTTCTTTCAATAAATAGTAAAGACTTCAATGAGAAGAAAATGTTACCTTCTGATGTAAGGTATGATGATTACATTTAAAAAATAACTGATATGAACTCAAAGCAGCTGTTTCACTATATATTTAAAATAAGTAGCCTGTCCTGTTATTTATATATGTATTTGATAATTTAGTTGACATATGGTACTATACCATGTACTTTAAGAATTGCATTTTTTTAACAAATTGCAGGTCTCATATGATGTGCTTGTGCAAAGAAGACCAAACAAAATACTGCATTGGAGTGAGCAGAAGTAGAACCTGTGTGCAATTCTGGATGTTTAATTTAATACTTCAGGACTTTCTAGTACTTGAAATTACTGTGAACCATAGTGTAATGCAGCCTATTTAAGATTTCATAATACTAAAATATTTTTTGAGTGACAACATATAAACATGTGTATACACATCATGTGTAAATAATATCCATAAAACTATAAAAATTAAATATATGAAGAAATGTGCATTTCTAGAATCCTAAAGAACACAATCTCTTCTTTTAATCTTTGTAGAATGTACAAATTTGAACATCTTCTGCCAGGCACTGATTTCCTAATCAGTATTGTGACAACCAACGCATTAAAAAGGAGTCACCCTACCATCCTCAAGATTAACACCTGTAGGTTCAGTTTATTAATGACTTTTCACAGTTTCAAATAACTACAGTTGTTACATTTTAAGGTATTGTCTTAGAAAAGCTATTCCTTACTAAATCAATGCATCTTAATAATGTCTGGATTAATTAATGTAAATCTTTCTTTTCAATCTAAACATATTTGAAAGCTACTAAGCATATAAAAGCTTTTAAAACACAAACAAGTTTCATCTGTATTTAATGGGGTTCTGCCAGTAACTGAATCAGCAGTAGTATTAGGACGATAAAATTTTCCATAAAAATTTACAAATTTTTATTTTATTTCTGATTCTATCGCTAATATGTGGAGGCAATTTTCATTTATTTGAAGGTCTTCTTAAGTGCAAAATGAAATCTATTACTACATGGAACTATAAAATAATGAATTACAGTAGTGTATTCTGCAAATGCCAATTTCCTTAAAATTAATATAGATAATTTTAAATTTAAATTTTGCATTCTCAGATCCTGATCCACCATCAGATTTACAGGTGTTTGGACAAGAAGAAAATACAGTCTATCTTTCTTGGAAACTACCAAGAGGAGGATTTGATATGTTTCAGGTGAGATAAGGATGGGAAGAAACCAATGTAATTTTTTTTTTGGTAATTTCTCAATGAAGTTATCATTCTGCACGTACTGCAAACCCAGCAATAAACATTTGTCTGTATAACCCGTGGAAGCATGAGAGGGAATACTGCTATGGGGGAAGACCAGCTAAATACATACTTCCTATTGCATAACAATTTAAAAAAAAGAATATTCTAAAATTATACTTTTCATAGCTTTCAAAAATTGATTTTTCAGCTAGTGTGCAATAAAAAAGATTACAGATCAAGGGTTGAATGCAACTGAAATGTAATCTTTTTTCCTTAGCTTTCCAAATTTGTAATACAAATTTGTTTAATTACAGTGAAAGATAAAAAATACATTCCATATAGAAGAATCTAAATGTTTTGTTTAGAAAGTTACAGAATAAAACTTTTTTTTAATACAGCAATTTATTAAACAAAACTGCAAACATTTGATACCACCCATACCCTCCTGGCCTTGGGCATTAAGAAGTTTAGGGATTTGGTTATATGTAAATAAAACTAGTTACTATTCCTGACTTTGTTCAATCATTTATACTTTGGAATTTTTTTATGTCCTGTTTAAAAAAGTATTAGAAATAGCTAGTACTTCCCTGTTCACCATACCCATACTTGTCATTTTATAAACTTCAATTTTCTCAATTGTCTTTTAAGCAGCATTCTTTTATGGAAGATGTTCTACATCTCTTATTATCTTTCTCTTTAGTTTTTCTAAGCCTTTGATATCCTTCTTGAGATTGGTTGTTCACATAGGTGTGGGTACACAGTGGAGTAATCAGATGCTTCCTATTTCTTTCCTAGGCAATAGCATGCTGTCTACCTTTCTGACTACTGTCAGACTATTTTTAAACCTCTTCTGTGAACATTTCAATTTGACTGAAAATTCATAGTTCATTAATAATGATTCTGTGTGGGAACATACTTACCATTGAAACAAATATTTCAGTTACTATTTCTCAGATGCCTTGTCTACACTGAGTCTTCACTTTGTATTTTGGTCTGCTAGTGGTCTCTCCAACATCCAGATAAGCTCATTGTGTGTTTAAATCACTGGTTTTATAAGTTATTACACCCTTTTCAATTTTCTTTTCAGTCTCTTTTGGCCCACTAACCTGTGTTTCTGCTCTGCCTTGCTTCCTTGTGCTTCTTAAGTTAGCTTGCATAAATTACATAAGCGTATAGACTTTATTTTTCTTGTATAGACAAGGTCTGCAGTTTTTAATGATATCATTCTCGAAGTAATACTTTTTACTATTCAAATGGTTTTGCTCTTTCTGCATTCCCTCTACAAAGTTTTGAGTCATATTATGTGTCAAAGTTGCATTTCAATGTTTTTTATACCATGACACATTTGGGTACTCTCCATAATTTTCTTTTAATTTGCTTGATCATTGTTCAGTAGCTCTCCTTTTATAATTAAATTTCACTACACTGGACTTTTAATTTTTTTCTCACAAAGAAGCTGATATAACAGCGTGGCTCTTCAGCATTTGTAGTTTGAATCATATCACTTGCAAAAAAATCTAGAGTTATTTTGCTTCTCTCACTTCTCTTTCAGAAAAAATTCATTATGACATCTAAATACTTAGTACATGGATCATATTTCACTATGACATGCAACCAGTCTCCCTTTCGTGTCCTGGCTTTTGCAATCTGTCTTGTATCATCCTTTGCATTTTGCAGCTACTGTGTCGGCACAATAATGTGGTCAATAAAACTTTGTGATAGTGTAGTGTTGTTTTAAACATGTCATTTGAATCAATATAGATTTAGAGATATAATCTTGTACAGTTAATTTACTAGTCTAGGATATTTTTTAGTATACAATGAGACAAAGTACTTTCCTTAAAAGGTCTACATGGTTTATACTCTAGTACTACAGTGTTCAATTATTTTACTCCCTCTCTCCCATGACTTCAATTATATCCTTACCTAAACCTTGAAATCTAAGTATCCTTAGAATAGTTCCTTGATATTTCTTCTCTCTTCATTAGTGTAAAGTTGCATTGATCTGAATGGATAAGAGTAGCCAGTTAACCTCTCAACACTGTTTGCTGGTGTAGCCTGGCATATTTTTACAAATTTTAAAATTAAATTCAATTATCTTGTTCCTGTTTTGAAACTGTTCAGATACACTTTTGAATGTGGTCATGCTATTTTTACCATCCTGTGGAAAATAATTGTCATCTGTAATATTGATCTTTATGGCATGGTATTATTGCTCAGGATCTCATAGAGCAAGCAGCCAGTCACATTAGACAGTGCTTTGTTTGCATAAATGAGCTTATCTTTAAATCTTTAATGAGAAAGGCTTCCGTAGACTGGTTGCTTAGTAAGGTGCACCTGCATAAAAGGGATCATTTTACTAATCATTTAAAATTAATTATGTCTGATCAGCAACTCTCTATGCAATATATTGTAGTTTGTAGAGCGAAGAGTTCACAAAAGGTACTTTCCTAACTTGTTTATACTAGATGTAAATCTTTAATCTATAGCTTTGCTTCTAGCATCTTGCAGTGCTGTAATTCTAATAAGGTGATGACAGTTTCCAAGATTTAGTTTGCATGAATAGGCACCATGCTGGTAAAATATACAGGGGGGAAGCGGATTGTTCTTCCATAAATGAATAGGAGCTAAACCAAAGTGCTTTCAGGTCACTGCCATGTGTATAATATCCCCCTTCTGTTGGAGGAAATAACATGTGCCAGGACAGGACTTGCTGATGTAGGCAGTTGCAAACCTTGATCTCAGCATCAACAGCCATGCCTGAGAAACCCATGTGTGCATGTTGGAGATGCTTGTCTAGTGCCCTCCTCTGAAGGGCAGGCACAATCTGCATCTTGCCTTTCACTAGTGCATCTATGAAGCAGTCTGCAGTTTTCTATGTCCCCACAAAGGACTGTCACAGGAATTTTTTTAGTCACCTTAGAGTTGCCTGGGAGGTCAGAAGGAATCCTCACAGCCTCTAGGAGTTAAGTGCTCAAATTTCAATTACTTGGTATCTCCAGCAGCTTTATTCTCTGCAGTGGCTGTAAACAAAAGAATTTTCAAGGCATAACAGTGAACAGAGTTGAGTGACTGATTCCTTGGGATTCTTTTTAGAATCTCAGCTCTGAAGAGTGCACAGGTGGAATTTTTGGTTGAATGGTTTTGGGTGGAGTCTTTTTGGTCTTTTTTTTCCCCTTTGTTTGGTTTGGTTTTTTTGTTTTGTTGGCTTTTTTTTTGCCACAAAGGTACAGAGTTAGTTAACTGTACAGTTCATCAGTACAGCCGTGTGACTGAGCAGTCAGAGTATACTTTATTATCCTTCCTCCAAGAGCAAAAATCTGTAAGCCATGACTTAACTTTGATTCCTACATCTACTTTCAAAATCATTGCTTTCACCACTGTCTGTTCACTGGGCTATTAATGAATCTTAGAGTAATTGTGGATCAACCTTGTGGCACATAATACAAAGCTTCTTGATTTTTTTTGTCTTTAAAATATGGAAAATGTTCTAAATATTTTTATATTTACAGGTAGTTGCAATCTCTTTTATGAAGTTAAATGGTCTAATATAAGAAATTATTTTTCTTCAATAGCTTTCATATTGTCCAATGAATAATGAAAAGCTGATTATCAGAACTATTTATGACAGCAGAGCTGTAGTGCAAAATCTGGCTCCTGGGACAGAATATATTTTTCATTTAAGGACAGTTAAAGGCTTGGATTCCTCTGTGGCTGTGGAGAAAAAAGTCATCACAAGTAAGAAAATACCTTATGTCGTTTTGAAAACCAGTAAATATTCAGAGACATTTAAATCATTGTTTGTAAGTGACTGAAAAGGGTCACGCATTTCAAAATGAAACTTTATCTTTGGGAGGCAAGTTCTACTTCTTCTTTAGATATTTGTTTAAACAGGACCCTTCCACATAACACACTGGATTCAAGTTGAGGAGTGTAGACATAGCTGAAGATAGCTCTTTGAAAAACAAGGTGAACTCAAAATCCTTTCAGCTCTAACAGAGCCAGAATAGCTTCCTATACTTTGAGAAACACCTTGAATTTTGTTTACAATTGTTTCTGCATCTCTTAAGTTCTTGCAAGCCCGTAGTCTCAGATTGCAGGATTGTTCCTGTACAAGGCCACAGAACGCTTAATATAGTAAGAGAAATTGTGTTTCAAATAGCTTAACAAGGTCCAGAAACCAGTATCTTGCACTCATTTTCTGTCTCTGAGCAAGCATGTTTTCCAATACTCCTGTGATACAACATAAAAAGAGGGAAATTTTTTTTGGAAGAGTTTTGAAGAAAAAGATTTATATAGAATTCTGACTTGCCAAAGGGGATAAAAAGCAGCTAATTGTAATCAGAAAATAAATCAACTCCCACATTTATGTACATGCACATCGTAGACCTCCTCCCTTTTTCAGTGGATTTTCTATGGCTTGTTTGGGCTATAACTCCTTATATGAGTTAATAGTCAAGGAGGCTCTGTTTAGTTATTCAAAGATGAATGAATCTCTAAAAAAAGCCCCAGATCTAGTTCTGCAGATTCTTGATAATGAAAAGTGAAGCACAATAATCATCATCATGGTCCTAAACGTGATTTTTATCCTCAAGTAAATATTTTCAAGAGAATTGTGGATGAGTATAATGTATGGCTAAATTATGGAGAGTTTACTATATAATTTTAATGGTAAATCTTTAGGATTTTCTTTCATGTTGAATAATAAGAACATGTTAATTAATATTTTTTGGGAAAGTTTCAAGCAAGATAAATTGATAATTTAGATGATTTCTTTTAAGAGGAATGGAAACATTTTTCTTTCCTAACTGCAGCTGTGCTGCAGAGGTTAATGGAGGTGTTATTTGTAAATTATCTGCAATTTCAGGAATCTTAATATAGTCAAAAGGATTATTTAAAAAGGAAAAAAGCAGTAATCACTGAGACTATGCTATTTACTGTGTTCCTAAGTGAACAGATGAACAGTTTTCCAAATTTATGTGGCCTATGATGTATTTTAGAAAACTTTAAACTGAATAAAATCTCTACTTCTGCTTAAAAAGTGTTCCCATTCTCATTCTGTTTTACCAGTGAGCAGTGTTAGTGTTCTTACAGAAGATCCGATAAATTTGGAATTTTCTTCCCTAAATTACATAATGCACACAGGAGATACATTCCCAGGTTTTACTCTGTGCAACATTATGGCACTGTTTACTACATAGCCATACAAACATAGTTCTAAAATTTGTGTCAATATTTCACAATGCTATGAACTCTCAACTAGTTTAAATAAAAAATATCTATTTTAAAAAATTAGTATTTTCTTATGTTTTAAGGACTAGTGATTAAATTTTTCATTATTAATCTGAATAATTTTTATGTAGAACCTGCTGGGATATGTGGTCTGACATTAAAAATGGTAAATAGTTCATCTGCAACTGTAATGTGGAATCCAACCAAGACAAACTTCACTTCTTATAAAGCATCTTTATCAAACAACACCTTTATAAAAATGTTAAGGATTCCAGGAACACTGGCTGACTTCACTTTTATGGACTTGACTGCTGGTGGCATTTACAACTTCACACTGCAAAGAGTGAAAGGAAATACTGAAGGAGCTTCTTCTTTCATTGAATTTGTAACAGGTCTGTACGGTTTCTTGCTTTCTCTTTGCCAAGGAATGGTAGCTGCCACTAACAATTCATGTTTAGCTTTTTACATCTCACTTCATAGCATAACACTGAAATTTCAGGAGATCTTGCATGTAATAGTTTGCTGTCATTCTGGACATACACTACTTATACCCTATCCAACCTGCATGTAGAGATACACTACCAGAAACATAATGTCTTTAGCTGTGTTGCATTTCTTTTGGCCAATTTCAGGTCTTATCCTGCAAGGAGTTACACATGAGCTGGTTTTACCTTACCTCTTTTCAGCAGGTTTTTTGCAGTGAGTGAAGTTAAACAGGTTTAGAAATGTTTGTAGAGTTAAGGCTTTAGATTGTAAGCTACTGAGATTAATCCTGGGTTGTATAAAAAGACCTCTAAAAGCATAAAATCCAGCTTTAAAGGAAGTTGAGATCCATGGAAACAGTAGCACTGATGACAGCAGCAGGACTTAAAATTTATAGGTATATACTAAAAGGAAGAAACTATGCTCTCAGTTAAACTCGTCCACCTCCACTATTGTTCTTATATTTTTTGTTCTGTTAGTGTTAAAATAAAGCAATGAGTTAAAAATGAAAACGAGACAATACAGACTGAATATAACATCTAAAGTTAATATTTGTATATTTTAATATTTTAGATTATTTTATGGCAGAACTGGAGTAATCTGTTTGAAACAATTCTGCAACTTTGAATAGTCAGTGCAAAGAGTTTGTGAAAGATATATAATCTAAGCAGATTTAGAGCAAATAGAAAAGGAGTGGAGCTCTTTCAGGGTGGAAGCAATATGATATTCAGACTGCGCAGTACGATACTAATGTGTAAACAGTGTTAGAAGATTTAGTCTGAATTCTGGAGAGCCATATTAGTAAAGCAGACAGAGAACTGAGTGCAAGGGTAGTGGTGAATTTGAAATGTGGCAAATAGCATCACTCGCAAATAGCTTGCTCTGAGAGATAAGCATAGGGAAAGCTGTTAGTTGTGCATATGTTCCAGAGTAGAAAGGAGACAGATACACAAGGCTACATTTTAATGGCCTATTGAAGAACTTAATATTTGATTCATTATTAGGCTTAGAGTGGATGATTCATATTTAAAGGTGCATTTAAAGGCAGATGAAAATGAGATAGTGTGACAGGAGCAGGTGGGAACTCGACTTTAAAAAAAGGAACAGACTACCCAAATTTTGGGGACTTAACTCACTAGAGTTCATGGAATTACTAGGATTACATATACATGAAATGTATGAAAGAGTTAAGACCAGCTATATGTTGAATTTCAACAGCAACTCTACTTATGTCAGTAATAGTAGCGCTAACTTTAAGGCTGAGGGCAGCAGAAACACCAGGACTGTTCAGCAGTGTTAACTGAACACTGGGCAGAGATCCTTGAGCTTGCTCTCTGGGAGTGGAGATTTCCACACAATGTACTTGGGAGCCTATCAGCCAAGTCTCAGAGCTAGTATAGCAACTGTAGTACCCAGACTAATTAGCAATTATCCTTCATGTAGCAAGTAAACTCTTCTTGGATGCTTTTACATTTAGTCGTACCT
This sequence comes from Pseudopipra pipra, assembly GCF_036250125.1. NCBI lineage: Eukaryota > Metazoa > Chordata > Aves > Passeriformes > Pipridae > Pseudopipra > Pseudopipra pipra. The sequence goes on along the minus strand of NC_087553.1, from coordinate 35,638,784 downwards.
ACTAATATATTTTTCAAGGGTGTTAATGTCTTTTATTCCAAAATTCTCTTTCAGAACCTGCAAAGCCAGAAGGACTTAGATTCTTCAATGTTTCATCATATTTTTTTTCACTGTATTGGAGACTACCATATGGACTTGTAGACAGATTTCATGTGGATCTTATTCCTGATCATGCTTCTGTTGTTATCCTAGATCTTGGAGTTAGGAAGTATCAAGTATGTGCTTTTATTACAGGACTTGCATGGCCAGCTTTTCCTTATGCACTGTGCTGGTGAGAAATTGAAACTTTCCCCCTTAGCTGTTTAATGCGAATATGAATATGAAAGTGTTAATGAAAAATTGGTGAGAGCAAATTTCAGCAAACAGAGTTTGTTACTTAACAACAAGTAGTGAGTTTACTTTTTTTTTAAAGTCTACTAGAAGGATACAGCCAGTCATCCAAGGGTTCATGAATAGTTTAACAAGGGAAGGGCAGAGCTATTGAGTAATACAGACTCATTAATTGTGCACTTGCCGGGAAGATCTGCGCTTAAATCATTAATGCAGGCAACACTTCACTGCTAAGCCATCAAAAAGATATCGGAGCACTTTTTGATTCTGCGGTCTGGAAATTATAACAGTATTAACAGAAATAATGGTTGTTCTGGATATTTTGCTTTTTTTTTTCATTGGAACTGCAAAGATACAGGTATTTTATATAGCAGCTTGCTAAAAAAAATTAATTATATTGATTTCAAAGGATGGGCTAGCTTAAGGGTCAAAACCTTGTTTTTCAGGTTGCTTTTTTGTTCATTCTTTCCAAGAGGAATTCTATAATGCCTCATCTTTACTTTGATAATGATAACACAGAAAAACCTGTATAGTGATTCTCTGATAAAATTAATAGTTAATTTTGTTGTTCTTTAATATTGAATGTTATACTTATCTTAGGGAGGATAGTTAAATAAGATAGCAAAATACTGTAGTGTAGCTAACAGATGTAACCTACTATCTTTTACTGTTGCAAATTCTGTTATATCTCTAAAAGCTTATTGACAGATCACTTTCAGTAATGAAATGATTAAATTTTTCTGTGATTTTTTTTTTCTGTTTTGTCTTCTGTTTTCTGTTTGTTTGTTTTTTCATTTTTATGTTTCTTGGTATAAGACTTAAATAAATCTATGTCCTATTTCAGGCTGATTTTTCTAATACTATTCCTGGAACAACATACAATGTTACAGTGTCTGCAGTTTCTTCTTCACTTTATAGTTCACCTGCAAGTAGAACAGTGACAACAAACGTGACAAGTGAGTTAAAAATGACTGATGAAATTTCGTTGATTTTTTTTAAACTAAACTTTTTTGTGTTATTATATGCACAGTAGTATCCAAGAAATTATAATCAGTTTTGAACAGTGATTAAAATCTTTCATCTTCTTTAACTGTTTAAAAATACACTGAATCTGATCTGTTCTATGAGAGCATGAGAATTTTCAAGCTTTTGAAAAATTTACTATTGTGTTATGTAGTAATATCCATACCTCAATTTATATGTATAGTGGCACATACAGAAATGTTCGGAGATATTTAAAAAAAAAAAGTAGCCATATCAGATGTGTTTTTTAAGACAGCGAATTTGCTTTTGAATGTGTCATGGAAAAGAACTTTAATTAAAATGCTGGAATATGTCGAATATCAAACTGTCATTAAAGTGTGGTTTTAAGACAAAGATCTTGAGCATTACATTTTTTACATTCTTACAGGAGAATAGTTCCAGTGCTCCAAAATTCATTTAATCGTTTTTGTAATAGGACTCTAGCCAGAAAAAAAGTTTTTTTTTCAAAAGTACATCAGTTTTTGGTAGTTTTATGAGTTTATGCTGGCAGATGATTTAATTTCTCTATAGAATCTGTGAATCTGTCTCCACTATTAGGAAAATTAATTAACAACTGGTTATGTGTATGGGTTTTTTTAGATCCTGGACCCCCTGTGTACCTTGCAGGTGAAAGAGTGGGCTCTGCTGGGATTCTGCTGTCATGGAATACACCACTGCATCCAAATGGCAGAATTCTCTCCTATATTGTTAAATATAAAGAAGTCTGCCCATGGAGGCAAACAGCTTATACACAGGTCACAACAAAGCCAGATAGTTTGGAAGTTCTTCTCACCAATCTTAATCCTGGAACGACTTATGAAATTATGGTAAAAGCTTTACAAATGACTCTTAGTATTTTGAATTCTGATTAATTGTAAATTGTGTAAGTTTATAGTAGTCCCTATAGAGTTTTCAGAGGGACATTGCTAATAAATTGTTGCCATATTACAAAATACACTAGTCAGGTGTTTGTTTGCAGTAATGTTTTTGAATGTACTTAAAAATATTTCCAGCCAAAATTGTATTGAAATGTAGTTTCTTCTATTGATACTCTTATTGAAATATGGCATTATGTGCTAAAATATGAAAAGCAAAGGGTAGAATTTTCAGAAACATCTAAATCCATCCTCATCTTCATTGAGTTTTAATCTTTCAAATGACTGGTGCACTTTGGATATTACATGTAGATTTCTAAATAATCTCAGCCAGATCCAGAAAAGAAGGTCTTCTATGTATGGAACTTGTTTACATTGAGATTAGGCACTCCTGATCCATCTCTGAACTCTTCAACAATACATGACTTCAAGTGGACAGAAATTAACTGCTATTCTCTTGGCAGTAGTTGCCAAGCAATTCTTTGCCTGACTTACTCTTTCACAAGAACCTCGGAGAGGTTCCTCTTTTCAAAATCAAGAATTAAATGAAATTATGTTTTTGATTTGCTTCATTCCATATCATGACCCTGAGATTAGCTCAACTGGTTAAAGCAGGGTGCTAATAAAGCCAAGGTTGTAGGTTTGATCCCTGTTGGGCCCTTTATTTTAGAGTTGGACTTGATGATCCTTCTTGGGTCTCTTCCAACTTAGAATATTCTCTGATTCTGTGATGTAATTTCATACAGCACAAACCTATAAAGAAAATTGAAGTTGACCAGGCTAGGAATAAGGCTGTGCAAGGATCCTTTGTAAGGGTGGTGTGTGTATGTAAGAAAGTAAAAAATGTAATTATGTCTGCCATTGTGGGAAAGTTGCTCACTGTCAATCTAGTGCTGATAACTGTGCTGATAAAGCCAGTATATCCACAGCTTGAGAAATTTTTATCATTTAGACTCCTGCCTCCGGTCATCTACTAAAAAACCCCACCCCCCTAAAAGAAAAAAGTTTTTCTGCTATTTGATAAAAGCATTAACACTTGGGATCTAAGCAGATCAATCTCCTCAGATAAATGACATTATTAAGAGAACTCAATTTGCAATCAGGAGTACCACCAGAGCTCTTCTGTGGGGTTCATTATTAAAGGCTTTGGAAATTACATCCTTTGCTCAATATATAAATCTTCCTTGGGAAAACTGTGAGGCATTTTAAGTAATTTGTTTTATTTAGCAGTAATTTGCCCTTTCTTGATATATATGGGAAGAAATTTTTCCCATTCCTGATGCCTGAAACATTGATCTTAGAGCAGAATTTGATTCAATGATTTGTGACCCACTAATAACCACTAAGGTGGAACACTTTCTACTTCATATATGTGTACAAAAAGAAATATGACTTGTTTTCCTTCTCTTGAGGAATTTCTTGTGGTTCTTTGGTTAATGTTTGAGGTCTATTGTATCATTAGAAGTAGCTCTTGAATTTTGTATAAGTGAAAATTCTTCACTGTTTTAGGGTACCTGGCTTGATCCTTTTGTGAAATTCTTTCTGGTAAATAATGTGACATTACCGTTCATCAGAGCTTATAAGATTTGAATATAGGTTTCCAACCTGTTTGTAACAGTCCAGTCTTAATTTCTTTACATCTAATAAAAAACCAAACCAAAACACTTTTAAAGGAATAGCAGTTACAAGAGTTAATTTTCTAAACGCTGGAGAGCTATGGATAATTTTGAACATCTGATCATCGATAATTTTGTGAAATTATGCATGGAAGATTTTTTTTTCTAAACTTAAATAATCGGTGACAACATAAGTCAAAGCATAAAAATTAACATGCCTTCCAAATGTAAACTGCAGCTACTTGAACCTTGGATAGTACTTTGTTATCTGCGCAGTAAAATTGTCCTTTTTAAATGTTTCCAAGACTTTTTGTACAATGACTCTTTGTGGCAGTGGTGTCTAGAAGTTATCAGTACATTGTGTAAGCATTTATTTTGATTTCTCTTCACAGCTTATCAGTGCTTGTAGCTGAAACCTTTACCATGCAAATTTTTGCATGCTTATGTCATAGTAACTTTGAGTTGTCTTGAAACTACACATATGAAATAGGAGTTTCCATGTCTATCTTAATGCCAATTTTTCTTTCTGAACTCTTTTTTTTGAGATGAGATAAAAGCCAGTGTTTAGGTGAGGATATGGCTTTAGATTCATGTAATGCAATGTAAATACTGTCAGAATTTTCTGACTGCCTGTCAGTCCCCTGAAGCTCTCCAGTCAATTTCCTCAGCTACTGCAATTACTGTAGAATTCACCAATGCTTAAGGATGTTTCAAGTCATTGTCTCTGTGATGCACAAGTAGGTAGGGTTGGCTATAATCATGAGGTGTGTGTGCATGGGGGGCATGTTCGTATGGCTTAGGAAGGAACTAGCCAGTGACACAGATTCTCCTTTACATCCTAGATGTAAAGAATACACTACCTTGTATTTCTTTGCTGTGTTTTTCTGCTAGGGCTTAGTCCTTTTGTTTAAACAGCTTTACAGTCTTTGAAAGATGCACTGTTTAGTGCTGAGAAGTGATTAGAACAAGTTTCCCTGTCTGACCTGTGGGCTCCCTCTGCTTTTTTTTTTCCCTTCCTGTGTGCTGTCTGTCACTTCTATAGTGATCCACACTTAGTTTTGCACATCTGCCCCTTCTCACCCTGTGTTCCCCTAGGTCTGTGCTGTCAGGTCCCTCAGTGCCACTGCCACACCTTTGTTGCTTGATGTTGGCAGGAGGGAATGACCCTGGAGAAAGCTGGAGAGCTTTTCATTTTGCTTCTTCTTTCACACACCTCTCAACAACACTCTTGGAATTTTGCTCATGTTTTACCTTTTGTTGTCTCTTTCACTTATCAAAATAAGAAGTTAGACTTCATTCCTCTTTATTTGTAAGTAATGCATGCTATGGCCCATCACTGCATCAAGTTGTCACTAGGTCCTGTATTGTGGAGCGAACAGCATTGTTGTTTTGTTTATCTTCACAAAATCTCAATGTAGTGCCCTTCTGAGCACTACATTGAGCACTGAAGCACATCTACCATAAAGTGCATCCACAGTTCCCTGACATATTGTCTTTCCACAAAAAGACATGTTTTCCTTGGGTTTCTTCTCTGAGGGAGGTTGACCTGCTCTTGCTATTCTTCAGGAGATAGAGAAATAAAAGAGAACATATATTCCTTTCTACTCTTTTAACTCATAGTAAGTAAAATAGGATTGTGAAAGCTGGTTTAAGTGAATTATGTTAAGGAACAAGAGCGTCACTGATGTTATTCCTGTGGTTGAGTGCCATAAAATAGGGATTCAGCACTTCTGATGAAAATCACACGTGATTTCTTCCATTTCTTAAGCTGTTTCCTACTTTCTCCCTTTTATTTTTCTACATTTATATATTGAATATAAATTTAAACTATGCAACTAGAAAAGGCATGTTCGTTTGTATATTTACAGTTTAAAAGCTAGAAGTTGAATCTCTGTGTATCCTTGAGATTTTCAGATTCCTGAAACTATATATTCTATAGATTCTCTAATGTGAATTCTTTTTTTTTTTCTGTAGGTTGCTGCTGAGAACAGTGCTGGTATTGGAGCATTTAGTGATCTTTTCCTTTTTCAGACTGCAGAAAGTGGTAATTTTAATAAAGCTGCTAGTTATTTTAATTAAATCTGCTCTAATTTGTTCAAATAAACTATCCATGGCAAAATTCATACTTGAAAAAATTCTAATGCATTTAGAGAAAAATCATAATTTTTTTCTTATTCTATCTCTCAGTGGCAAAGATTTATTTTGTTCTATTTGCTAATAACAGCATTTAAGGTGTGCACATATGGGTGTCTCTTGTATGCAAGGTCTGTTTCTGTTAGACTTTTCCAATGCCAGTTTCTAGGTAGGCTGCTTCCAGAAAGTAAGGTCACAGGAGAGCAGAGCTACGTATTAAGTGGACCCATCTGTTGTTGCCTGCAACAGTACCAGGAGATAGATTTTGTTGTGGGATCAGCTCTGGCATTGCCTACTTAAATCAATCTGTATTGGTTTAGTGCTGAGTTCTAAGAAGCCTTGCACAGAAACTATTGTACTAAATTTTTATGTCTTAATTCTGAAAAAAATATCTGAAATGAAAATAAAAATTAGAGGTTTTTTTAAGATTAAAAAAACATAGTTTGAGTTTGCATAATCTTGCTCATGCTCCAGGAGCACTTGTGCCTTAGCTAAAGAGCTGGCACCAGTCCAATTACAGGATGAACCAGCCTCAGTGGAATACAGAATTCATGCTGCCATGGCAGTGACTGTCCCTCTGTGTTTAGGCTGCTTTCTGCTTCTATGCAAGCTACAGAGTGAGATATCTCAATTAATGTCAGAAAATCATTGCTCTGCATGAGATTTCTAAGATAATGAAATAATATATGAAACCAAATATGAGAAGGAGTAGTAAACTTGCCAAATGGAGCTATGAAAAATTATTATTCTTCACTATTCTAAGTGGAAAACCATATTTCTGTGAGCTTTATGATTTTTTCATCTTTGACAGAGGACAACACTTACCTTTTCCATATGAGAACATAAGCTTTTTACTTTTTGATGCATTTCTGACTACATTTTTATTAAGGCTAAAATCACTTATTATGAATGTAATTGTAAGGTTTCTTCAAATTCTAGGTGAGTTATGTGTCACTGGTATTACATTTGTACTTTTACCTTCTTAACCTTTTTTTTGTTTTAACTCTTGCTTTGATGGCTAAAGAAAGACAAATATCTTGATTAATATGCAGATGTGCAGTTTGAAGTAAGAAAGTTAGCCAGAAAATAAAATTATTTAAATTTAAAGGCTGTGGTCTGGGAAAGGGGAAAAGAGATGAACGGTCTGGAAAAGACTTAGCAGGACTGAAAGCACTAAATGGGAAGCTTGGAGGAGCTGTCTTAATTCACCCGTGGAAGATCTGCAATTGTGGAATGCTGGTTTTTTTAAAATAGTGTAAAAAGCTAACCCTTTTCTCTGTAGTATCAAGGCTACCTATTACAGGACTTGCTGCAGACTGTGCTACATGTAGGCAGGACTAAGAGAGAGGGACTACTCTAATTTGCAGGAAAGTCCAGATAGCATGTAAAATCTCATTTAGATGCTGCATGTCATTCATTTGTGCTATGATTAACACAGATACTCTGACAAAAGGCCACAGAAACTGTCACTGATACAAAGAACACCATTTCTGCAGTAATAGTCAATAGTCTGTTTAAAGTGAGTTATTTAAAGCTACCGTAAATCTATATGCAGCTGAAAAGATGACACAGGTAAAGTGAAATAAAATGCCCAGTGTTGTCAGATGCTCTTAAGCAAAAAAAATGGACAAAATTTTGCTACTTTTGGAATAGTAGATGACTTTCTTCTAGAAAGAATATTTTTAAGCTGACCAAACCAATTACTATATTATTATGAGACTGAAATAGTTATATTTCTTACTTAAACTATATAGAGAAAGAGCTGGTTGTATATCAGCTGCTTTACATGTGTTTGTGAATGATTGTTATCTATTTGCTCCAGGGTTTGGAAACTAGAAATGGCATTACCAAAAAAAAAAAAAAAAAAAAAAGGAGGAATTTTCTTTTTTTCAATGCTGAGAAGAAAAGTTTATCTTACTGCTTTTGTTTGTTTTGTTTTCAAGCTCCAGGTAAAGTAGTGAATCTCACAGTTGAAGCCTTAAATTCTTCAGCTGTAAATCTGATCTGGTTTCTACCTCGGCAACCAAATGGAAAGATAACTAGTTTCAAGATTAGTGTGAAACATGCAAGAAGTGGAATTGTAGTGAAAGATGTCTTGGTTAAAGTAGAGGACCTTCTGTCTGGGAGGTTACCAGAATGTAATGTAAGTGCTATAAACCTTTTAAACTAGAAATAGACTTATCCCACAGAATATAGTTTTACATTGAATATGGTTATACATTTGAATTTTGAGGCATAAAAAGTGGAGAGGCTTGCTTTTCAGAACAATTACAAATGCCTTACAAACTTAGACCCAAGGCAGGATATAATGGCTGAAGAAAAATCATTCTGTTCAAAATCATTTAAACGGAATGCTTTTCCTTGAAAAGCTCGGTTTAATCAAAGTAAAAATGTTAAGAAAGGTTAAATTTGGTATCCATTTAACAAAAAATCGCAAAATAGATCATTTTTGTTCAGCTTTCAATTTTTAATTTTTTTGTTTGTTTGTTTTATAGGATATTCAGTTAGAAAAAAACAAGAACTCAAGGAATTTTTTTGGTCAGTGAAGACATAGAGTAATATTAATGTCCTATTTTTTATGTAGCATGATAATGCTTTTTATATTTCGAAAATATGCTTTATTCTATCGCATTTCAATATTTTTGAAATACTTCTCATATCAAAATGAAAAGATGCATGATTATCAGAGTGATTTTCAAAAATACATTTGTAGTCTAAGTTGTTCTTAAAATAAGCATTCATTCAAAATTTTCTGAATTTTGGCTATTCATTGCATTCAGACCTGTAACCACTGTATACCTTTCAGAATTTCTTGAGGAAAGTTCTCTTTTCTAGCATTTATTCTCCTTTTCCTTCTTACTCTGAGGACAGTGTTGCAACTACTCAAACTTTTTTCCTTTTTTCTTTTTTTTTCCCTCCAATTTTTTAGACTTAATATTTTAATGAAAAATATAGATGAAAGAAAAAGTATGATAACTTTGATTTCAGATTTTATTTGGAAAATCATCTTAGGCATTGCGAAGGTTCCTGACGCCAGGCTGATTTAATTCAGCACTGAGAAGGCAGACTGCCACCTACTGAATCATAAGTATTGGTTACCATAATGTTTAACAGTTTTCCAGAGTTGTCTCCTGGCAGTATGTACTAAGAAATTCTTGTCTGGTTTTGTCCATGATATATGTATATATGTATTCTATATATGTATATATACATACATATATAGAACATATATGTGATGTAAAAGGACCTCACTACAGAACTTTTTTTCATGAGGGAGACTGAACACTGAAAAAGGAATCTGGGAATAATTAAATGAATCCTAGAGAGATGCTTCCGTTCAGTCAGATATGAGATCTTTTTAAATAAGACAGGAAACTATAATACTGTCACTAACAGATGTACCAGCACTGTCAATCTAAATTTGGAAATGGAGTGTAAAAAGGAGAACCAATTCAAGCTAATATTTTTTCAAAGGTGGTCTGCCTTTTTTTGATCTACATATATTTACAATTATAGGTTATAGATACAGCTTATCATGTTTCATATTTTGTCTTTATAGGATAAGAGTGAATCATTTCTGTGGAGTACTACCACTCCTTCAACTACTTTTGGGAAATCCACAATTCCCTCACAGACTACAGTTACACCAAATACAGAGGCACCAAGTCAGATGAGCTCTGTTTGGAATGAACCGATTAGCTTTGTTATAACTAACCTCAGGCCATATACCACCTATCTTTTTGAAGTTTCTGCAGTTACCACTGAAGCAGGCTACATTGACAGCGCAATTGTCCGGACACCGGAATCAGGTAAATACTGCTTTCAAATGGAAATAAAGTTCTCAGATTTAGGTAAAAACTTCAAAATATCAATTTGAATTTTTGTTGCAAAAGACTTCAGTCTGAATCTGTCTTTATCTGTATCATGCTTTTGTATTTACATGATTACTTAATTTTATCCGATGGAATCAACTGATAATGTATGTAACAATGTGTCTATTAATATACAGTGAGTGGGAGTTCAGTTATTATTAGGAGTCAAAGGTACCAAAGATATGGTCAGGACAGATCAAATTTTATGAAAAACTGAAGGTAATTTAAGAACTGCAATTAATAGTACAATGGAAGGAGAATTAAAAATAAAGATGGAGGGAAAAGGTGTCAGTCATAGTATTCAAAAAGTGTGTGTATTGTGTACATAGCAATGCTCTTAAAGCTTCTTTGCCTTTGTAGAGAAATAAGCAGTATGTGGATGTAAACAATTCTATCTCCTTTAATTGGATTCTGATTTTAATATCAATAATAACCTCTCACTACTTTATAGCTGCAGTAGGGGATACTCTAGAGAGAGCAGGGGTTGCATCCCATAATCACTTGAGTGTCATGAAAATGGAAAATTACTCATGTATGAAATGTTTTAACAAACTTTATTGGTTACAGGTTTAGCTTTCGGGATAGTAATATATATCATTAGAGCTGCAAGAAATCTTCAATATGAAGTATTGTTTATGTGAAAAATGAACACATTAAAGGAAGGAAAACTTACCTAATGTGAACCCTGTATTACTGAGCCTCACAATCATATTTGAGCATCTTCTGTATGTAATCTACAGCATGGTAAAATCCATGCTAAACTTGGTAGAATCCCTGCCATATTTAGGACTTAACGACTATTTGCATACTACCAGCTCTCTTGATACCTTTTCTGAGTGTTAACTTAAAAGAGAAATTTAGTAATTTTAATGACATATACTTTTCCCTTCAGAATATTTTATGTTTAAAATAAATTGTCTGATATGTGGTTTTGGAAATCCTAATATAAATTATTTTATGTTCAAAGACTTTTTCCAATATTGTTTAAGTTCCAGAAGACCCACCACAAAATTTTGCCAAGAGCAACGTTACAGCAAAGTCTTTCTCAGTAATGTGGGAACCCCCAGCCATAGTAACAGGAAAGTTTAGTTACAGAGTTGAGCTGTATGGACCATCTGGTAAGTCAGAGCTGATGTTACTATTTCTTTTTCTATTTTTGTGATTGTTTCCTTACACTTGTATTCTTACTGTGCCTGTCAATCAAAAATGAATATTTGAAAGCAGTGTTATGTATCCTTTTTACTATTAGATGTTTTAATAGTTTTTAGATTACTTTTAAGGGAAAAGTCCACCATGAAGAGGAGTATAAAATTAAATTCATGTTAGATATTCTTAAGAATGGAGAAAAACAATTTTTCCTCAGTCTTTCAGGGCTAAGGTTGCAGCTGAATTACTGTGCTTATACATCCAAATCCTCCAATCGGGAGGTCTGGAGACACACTATCTATAACGCTACCACTTCTTTTGAGAACGCACGCGGGATCATTCTTGAGGAGAAAAGACAAAGCAGAAAGAACCATGTCCTGTCAATACCACCTAAGGAGCCCTTCCCAAATCTTTGTTCACGAAGCCCAGCCATGACATCCAAAGAATTCTCTATCTTACCTTTGCTCTTTTCTCTTTCTGTTAAAGATTTCTAGAGGATTTTCATTCTCGTGCAGTATGCAATCAAGTGTTTGAGTCTGTTTTGATGTTTTTGGAATTTTTTTGAACTCTGACATGTATACATAGAGAAATTATAGAACTGCCTGTAGTTAAGTAATAAGTTTATGAGCTGTATTCTAATGTTTTTATGAGACCACACAGAAAAAGCAGTAGAAATTATTTTTTTTAAAAAAATCCCTTCCTCTTAAAACCAACACCTTCTTGAAGTAGCTTGTTGGTTGATTGGTTTGTTAGTTTTTTTCCCCATACATTCAGTATTATTCCACTGAAGTTTGTTCAAAATTAGCTTTTCCCCAAAGAAATTTGGCTTTTCATCGTTCATCATCCTGAAAAGTAGCCCTGGACTGTTTTTATTTTTGAGCTAGAATCTCTTCATTTTTAATTCCAGGTCATATTCTGGATAACAGCACAAAAGACCATAAGTTTGTATTTAGTAACCTTGTGCCGTTTACAACATACGATGTGTACGTCGGTGCTGAAACAAGTGCTGGGGTGGGGCCAAAGACTAACCTTACAGTTTTCACTCCTCCAGATGGTAAGTAATCGTAAAGAAGCAAAATATATGGACTGACTGTACATGACAAAGGGTTTCAGTTTTCCCTTCAGAGCCTTTCTCTGGTTTTGTCCAGTTCACACACTGTCACTACATTTATCTGCCTCTCAGAGATTGTGCAAGACATGAAGTCTCTTTCTGAATGAAGATGGTTATTTTTAGATACGGTAATTAAGTTGCAGGCCCCCCCTCTTCCCCGTTAGATGGCAGCAAGTGGAAACGAAAAACAGCGCAGGATTTCCCACGGCTGTTCAGCCCTAATGTTTCTTATGAAACCTCTGGTTTGATTAATTCTCACCAAATCAAAGGCTCCATACCAGGGTGAACACCCTGAAACTTCCCAGGGAACTTAGCTTTGAGGCAGACCCAACATCGATGTCTTGTCCTGGTGCAGTCAAATGGTTGGTTCTGTCTGTGAACACTCTACTCTGTGGTTTAGAAGTTTTGGCTCCCAATAGTAAAGTCACCGCATTAGAGTGCTGCATAGAAATGCAGTTTTATCTTAGATATATGTGAGATTGTGCAGGATTTTTTGTCAGCATCTGAGGATGCAAACAGAAAAAAACAAGATTCAATGCGTGATGGGCAGTTTGAAGATAATTATTTCTGTCTTATGTTTATGCCACACAACACAAATTTAGAATATCTCTCAATCAGTGATTTCTGGCAATGTTTGTTGTCAAGGTATAACACTGGGAGGAACACCTATCCTTATTTATTTTATTATTTCCTGAAGTAGCTGCTTTTGGCAGCTCTCAGAGACAATTTCCAGAGGTAGCATGCCTGAGTACAGTCCTTCTCATCTTGTGTCAAAACGCACTGTCAAAAGCCAAAGGAAATTTTGGTGGGTTTGATATTTCTTTTAGTGTAACATATAATTTCCTGTCTTAATGCCAAATCTACAAATCCTCATTATGCAAGTAATTTCAAGATTGTGTTTTACTGAAGTGTATCAAATCTGAATATCATTCTATTGAATAGAAATGTATTTTGTCTCTGGAAATCCTATGGAAAGTACAGTATCATTAAGACTAAATAGTTAATGAAGAAATCGAACCAAAACCTGTTATAAAAGAGAAATGAACTAGATGTTTTATGTTAATTTTTTTTCGAGCTGTTTACTTGTATGGTTTTAATGATTTTAAAACTAACCTTTCATTTTCAAATATACTTCAGAATCCATATAGGAACACAGCAAAGATCTGCTTGATTCCAATACACTGACTTCAGCAGAGCCATCCTGATTTACGTCATCTTAATGTCTGACCATATGCATACATATGTCATATACGTTAAGAAAACCCATGCATATTTTTAGAACTGTAACTTGTTCGCTAAGAAAATATGTGAAGTAACTCTCTACCTGCACAGGATCAATTCAAAAGTAAAGGATGTGAAATTTGATTAGATGCCTGTTGTGCCTTGCATGCAGGACTGAAAAAGCTTGTAATAATCACAGGTGTTTAATCAAATCAATTTTCTTCTTTAATATTTAGTCCCAGGTGCTGTATCAGATTTACACTTAGCAGAAGTGGAAGCCACATATATAAAAATTGTTTGGAGGAAGCCACGACAACCAAATGGAATCATTACCCAGTACAGAGTTAAAGTACATGTGCAGAAAACACTCATGACTCTGGAAAACATTATTCTTGGAGATAAAAATACGGTATTCTTTTTTTTTAACATGGATTTTTTTTTTGTTAGATTAAATTTGCTCTCTGCCTTATCTGATAGCTATTGAATGTGGAATTAGCCACCACAGATGAGTTGTTAAGGCTTTTAAAAGCCACCTTCCTCATTCCACTCTCTCTGACTGGGTTTCAAAAAGATTCTCATAATGCTCTCACCATAACATGAAAAAAAAAATAATTCTGGTAGAATGATCCAGACTGTCTTAGCTACTGAAGGCAGGAAGCCATAGCCTACAGTCTTGTCCTTCTGAGTCCTTGAGTTCTTTTCTGCATAGGGTGACCTAACTGTAAGAGTTAGGTGCCTAGATTGATATACAGCCTGTAAGAGTTGCCTAGACTGATACACATATTTATGTGCCTAGATCGATACACAGCCACTCAGCAAAACCTCTAGAAGATGTGGGTGTGAATCCTGTGCAGAAGTGAATTCAGCAGAAGTGTCACAAGGCTGGTTAAGTGTTCTACTAGCAAGGCAGACACACCTAGACTTTCTCCCTCCATTTGCATCCTTAAATTTACATGTGTGATACTACATGCTGAACTCCATGCTATGGTTGCTTACTAAGGATATCTGCAGGCATCTGTGGGATTATATCTCTCTGGAGACTCACGCTGTCAATCAGTCCAGCTTCTGGATTTTGAGTGCTGATGTGGTTTACAGTCTTAGAGGAGAAGCTCTGAGTACACAGCACAGAAGCGCAGACTCCTAGTAAACATTCAGCTCAGGATTGAGTTCTTTCTGAAGTAGGGTTTTTTGGTTTGAATTTTCAATATAGGTGCCCAAAGTTTGCATAATTCCTTTTTTTATTTCAGACAATGATGTCTTTCACTGGATCTGAATCGGAATCTAAGTTTTTGATGTAGAGCTCAATGAAGGAGTTCACTTTCAAGTTGAATGATATACATTATATAGAGCCCTGGAGGCAAACATTAAGTAAGGAGTAAGGGAAAAAAAAAATTGGGATAAGGATCCATTCATTAAACCAGACAGGCGTCCTTGGAAAATTAAGTATGTAACTTTATAATTAAAGATTGTATCATAGTACAGACACAGAAAAATTAGAATTGTCTGCACAGAAATATTTCAATGGTGGAATTTCCTAGTTTCTAAGTTCTTAGTATAGCATCATTGCTGCTTTATTATAGCTTATTGAATTTTCTAATTAAAAACCAAAGCAAATTATAATAAATCTTTCTTTATTTAGAACCCCATTGACCAAATCTTAGAGCATCTATGGGATTTGAACTGTCAGATCCACAGTGCTAATTATACTCAATAACTAGTAGCAATAAAATGTTGTTGTCTTATATGTGGAAAACACATATAAGCAAAAAGTATCTCAATGTGAGTTACTACTTTGCTATAAAAAGCTGGTGAAGATGAGTCATATGTTGCTTTTACCTCTTGATACTTAGGTGAGATTGATGCTGTATCTCTGCCTGTGGCTAATGCACCCCTAGTTAAAGGAGTAAAAAAGCTGCTTTGCCATCTCTCCACCCAGAGTCCATAGGGAAAGGACTAATGTGTATTAGTTACGTCACTGTAAAACCATCTCTTTCTGGCTATGAGGTGGATCATATATGTGAGTGGGGAGTGCTCCAGATGGCAGCAGAACAATTTAGAGACACTGGAGTCCTGGATTTGGTTCCAGATTCTGAAGGGGCATAATGATTTGGTGCTTACACAACATTTTGTACCTATGTTCCAGCCTCTCTCTTTTCTATTATGCTTTTGTTTATTCTCTCCTTTCTGTTCTTGATCCCCCTGTATCTGCTGCCATCCCTTTCCAACATTTGTTCTCTGTCCCTTCTCTCCTATGGGAGTCTATATCACTTACCTTCCTTTCACTCTTCCTTTTTACATACTCCTTAATTTTTTCCTCCCCTCCAATTAATTAGCTTCTGTTTTTCTTCCTCTCTACTTATCATGTCTTAGTGACCTAATCAGCCTGTTAATCCTTTTCTTCAGGGCCTGGTAGGGATATCTAAAGTCCTCTTGCTTTCATTGCCTGCCACTCTCTTTCAGAACATGCTTAATACAAATTTAATCTCCCAAGTTCAAATGTGTATCTGTTCACTATAGCTCTAAGGATACAGCATTACAGTTATAGGCCTTACTCTAAAATTGCCACCTTACTATAATATCCATATTTTAAGAAATAAAAAAAAGTGGTGTTTGATTAAACAGTAATCAGAATAAAAGGTTGTAGGCTACTGGCAACTGAGCTTTTTTATTATAAAGATTGCATTTTGCAACGTTAATTACTGTAGTGAATGATAAGGTTTGTATGCCAGCATTTATATAGTATGCTTATATATATATGCACAGATATACAAACACTATTTCTATATTATATATAAAATTAATTATATAATTTAATGATGACAAGATTTGTGATTTACTTTTGTATTTCTAATTTTTAGTATTTGATTGATTCTTTGGAGCCATACACAATAAATGAAAACATAAACCCTTCTTCTCCCACTTGGAATTCATTGGAAACAGCCAATGATTTATATGAAGGTTCAGCTGAAATGTTTTCCAGCATTCAGACAGCTTCCCCAGTAATATTTACAAGTGTATCTGGTGATAATTTGCCTGCTATAAATGGAGCTGCAGAATTACATTCTGCTTTGGGTAAGGTATTTTAGGATATTTTTCTACCTGTTTCTTTGTTCTGAAGGACCCTCATCACTGTCCCAGATATGATCTCTAGCACATGGTTCAAGCAAATTATAAATGGGTCATTGGCTGGAGTCAGATTTTTTTACTACCAAATAACCTTCTGAAGCAAATGAGAATGCCACACAGGCAGGAACTAGCCCCTTGTCACCCAGCTGACCTTCTTCCTAGTGAAAGAAGCACCCGAAAGCCATCAGCCAAGCTGCATAGACAATCAGTTATTACAGTTGCCAAAGCAGGTGTGATTGTCAGGGATTAACATATCTCCAAGCCCTTCAGAGACCTTGATTTCTCTAAGCTGTTTGACTAATAGGTTTTCAAATGTCAGTGAAGGTAAATAGGTCAAAAAGTTACAACTTTGCTATATGGGTTACAAACAGGTGGAGATGACCCCATGACATGGTGATGTCATTAGTGAGTACACTTGTTCTGTATTATCAATGGGCCACTGTTTCTTTTCCAAGTATGGATATTTACAAATCATTAAGCAGGCTTCAGCTGACAGGCAGGGATTTCAAATACCTCTCTAAATTTTACGGTGTTTGAACAGTGGGGAGAAACTAAAGTTTTTATTTTTTTTTAAGTTTTAAATTAATTTAATGAAGTCACTGAATTCCTCTATATACACCAGTATCTAATAACAGAATTCAATCCATTATTTTAAACTACAGTGGTTATTTTCTGTACTTAGTTAATCCTGAAGAATCTTCCTTGTTATACACAGAAAACATACAGTGTTTTAAATGAAAATCTTCTTTTTATGGCCTCATTCATCTTGAGGTATTGAGTTGCTTAAAGATGTCTGTGTTGCTGAAAAATTGATTTCAGACAATGTCTGTTGTGATCCAGCATAAGAGTATTATTTTATAGGAGTTACAGTAGTTAAAGCTGTTGACAGCCAAATTTTCTTCAGGGTCTGCTGATTTTTCAATGCCTTCACAAAACTCTGAGCCTGATACGCAGATATGAGAAGGACCCACACTTTTTCATTTGCACTGGCATAATGACTGCTTTATAACAAATGATTTTGGCTATCACAGTTGGATTGTGACTGACTTTGAACTTTATTGGAGATGCGCCAAAAAACTCTTTGTGGGCATGCATGTCTTCTTCATTCTGCTGACCACAACTCTTTTGCTAAAAATCTCGGTGTGAAGGGGTCTGTGAAGGCAGCCTTTCCAAGTATGGTTCCTTTAGCACCATTGGGAGGGGGAGGGCAAGGAAGAGGGAGTCTATCTTTCCCAATTTAAAATATTTTAAAAACCTCAAAAATTTTATCAATCCAGAAGCCATGGTTCTGAAATCACTGGAGAGACTAGGCCATATACAAAGCTACCTTTTCCTAGTTTCTGGGGGATTTCTCACAAACCTCACAATTCTACTTGTGGCCTATTCATTCTTTTACCTAGACCAATCTATCTGTTGTACACATGAAAATGGACCTATAATAGACTCTCCTTTGTGTAGTTAAGAGATGGAGTGTAGACTTTTCTTTATATTTCTGTAATTGCCATGAAAGTTTATTTTACAATGAAACAGTTGCAGGTTGCCCTGCCAAAGTGAGTTCAGAATGCATAAGAAAAAAAATGAGTTTATGAGTAAGTAGCTGTTTCTCTCCATTTACTCACAGATAATCAGTATACCACCAACATTTTGGCTGAAGAGCTGTCATATGTTATAAAGAGCCTAACACCTTTCACAGATTACACAATTAGTGTGTCTGCTTTCACTGCTGTTGGAGAAGGACCACCATCAGTTCTTACGGTCAGGACATGTGAACAAGGTAAAGTTTTGTAACTCTGATATTATCAAGGCTAACATACATGACTTTTTTCACTGAACATTTGAATTATTTTTTAGTAATTTATTTGCTTATCGTTATATTTTTATGTTTTTGTTGCAGTTCCAAGCTCAATACAAAATATATCTTACAAGAATATTAGCTCCTCCTCTGTTTTGCTGTATTGGGATCCTCCAGCAAATCCCAATGGGAAAATCATCCATTATACAGTTTATGCAATGGAACTGGATACAAAAAGAGCATTCCACACAACAACTTCAAACAACAGCTTACTTATGACAGGTATAGTATCATTTTATTAAAAAAAGATAAAAATTTAAACTTGCAAATACATTATACAAAATTAATTTTTCCAACTTTATATAATATAGCCATTTGCAAAGTAGATGGATCAAGTCTCACATATTCACACACATCCACATGCACACAACATAACTGCACGTAAAAACAAGGTTGGTACACTACTGTTAGAGCTGTCTACTGTGGAGAAATATGTAAGGAATATGAGATGGGAGCAGAGGGAGAAGATAAGCAGTAATCTGAGAAAGGGTATGAGTAGTAATTTGTGAAATGGATTTCTCCTTGAAATTTTTGTCTAAGCATCTTCTGTCCACATAGAAAAATATTCCTAAATTGTCTATTATTTTTTAGACTTGAATTTTTTTCACAGTATTTGTCTAACATTAATAATAATTTTCTTATTTTAAGATGATAATTTTTATAGTAATTGAAGTAAATCCATTCTTAATAGGGTTTCAGACACTTATTTGTGCTAATCAGAGTAATGCATATAGAATAAACCCACATATTTGGATGTACGTATACGCATCCTTTATTTTGACAAATAAATTCTTTAAGCTAGTTACAGGGTTAAAGCTAGTTGACTTATTTCAAAGTCTGTTGGTTTAACTGCATGCCTATTTGGCTGTCCCCACATAAATGGTATTATACATATTCTATCTTTTAGGTAACAAATGTGCATCAAAAAATCTTAGAACAGTATTCAGTTTTATAGTTTCATAAGTAGCTATGACAAAATAAATATGTTTAAGAAGTAAACAGTCAAGATTGTTTTACTTAATCTTTTCAGGCTTAAAAAAGTACACAAATTATAGAATGAGAGTGGCAGCCTCTACTGCAATTGGAGAAAGTGCTTTGTCTGAAAAGAATGATGTTTTCGTGAGAACCCCCGAAGATGGTAAATACATTGATTGCAATGATGATTTGTCTTCTGTACTGAAGTTTGCATTTGTTTAGAAAAAAGACCGGGCATGTACATAAAGGGAAAAGAAAGTGCAGAAATAAAATCAATGTTTGTTGAAATTATTAATCTTCTATCAGTCGGTGACTTCATTCAGACCGTTTTTAGGTAAGTGCTGAAAATAACAATGAAAGCTGCAGGAATCAACGAATTTCAGTTGTGATCGACAAATGGAAGGAAAGCTGCAGAGCTGAGCTTGCCTCACTGAAACTGTGTCCCTAGCACCCACCTAAACTGTAATATTTGTGACTTCATCTTATTTTCTTTTTATGTTATCATGTGGAAATCAGGTTGGTTTTGAAGCATCTGAACATGGCACCTTCCACTATTCATAGGCCGTGTTGCTATCTGTAAGCAGAGATGCTGATGAAGTGAAGATTTTTTACACTGAATGGTATTATATGCAATTGTTTCTGTAGAGTTTTGGGGGCTTTATTAATTTTAAGACTGATCAATAGTTCTAGCATAGTGTTTAATGCTACTTTTTGAAGATTTCTGGATCTTCCTTAGTTGCTTGCAAGGCAGTCTCATCCCATGAAGGCACTGGGACCGTAGCTGAAGTTGTCATTGGCTTCTGCAAAGAAAACACATGAATTTGATTTACAGAGCAGAGTCATGAGTATTAATCTTTTCTCATTTGTATCAAGTTTGCTTTTTCACTTGTTTCAGCAAAGTTATTTCTAATTTTTACCAAAGTAATACAGAAGGTGATTTTCCATTTGTCATTTATCTCTCTCCTTGAAAAATATGCTATAATACAAGAAAAATAATTGAGTGCCAATAAAGGAGAGGAAAGGATTATGGGATTAAAAATCATGGGGATTTATAAAGTTTAGGTGATTTGAATAACCACTCAAAATATCAAGTTCAACACTGAAACTTAAAGTACTTGCAAATATTTTTTAAAGTTGCACACTTCTATGCTATTAGTTTTGCAGAGGAAATGTATATCACAAGAACAGAAAATCACTCATCTAAATATTTTTTTCTCTGAAAGTTTACAATTCCTTTGCCTCTGAGTCTTAAAGAAATTTTTCAAAGTAGAGTTTCAGGCCAACAGTTCATCCATTTGTAAGAGAGGTGTGTAAGGCTTGAGAAAACTAATGAGAAAACCAACAATAATTCCTGCCTTTCTTATGAGGCTATGCATAATTATTTGTCTTCTTGTTCTTTAGTTTTCCTGAGGTAATTCAGGCTGAGATTCGCATCTCCTAACCAACCCCGGACTGAAAATTTGTTTGATTCTTGAAAAGATAGATACCTCCAAATAAAAGATTCTCTACAATAGTTTTAGATAACCTGTGTTAGGATTGAAGGTACTAGGCTGTTGCATTGAAATATTGTACCATGCCAGATAAATTGCAAAATGTATTTCAATTAAAAATTAAGCTTCTTCACATGGGAAATATCCATGTGGGCAGTCTTGTCATCCAGAGAACAGTGATCTGTTACAGTTAACGCTTTCCATTCATGCGCTCAGAAATCAGAAATGAAAGTGGTTTGTGAGACCTTTCAGGCAAAAAAAAATTCATGATAAATTCTGAAATATCAGCATATAATTCGTACACAGACTGAATCCTATAATCCTGGGTTTGTAGTATTTTATTTTTTTTTAATTTTATAGACAGGTTATCTCAGGGGTGAAGTGATGAAGCCTTCAGAGGAATCAAAGTTGACATTCAGAGTTGATTTTATTCGTAAGTGCAGCCCACTCACTCCTTCAATGCTTCCATGCTTTATTAGCTTGCTGGAGCCACATGAACTCATACATTGCCAGTAGATTTAGCCAACACACTATCCCAGAGCTGGACTTGTTTTGTGCATGACCTTCACACCAAGATTTACACCAGGGTCACAAAAGGGAATTTAGTTACAGTGCATACAGTCCCTTTTGTTGTTCAGTAGTTGATTGAGTGAAATAAGAAGGGTGGCTATTTATGTAGAAAGCAGTAAGAGGGCATGAATCTAAATTTAAAGAACTGAATATGAGGAAGACAATGAGAGGATCTGAAGGATCAGTCTGCATGAGATCAGTAGAGAGTTTTTTTTTCCTAAAAAATGCAGTTTTAGATAGATTTAAAAGTGGATGAGAAAAGAAATTCTTGAAAAGCAAAAGTGTTGTGACTCAGAAAGACACCTAGTTTTATTAGTGGAAAAGAAGACATACTGAAATTAACTGAGATAAAAAGTGGTAAGGCTTTGAGGAGAGTGAGAGAGTGAGTGTAGTCCTTTTGGTACAATTAGCTAATTTAAATGTTAGGATCCAATAGGTTTATGCTATTAGCCCTATATTCAGTTAATTTAAAGGGCTTTTTCCTGATTTCTGTATTGCAGAACCAGATTCCCCACCTCGAAACATAGAATTAATAAATGTAAGTGCAACAGAAATAAATCTGAAATGGTTACCACCTGAGCAGCCTAATGGTCTCATAACTCACTATGAAGTTCTGTACAGTGATTCCAATTATTTTTCTATTAAAAATGCCTCATCTACAAGTATATCACTGAGTGAAATGAAGCCATATACTCTCTACAATATTTCTGTAAGGGCATTCACCAGACTTGGTCATGGGAATCAGTCATCTTTCCCACTTCTGGTCAGAACTTCTGAAACTGGTGAGTATATTATATTTTTTTTAAATGAAAATTTTCCAGAATAAACTGCTTTATAATAACCTTTGATGCCTAGGAGATAAGAATAATTAGTTTTAGAAGCATTTGATTGCTTTGCAAAGCAGTAAGTTTGAATCCTGTTTTTTCTCTTTCATAAACCAAGCAAAACAGCAAGGCCAGCTGCTATGTAAGGGATGGGGAGCCAATGCTTCACATGTATGAGACAGGTCTGAAGTCAAGGCAGGTCTGAGGTCAAGCCAGGAAAGAAAGTTAGCAGGTGCAGTGGCACTAAGTCAGACACAGTTCAGTGACAGCTGGGCAGGTCTGTAAGGGTGGAGCCAACCCGAGACCAGACTGCAATGTCAGTCTGCAAGTCAGGGAACTGATCAGTGGGTCCATGGCCAAGCCATGACAGCAATGAAGCAGGAGCTGTAGCTCAAACAGGGGCAAAGCACAAGAGCCACCTCTGAAAGCAGCTCCCAGAGGCCAGTGGTCAGCCCCAGCTGCAGCCTCCCTGCAGCATTGCCTGGGAGCCTGTCATAAGGAAGGAGGAGGCAGCTTTTGACACTGTTGCTAAGCTGGCCCTGAGCCCCTCAGCCAAATCTCTGAGAGGACATGCTTTCAGGGCTCTTACAGCAGGCTTCCTTTTTTTTCATACAAGGGTTTATACTGTTTGTATAGATGACCCGGGCAAAAGAAATAAAATGCATGTTGATGATGCAAGGTGTTAATTGTGACAGCACAACATGGAAAACCTCGTAACAATAGCTAACATGAAGAATTGCAGGGATAGTTCTGGAGCCTTAGAAGGAAAGTTTAGTGTCATGCTCCAGATTTTTTTAATCTCTCATATTAGGATGATTTCTATCAATTATTTTTTAAAATGACCTTGTTGTTATGGTGTCTGTCTGTTATGTGTTTTTGATCTTCCAATTCAACCTCTTCTAAAATGTATTTTATACAAAAAAATATAATACAAGTCCAAAGGTTTACAATGTTTCTTTTAAACCACTTTACAGAAATTCTTCACAAATCAATGAAACTAGCTGAAATCTTGTATGAATATATTTTTTGTCTTCTAGTTCCTGATTCTGCACCAGAAAATATAACGTATAGGAACATTTCATCCGTGGAAATTGAATTATCATTTTTTCCACCGTCCATTCCCAATGGAATTATACAGACCTACACAATATATCTCAAGAGGACTAATGGGACTGAGCAAAAAGTTATAAACACTACTCTTCTGACATTACGTATTACAGGTCAGCATATAATGATCTGGAACTTATGGCAACTGTAAATTGTTCTGGGAAGTGTTCAACAGACAGATTGAGATAAATTAGTTCATTGGTTGGACATGATCCTGCTTGTCCTTATATAAAGTTTTTTGCTGCCTGTCTGAGAAATAACCCACTGTGTAATGTGGTGAAATGGGCTATGAATGATATAAAGTCTAACGTATATCCATTCTATTTTAGATGTTTAAACTGCAAGGAACTTCAATAGATATCTTTGCAGATCTATCATTGTAATGAAGTAAACCCTCACGTCACCAGCATATCTTTCTGATCTTAATTTGGGTAAAAATACTGGACAAAAAATTCTGGATAAAAACCTTCCCTTTCCACTCACCTTTGCTTCTTTTTCTAAGTTCTGTCACTATTGCTGAGGTATGATGCAGCAGTTAATGCTGGGAGCTTAATATCTTAACCACTACATTTTCAGAGTACAACCAAGAACAAACTGAAAAGCATTCTAGGAATATGAAGTATAAACTGGTAATTAGAGCTTTGTCCCTGCTTTTGCAAAATACTTTGTGTTCAAACTTTCTTAATGCTTATTTCCATCTCTAATGACACAGGTCAGTGTAAGTGATAGGCCTACTCAGCACTTCAAAAATACTTATGGTCCATTAAAAAACTGATTTGTTCCACTGAATGGTTGGTTCATTGAATTATTCTTTTTTATTTAGATTTAAATAAATATACAGAATATACTGTAGAAGTGTCTGCTAGCACCAGAATGGGGGAGGGCCTTCGTAGTTCACCTCTGCACATACTAACTGATGAAGACGGTAAGTCAGAACAGAAGTTGCAATGTATTCTTGTCTGCCTGTATTCTTAAATTACCCTTACACTTCATGTCAGTTATGTTTAAGTCCTATGCACTTTTTTGGCAGTTATGTCTCTCTATTGCTATCTGTGTCAGTCTATCTACACACGAACATACTTTATGCCTCTCTCTCTCTCTCTCTCTCTCCATCTATCAATATACTTACCAGTACAAGCAATGTGAAATGGCACAATTGCTGTGCATGGACATTTGGTCTTACCAATATCTTATGAATTTGAAGAATCTAAATTTATTCATATTATTATAATCTAAGACACTGCACAGTAGAATTAAATATTGTGTTTGGTTTTTCAGACACATGAGAGCTGAGGAAAGGGAAAATCAGGAAAAGTCAGCTTGAATGGTCCAGGGACATTTATGCGGATTTTTTTTCTTTGGCGATTTTTGTATTCTTCTAAACGGATGCGTGTACAGATACACGTAGATACATGTAGAATTATTCACATTATGAAAATGCTCAAAGTCCATAATCTGTGGCACTGGACTCCCAAAATGAGCAGGGGAGTGTTCTGCGCTGCAGGCTGAGGATAGAACCCATTTGTTGCAACCCCTGCTAATTTGTACAGTAGGTCACAAATCAGCAGAGGAACCTTAGAACTATTTACACTTTCAGTACACAATTTAGTTATAGGAAGTTATCCTTGGTCACCTCTATAGTTTCTGCAGGGGGAATCATGAAAATAAATTCAAAGCAAAAATCTTAAATTAGGTGCTGTGACACATTTTGGAAAAGCCTGTGTCTCTATCCATTGTTTAAAGAGGAAGTCTCTGAGAATCTATACTAAAGTGGCATTGACACAAACGTCCCTCCAGCCATTCCTAGATTAAGTCTCTTTTCATGTTTTAGGAAACACTGATTTGCCTCAAATTCAGCTATTGATGATAATGGATCATTGCATATCTTCAAGATGTTGATGGGCTTACATTCACACTATGAGTAAAAAACATTTGCTCAAGAGTCATGTTGCTGGAGCAGACTGAAAACAGCTGATTACGACAAATCTATCTTTTTCACAGAGTAATTTTATACAGAGCAATGTAGTTTCTATTCTTTAGCAAAAAAATATCCTCTGAATAAGAATTGTAGAATGAACTAGACATGCCAAAAAGACATGACATTCACCATATGACAGATCTTTTATTATATAGTCACTAAGGATAATATAAAAAATAAACCACTAAATACAGCTGTCAAAATTTTTATCTAGTAAATACAGACACTCACTAAATACAGTGAACCTTTGTTCATGAAAAATACAAAATATTTTTTCATAAATGTAAAGAGTTATAAAATCTTTATGCCAATTTTTGAGATAGTGAAAGAAGGAACAAGAACTGAAAAACAACAATATTTATAATACACCACATGTTCCTTATTCACAGGAACACAGTGTTCCAAGGTTCAGACCAAATGTTTCATAGATTTGCTAATAGTTATGCTCATATTCTCCATTTTCATGCATGACTACAGCTATGACCTGAATTTTTAGTGCATGATGCTCTTTGGTTTAATTTGAGAAAAACAAAAGTAATTATAATATTACTTCATAGTGATACATAGGTCCATGAATCAAGATGAAGAAAAATACTTATTTTTTAATAACATGCTAATACAAAGCAGTATCACTTATGCATACATGGGTATATTTTCCTCAGCAAAACTAATACAAACGTTAGAATGAAGTCAAACATGGTCTAATATTTTTGTTTACTTACAATGTTTCCCCACGCAGTCGTGGTATAGTGTCATGTAGAGGTCAACTTAAAATTAATTTTAAGGGTCTCAGTAAATGCCTATCTTTTCATTTGCCACTGTAATATGCTAAATGTATGAATGTGGTCCTTATTTGATGAGTGAATAAATTTTACTGCTGCTCAGTATCCCACAATTTTATTGTCTCTCAGTGCTATGCTTATCCATTCTTCCACCTTTTGGTGCTTTGTATAATTCTTTACAGCACCTCTTTTTCCTCAGGGGAACTATTATGCTATATTTTACATGTGTTCATACTATAAAGCTTTTACTTTTATTAGAATGGGGAAAAAATTTACAGCAATATACTTGGACAGTAGGGGAATCACTGTAACCTACCCATTACTCTGTTTTCTCATGAAGTGTTTTTTCCATTGAATCACAGAAACAGATGTTCTAACACCACCATGCAAAATCTTCTTTTATCATCAGTTAGAAAAAGGAAAAGAAGCTGCGCCTTAACATTAGCTGATGGATACTGTCCCAATGTGATACAAAGTTCACTTTCCATCACAAATAACTAAAAACCTATTTAAGGATGCTGCATATCCCATTGATCTTAACTGTTTAACAAGATGTTGTGTCCTTTTCTCTCATTTTATAGCTCCGAGTTCTCCTCCACAATCCCTCTCTGTAAAACAGTTGTTGGGTGTCACTGTGAAGTTGTCATGGAAACCTCCATTGGAGCCAAATGGAATTATCCTCTATTACACAGTTTATGTCTGGTAAGATTTTCTGGAAGTAGTTCTGAGAATAAATATTAATCTGTAACCCATCAGGAATGTGGGGGTTTTCTTACACAATGTGTTGATTACATGTTTTTGGAGAACGAATATTCATTCAGCACTTACAATACTAGACTTTTGTATATACAAATTTAGAGTAGATGAAAATTGGGGTATTAAATATTTTGTAAGCATTTTCCAAAGGTTATATTATAGTAAATGAATTAGATTTTATACTAGAGCATGGTGACTATTTTCATTATATTCTGATTAGACCTACTGCAAGGCAGGGCACAAGCCCATGCTGAATTGTAAAGGAGATTTGAAATAGGCTTAAAACTGAAAAATATTGCCCCTTTTTATAGAAAGAGTGTAAGAGCCATGTTCAGAGTCTTTGTATGTGCTATCAGTTATGTCTACTGCTATATTTTGTATTTATTACATTCATAACAAATCAGTATTTTTAACAGATATTATTCATTTGCTGTGTTTTGTTTTTTTCTATCTTTTCTTTTTTCCTATTTTTTCTCCATCATCCCTCCTGAGATATTTTTTCACCTCTAAAAAGGAATTTTGTCACTTTAAAACTTGCAGCTTCTGTCCTATTCTCTGTATAACATAGTTTGGTCTAGTGATGTGGCATCTCTTCAAAGATCTATCTATAACTTCTACTAGGATTGAAAATATTTTGTTATTGATAGCTTTTGATATATTACATTCACGCTGTACCATGTTATTGCCACTACTAAGGTGCAGGAAGTAAATACTGAAGTGCACCTTATAAGATGTGTACCAGATGTGCAAATCCACAGTTGTTATAAACACACTACTACTGAGGTTACATTTATTATTTTATTGTTACTTGGCAGTTTAAAGATAGGGTTTACCTCAGTTCCTACTGATTTATTTTTTTTTTATTATAGGTTTAGTTAAGTTGGAGTGAGCTCTTCTTCCCAGAAAAGTTAAATTTGTCTTTTCTTGTTACTTCTACTGTACTGGGAATGTCTGTTGCTCTTTAATGACAAACCCCATTTAATTTAATGACTGTCCTTGAGCTAGAGAAGAGATACTTCATGATAAGGGCTATGGTTTTGATTCAAGCTGTGTTCAAAGACTTGAGGTTATACAATTTTTCATCCTTATATTCTCTTATAACTTACCGCTTTTGTTATTATGACAAAGGATTTAGCAAGAATTATTTTTTAAAAATACCTCTTAATTGATCGGACTAAATATTTTAATTAAGCAGCCATGTAACTTTTTGCGGTAGACCTTGTCCCTCTTAATTCCATATTCTCCTTGCTCTCTCTTATTTGTCATACTGTGCCATATCTAAAATTAGAGGGGCTTTAGGTATCATGTTAAGACAAGGACATTGGAGAAAAACTCCCATTGCATTCAAAGGGGTCATAACTTCACTGCTTCCTTGAGGGGGAGGGAGGGGTGGAGGAAGGAGAGGAATTTTAAGTATTTAACAGAATTGTCTATATGATTCCATAAAATGCATTGCAGTGTGAGGTTTAACAAGATAAACTGCTGTGCCATACAGTTGCTGCTTTTGGGAGGTATTCAATGTATTTTGGAGGAGATTGTTAATCCCAGTGCTTCTCAATAAAGCAGAATGATGAAGGTTACTACAGATGTTAAATAAATGTTCCTCCACTTCGCTTAAATATTCTGCACAGTTACAGAGAATTTGGTAACTTTTCTTTAGCTAATCCAGAACAAGTATCTACAACTACTAGAATAGAAAGAGTAACATCTGGAATGTTTTCAGTGTTGTATTCCATGGTATTTGTCACAGGGCAAGGTGGTTTTGGGTGCTAGCAGGTAGTAAAGCCTGTGTACCTTGAGCCTACAAACTCATACTGCCTAAGTCTGTAATTCTAGAGTATTAAAGGCATATTTACAAAATTGCCGAATTTTTGTATAGCTGTTGTCTTTTGCCATTATCCTTTTCAGCAAACTTCTGTCAGATAACTATTGACTAGATCTACTTTGAGGTAAAGATTTTTAAGAAAATATGGTACCTGTCTTTGTCAACTGAAAGTATGCAATTTCTTAGAACCTCTGTTGCCTGCATTTCTGAAAGTTCTGATTTAAATTTTTTTATTATTTTTTCTTCAGTAAAACTCCTTGGCTTAGCTGATTCTGCTACGTACTTTCTTTCTCATTGTCTGCAAAGACTGCACTCACTTTGATCAGTGTTTTCTTATTTTTATGCCAATCTCATTTGTTTCTAAGCAGAAAATCATCTTCTCTTGAAACACCTCAAGCTTTTGTTCTTCTTCCTATGTCTGGTTGTTGAAATGTTTTTTGCCAACTAAGATGTTGTAAGAATGCAGCTTCTGGGAGCAGAAATGTTTGCAGCACTAAGCAGTGGATTTTTTTCTTACCTGAATATATAACATATAACCAGATATGTTTTTCCATACTAAGAATATATTGGGCAAAGATCCAGGAAAAGATGTCTTTGTATAGAATTTGATAACTGCAGCTGCAACCTTTTGTATCTTTTTACAGACTATTAAAAGTGTCAGAAGCTTGGGAAAAATGTAAATTTTAACTTTCTCTGTTACCAAGAAAATTTCCCATGTCAAGTGGCATTCAATTCCACTCAAAATCTGAAAGGGTTAGAAAGAATTTTTTTTTTCATTCTCACACATTTTCTCATTCCAATTGTTTTTATTTCAGATATATTAGATGGTGATCTTTGCTAATGGGACATTAATTCCTTATCAAAGGATGAAAATTGGCCCATCTAATAATTTTGCATCACCTTTCCCTTTTTGTTTCTGGTTTTTTTTTTTTTTTTGAATTAGAACCCATTTTCATTTGTGAAGAGCTCCATAGTGATTGCTGGAGCAAGATATTTGATTTTAGTTATCAAATTATCATCCCTGTGTGAAATTCTACTGGGGACACAGAGCACCTACGCATACAGAAATCTTTGCAGGAATGGAATGTTTGATAGTGGGATTTTTTTCCTCCTATTTTTTCTTAAAAGATTGCATTAACTTTACAAGGAATAGCAGACTTTTTGAATTCAAGTTAGTTATTTCTCGTATCTTATTTTACTTTCTGATAACCATTTCATACCTATGCTAATACCAGCATTTTATTAATGTTACATCTTACAGTCTTTCTAGGCGGGTTTTGACCTTACTGGAGTTCCATTCTGATCCCCTGCTACATTCCACCAGAATTAACTCAGCACCAGCTAATTCCTGTTCCATATCATCTTCTATTATTCCATTTATAACTTCAGCCTTCTGACCAATTTCACAGAGTCACACTAGGGCATGCTCCCTGCTATAATCTTTTTATATTTCGCTATTCCTGTCCAGAGAGACAGTTTAGTTATGCCCTACTGTGTCCTTCCCAAGAGTACCACATAAAAATTTCATAGGAGTTAATAGATGGAAATGCTCCTCCTTAATATTCCATACAATCATTGTCTTTGTTGATTTTGTTGTTGTTGTAATTTGCAAATATATTTCTGTGGAGGTTTTGGGTGTTTTTTAAGAAACAACATTAGGAGCCCTCTTGTGATGCAAGGGTACAACAGTGAGCTTTTCAATATAAAAGACAAAAAGAAAGACTAATATACTTGTATTTACCACAGTATTGCATTTTTCAATTTTATAACATACACTATAGTTGTATACATATGGAAATGGTGTGTGTATATTATTAATAAAATACTTTTTCTTCAGGAATAAAATGTCAAAAAGGAGTGTTAATGTAACAGAAACATCATTGGAGTTCACAGACCTAGAATATAACTATGAGTATAGTGCTTACCTAACAGCAAGTACAAGATTTGGAGATGGCAATATAAAAAGTGATACTATAACATTCAGAACTTCTGAAGGAGGTAAGTTTAAATATAGTATGAACCTCTATTTTCATTTAGCCTTATATTTCTCTCAGCCTTGTTTAAGCTAATAAGGCCTATCATCTATAATTGGAGTATAGAGATGTAACTTCATGAAGTTCCATGTCAGCAAATTAGACATCCAAAGCTGTAAGTACAGGAAAAATTCTATAAGAAAACACTATCTGTTTAAAAATGCAGCTAAATACAAATGTGTCTGAAAAAGTGTTTTAAAAATTCATTTACATATGCTTTTTTTCCTCATCATGTCCAAAAGCAGTTTTTATACCATAACCAGAAATACATTTAATTTGACATAGGATACTGTCAGATCTATAGTGGATGTTTCTCAGGCACTAAAATGTACAAAAATCTTGAGGTACAACACTTTAGGTATGCTAAAACTCAACATTTTTCCAGCACCAAGTGATCCACCGAAAGATGTTGCATACAGAAACCTTACTTCCACATCAATAATGCTATTCTGGTCTCCTCCCCAAAAGCCTAATGGAAATATACTGTACTACTCAGTTTATTTCAAAAATAATTCAGGAATATTCATACAGGTAAGCTTATTTTTATATTCTTCTTTTGTAGAAGTCAATGAAATGTTCTAATAATTCATTAAAGATTAACTCAATTTTTCTAGCTACCAATATATGTTTTTTAATATTTCTTTTTGCTTTATGTAATTTTTTAACTTATAAAGACAGAAGCACATCTTGTAATCATGTGTTACATTGTGCATCTCATAGAGCATTCATCTAATTAAACATTAAAGCCAATACATTTTGTGTAATATTTTATTATGCAAGACTTATGTATACATGTATGCACACATACATTTAATACATACATCCTCTTAACATATATAATGGATAGACACAAGACCTATTACAATCATGTCACACCTTATGAGTGTTTATTTTAGTCTAATCTATCAATTTGAATAAATTTCTGTAACAGTTCTAGTTTTAGTTTTTAAATAATGTTTGTACAGTTTTAAAAATAAGAAGTTAATGTGAAAGTAGGGAACACATTTTAATTTCATATTTTTCTTACTGTCAAAAGAAAATTACTGTTTAGTAGATTGATTCAAAGATATTGAGATTTTTATGTTAAAGGACAAAATGTTATAAGTAACATTTTGGTGATCCACACGTTTCCTTGTAGGATTTTTTGTTCTGTTTACTTTCATTCTTATTTATGCACCACACTTATTAATTGTGTATATAATTTTTCTGTTCTCTTTTCTATGAATATATTATGGTACAAAAATATAATAAGAGAAATAAGCTTTCCTTACAGGTTTTTGATCACAAGTTTTACACATATGGAAGCAAATAAAAAATATAAATTCATTAAGAAACTTATGCATGGAAAATAACCTCTACTGCATAACTTTATGCTCAAGATATGTCCAGGATGAGGTATACATGTATTTGAGAATAACTAGAAGAAATATTCACAAATATTTCAAAAACCTGTGACTGAATAATTACTAACATACTTCAGTGTTTACATTTCTCTGACTTCTGTGAAGCTGTGTGGTTGTCAGGCTCTGCATAGTTTCATATGCAAGCAAGATTGTGCCATGAATTCATATTCTGATATTAAAATCGGGGCTACAGTTCAGATGGCAGACTGTTTGCACAAACTGTGATAGCAACAGCATTTTTTTTTTAAAAATCCTTGGAGAAACCTTTATATCAGTGCATTACATGAAGTAGCCTATCCTATGAAGAACGTCTGCATTTATCTAATTCTTAGAAATCTCAGGAGATTTTAGAGGACCACTATGGACTTGGACTAGTCTTGCCTTTAGGAAGGTGGAAATCTGAGGTGAATGAGTAAGGTGAAACTGATACACTGAGAGCTAAAATCCCTCTGGATGGGCCCAAGACTCTGGAAATAAAGGAGGAAGATAGGGAAGATGAAGCAGAATAGTGTTGGCCCAGCCAGGTGAGGGTCCAGTTTCATTATCGTGTGATGTAGTTGGGCAGGGAAAAATGGTGGCACAAGTGGAAATTACCACTGCTCTGGCATACTGTGTAGTGGATGGCAGAAAAGTGCTGACAGTAGCTCTACTTCTGTGTGTGGAAACTACCTTTTTCATCCTTTTACCTTTGATTTTTTATCCCATCCCTCTGCCACCAGAAGATAGGTTTCAGCTGCTGTTGCATCTGTCTCTTACTGCCCATGGAATATGACCATAAATCTCTCAAATCATGATTGAATTTTAATCTGTCTGCTTCCCTTAACTTTTGCCCTTCACATCCTGTCTGTTCACTGTTTACACATGACAACTACCATATCTACATTGCAGTTCTATCCTATACCTTGGAATTCCTGTGGATGCAGGACAGATTTCAAACAGATGAAAAGAGGCAACTCATTTCTGTCAGATATTTTATATTTCTCTTTTTACAACAGAAAAATGCGTGTGTGAATGTCAGTCTGATATGTGAATATATGTCATATATATATGACATATACAGACAGTTGTAAGCTACATAAGTGTATGCAAACATGCAGCTTATGACCATCTGGAACTTAGAAATATAACCATGTATTTGTGAGTCTGTTGCTAAGTTTTTTATTGCACACATTTGGAAAGAAATAATCATCAGTTAGAACACTCTACATCGAGGTCACCATTCTGCTTTTGTTTATCCAAACTGTATTTTCAGTTTTAGAAATTATCTATGACAATTGAAAAAGGAGATGATCTTTTCATATTTCAGGGAACCCAGACTTCTCAGATGTGTGGTTGAAGGCAGCCAAACACTACCAGTCTTTAATCTGCTTCTTTGTCAGGAAATAATGTCAGGGGTCCAAGTCTTAAACCATATCTTCTAGATGCCTAAAAAACCACCCTTGTTGAAGAATATCAAGAAAATTAACATATACCAATGCTGGTATAATCTGAAGTAGCCACAAAAGTCATACCAAAACTGGTGTTATTCTGTTGTCTCAATTTCTCCCTTATCACATGTTCTCAAACTCCTCAGGAACATTAAAACCTAATTAACAAAAACCACAGAGTGTTAATATGATAAAACCAGGAAGTTAGTAGCTGCAGAGTGAAGCATTTTGTTTAGGGGAAAAACCCCACAAACATAGCAAAATACCTGAGATTAAAAATGTGGTTTTCTCCTTGACATTATGCAGAAACTTGTAGGAAAACCAGTTTTTCTTTAAATAAGAAAATGTTATATACCTTCATAGGTCAGAAAAATAATGTATAGTTTCTTTGCTCTATAGGTCTACATGAAAAATCACTCTGCAGCTGCCCAGCCAGAAGGCCGGGGATGCTCAGACCTAGCTTCAGAACCAGAACAGCAGAAGGAAATATTTAGTGATGGAGATTGGATTTGAGGATTTTGGTAGATGAGTGGGCTGTTTCTATGGGGATTCTGGTAGGTTGTAAAAGAAAACGTGTCAGAGAGGGAGGAATGACTGGTAGCCAAGTAGAAGAAACCATTATATACACAGGGCTAGGTTCAAGTTCAGGTTTATCTTTTATCTTCTGCCGACATAGGTCTAGGGAAAGTGCTACCTTTTGGTATATGTTTGCTGTTGAGTTCCAGTGCAGTAAAGATATAGCATGTATGCTGGCAAAGAACACTTCATATGCAGATGACATGACACTGTACCTTTTCTTCACATCACTTCTCTGTGACACTGCTTTCACTGTTTGCAATAGCAGCTTTGCACATTTTGCTCCACAATGCCTTGCCTGGTGCTTGAAGCAATCACACTGCCCACATTCTCAGTCTTATTGAGGAAAAAAGTCAAAAAATCTATGCAAGTAATTATAGCTGAATACTGATCTATGAAAGATATCCTTGACTTGAATAAACTCTTTTATTCAATTTCTATGTACTTGTGTTTTGATTAGCAAGAAAGTGGGAAAGGTGCTAATTATGAATATAAAATTATGCTTGGATAAAGTTCCCCAGTGTAGGAATTTCAGTATAGATGACAATTGTCCTACTCTGCCAGGGGAACCACGAGCTAAGTATTGAAAAAATTTACAACCCTTTCAAGCAACTGAACATCAAAACCCAAATCATCCAATGTCTGCTTCAAGCCAATTGAAGTCACCATGACTGGATACAGTTCAGAGTGAAATTCAACTTGGATTACGCTTGGGATGCAGAAAAAGGGATGCAAACAGTGTGCTATATTAACGATCAAACATTTTCTTTCACCAGTATGACCACAGCAGGGATAAAAAGGGGAACTTCCCAAAAATACGCTGCAAATACGTGGCCTCAGAATGGTACAGCACACAAAAAGGAAATATCTTCGCTTAGGTTGCTACTGCAACAATGTGCATTATGCTCCTTGAAGGATGGCTTGGATTAGCCCTCACAGTGTCACCACTCTCATCTGATTGCCAGAGTCCAGTATGTGATCCTCTGACTCAAAACAAGAGTCAGATGAACCTAAAAAAGAAAGCAGAAGAGGGGAAAAAGGTTAACAGTGAAGAACAGCAGCACTGCATTTTCTGTGTGCAACTAATTACAGTTTTATGCCACTGGAAATATCTGCTGCTTCCTGAAGAATATACTGCGTTCTGCTGACACTTTCATGGCCTGTGTGTATTGCTTACACTTAGCTGCTTTTAATAATCTGATACTTTGCTATGTCAAAACTTCTTTCATGTATGGATGAAGAAAGGGACTGAAGGAAGAATTTCTTCAGCTGTAGCCAAAGATCCTAAGCTGTTTGCTTTCATCTGGAGCCACAGTTAATTGTAAAACTTCCTATAGTGTTCTATCCCCAGGGTACAATTAGTACAAGTTTTGTCTTTTCTCAGTTTGTACCCACACAGTTCTTCCTGCTCACTGTTACTCCTAATTATGTGTTCCTTTTTTTTTCTAATATTTTGTCATATCAGAAGTTTGAGATAATCCCTGTTCCTTGGGCTCTTCATAGTAAAGGAACTCTCTCTTAAAATAGTTTTTGTTGAACCAACAAAACCCTGTTGTTATAATGTTCACATTGGTTGACTAAGTCCTTAACTGCCAGACAGCTGGCTAAATTGTAAAGGTATGCTTTTTAAACTAAGAGTTGAATTTTCAGCTGTTCATAGCAATAAACTCCCATTAAATCTAGAATCAAAACTTGATGTAGTACCCTTGACATTTTTACCTTGAAAACTCAGATAATTATGTAAGGTCTTATTAAAAAAATTCTGATTGTTAGATATTGTTATTATAAATTATTAATTCTTTCTCATTACAATATCTAATAATAATAAAAACAGGATGGTATTAGAATGCTTCTTCTGGGCTAGATGATATTTTATGTCATATTGTGCTTAAGCATCAGAAAGTTTAATTAAATACCTTAGAATTCTATTTTCTGTTTCCCGTATCTTAAGCTATGCAAGTGTAATGCAAAGCTCTTCACAGCCTTTTCAGTTAGTTATGAAGACAGTGTGAGATTCAAACTACTTTTAGAAGAAAATCATATAATAAGGTTGAATGTTTTTGTATTTTGACTGATATTGATTTAACCTAATCTTTCAGACAAAACTAATGGTGTGCTTTAAGTCAGTTAATAACAGTGGATATAGAAACTTATACCACCAATTCATGCAGCTTCTGTTCTGCATTCTAAACAAAGGTTTAAATTTTCATTGCCAAACAAACTATTTACTTATTTATATTATCTAAGTACTGGTGACTGTAGGCAAAACTAGGTCTTCAGATATTAGCATGAAAATCACTGAATGAGAGTGTGACTTCTTGTTTTCTGCAAAAATAAAATGATCTTGTCTGTACAAAAAATTGGCAAAGTGTTGCATTAGATGTATAATTGATATGTATTGGTGACAGAGATCAAAATTGGATACTGGACTATCAATTTGCACAGTACTGACTCAGCTGTGTGGTAGAGCATATTACAGTGACTTCTTCAGTAGAAACTTTCCTCATGAGAAATATAACCCATTTTTTAGTATGCAGTTTCAGCATTCCTCTGTTCTTATGTGATGTTTCTAAATTTTAATACTCAAACATTACTGTTGCATTTTTCTGCTTTAGTAAGTCTTCTCTCATAGCCTCTCTCTTTTAGAAAAGAATTTAGTTGAAAGCTAGCTTTGATTTTAAAGAGGTGGGGTGTGTGGATAAGATCTAACACCAAAAATAGGAAGCAGGTCAAATAACTGGAATGTGTACTGGTCAATTCATCAGGGCGTTGAGCGAAATCCAGTATCCCCTGAAAATATTGCTATGTAGAAAAATTAGGACTTTGGTCCTCAGGAGTGCTGCCCATGCCATCTGCTCAATGGGGCAATGTAGCTGCCACAGAGGAATAATACTGACACTCTCTATCAGGAGCAAAAATTTGACTTCCTGCACAATGCTGGAGCTGAATATGCTCATGGGCTACATAACCTCTCAACAATTTTCAAATCATGAACCAAATTGTGTTGGATCATCTAAATTAGATTCCCATAATGAGGTGGGTGATTCAACACATTCAGTTATGTGGTAAAGCTGACCTTACATAAATAATCTGATTTATATTTTTTCTTTTCATTTTCCCAAAGAGTTGATTCTAAACAGGAATAGCTTCCTTGGAGGGGCTGATCTAAAGCACTAACCTGCTGATACAGTCACAATTTTAGTGATATTTTAGTATTGTGCAAAGGAAAATGGAATTAGATTCTGGTGCAATCCTTTCATTAGCAAGTAACTGAACAAAGAAAAATTTTCTGTTGACGTCTTGAGTTTAACATGGTCCACTGAGTATAGACATTTGCATTAGAGATAACAGCATGTTTTTATTGGAAGGTACAACTAACAAAAGGAACAGTTTATGAAGTGGTGCAGTAACATCTCTGCTGCTGGAAGTTTTAAATTCAAAATCTACTCTCATAAAAATAGAATAAAGTGAGAGAAGTCCTTTGATTTGCTTCATGATGATCAGGCAAGGCAGTAACATGTATGATCATTTAATCTATGAGCAATTAGTGGATGGTACATTCTTGATGCAATATGGATAAACACATTGTAATATTATAGATTTAATCTGTGAATTGGCATTCAACAACTACAAAGAATACGGGGAGTCATTACATACTCTATGTACTTACAAGGAGTAACAATAGGAGTCAAAGCGTAGGTTTACGTCTCCTGAAAGCTGTGGTAAATCATATCTGGTGGTGGTGATGGTGACAGCTAAATGGGGAACTAGAAAGAGAAATCAATGAATAAATAACATTTTCAATGGCAATGAATAAACAACATTTTCAATGGCAACATTATCCTTTTTTTCCCCTTTAGAATTTCACAGCTTATGGTAATGACAGCAACATCAGCATGCCCCCGTTTGTAGTTCTGGATGACTTGGCAAAATACAGCCATTATATTTTATGGTTAACTGCAAGTACAGCTTTTGGAGATGGAAACAAAACCAGTGAAAAAATTGATGTGTATACAGATCAGGATAGTAAGTTAATAACTTTTTTAACACTCAGTGTATATCAGTGCTTACATTTATTAAACATTCTCTAACTTGAAAATTATTTTACTGTTATGATGCCAATGTAAAAAAACCCAAACAAAACAGTAAGTGTAGTTTTCAATGCTGCAGTATTTTTTTTTTTCAAGGAAGGCATTTTGATCTGAGTCTTTACTTTGTAATACTAAGAATGTAGTTCACAAGCAATAAAAGTATTGTCTTAAACAATCATTAAGAAATTTTTCTTAAAAAAATTTAACATAAATGATTATTCATATATGCCTCCAAAGTATTTTATTTTTGATATTGAAACATAAGTTATTTTTATAAGTTGTAAAAAATATGACAAGTGACGTGACATTTTCAGACTAATCATATTTCGAAGAGTGATTTCTGGTTTGGGTTTGGATGTTTCATTACTGTAATCCATGCATTTCACTTTTTTTGTATTATCTCTCATAGTCCCAGAAGGTTTTGTTGAAAATCTGGTCTATCAAAACATTTCCTCAACTTCTGTGAATGTAAGCTGGCTTCCACCATCCCAGCCAAATGGCTTAGTCTTCTTTCATGTTTCTCTAAGTTTAATGCAACTGGGAACCAGCAAGGTTTTGTCTTTCCTTACTTACAACACAAGCATAATGTTTGGCAACCTGGAGAAATATACCGATTACATTCTGAAAATCACACCAGCCACTGATAAAGGATCTTCTGAACAGCATGCTCTAAGTCTGCATATAAGAACTGATGAAGATGGTAAGATAAAGATATTTTATTCATTTCTACGGAAATATAGTAAAAAACCCAAACAATTTTCTAAAAGAAAACAAAAATATTGTTTATTTTTGTCATGTTAACTTGAAGCTTTTTGGGTATACAATGACACAAACGACTGCTACACATTTCTATTTTGACACCATGAAACAGAATTTTTCATTGTAACTTATATTTTCCTGTCATAATCCCTATTTTTCTCTTTCTTATTTCTTCTTGTAGTCCCAGAATCAGCACCTATAATCAAAACATTTTCAAATCTCTCAACTACCTCAGTTATGTTTTCATGGGACCCCCCTGTTAAGCCAAATGGTATCATAATAAGTTATGATTTAAATTTATTTGGACCAGAAAGGAATAACTCATTCTCTACCACCAATAATTTTATCGTCTTGGAAGACCTTCTGCCATTCACATTGTATAGCATTTATGCAGCTGCAAGAACAATAAAAGGACCTGGTCCATCTGCTGTGCTTCAGTTTTACACAGATGAGTCAGGTGAGCAAATTCAGTTGTAACCAGCTTTGAAATATCAACTTTACGTTACTGCATCCATCTTAGGTCTGAACACCAGACCTGTTGAGATGTAGGATTAATTTTCCATTGGTCTGTGAGTGAAGAGCTTTCAGAAGAAGAAAGCACTGCAAGGGAAGTCTTTTCTGAGTGCTCTTTCTCCTGCCACAGTGTGCAAGAGGAGGTCACATTTTGCATGGGATTACAAAAATAACTCCAAGGAGAAATATATTTTGGTTTTGGAATGTGTTATAGTTTGCCAAGTCTCAGGGATTTTGAAGCAAGCAACAGTACTTTTCTCTTCATCCCCCTATATAACTGAAAAATGATAAAACATGGAAATATTTCTGACACATTCACACAGGTCTCCTATGTATTGATCTCCTCTCCTCTGCATGGTAAATTACATATTCTGTAAATATATGTTGAGTTGTGCTCAATATATGATGTAGGAAGCAAAGTATATCACATTCCAGTAACATATGTAATATGACTTGCTAAATGTCTTAGTTCTGGCAATGGGGATGTTTAAATGATTAATATATTTTTTTAGATATCTAAGATCCCTTGCTGAGTGAGATTATATTCTGCATTAATGGAATTTGTTGCATGTCAAAGAGAAAGGAAAAGATTGAAATAGCAATGAAGTAGTTAGCTTGAGTTCGTATAAAAATGTTAACAAAAATATCTATTTTCTCCTGCATCTCTAAACTGTTTTGTTTTGCCTGGATTGTTTTGTCATTTGGAAGTCAAAAGCATTTCTCTTTTGTAGTGCCATTAGCTCCACCCCAGAATTTGACCATTATCAACTATACTGCAGATTCCGTGTGGCTAAAATGGGATCCAAGTCCCCAGTCAAATGGTGTTATTATGAGATATAATTTTAAGATTTATCAAAACAACACAGAAAAACTAATTTATCAGGTATGTTTATAATAAAGTGTTTAATTTTTTAAAATATTTATTTTGTGCTTTAGGAACAAAATATATGACAAATATTTTAAATGTCTGTTATGCTCTTAGAATTATGAAGATCCTCTGAATTCCTATTTACTAAGACAGTTTACTTACCCTACCACCATAACTGTAATTCAGTTTTTAAAATTAGATAGAAAAAAATTGTTAGATTTTAATTTGCTTTGAACTTCTAATGTTTCATTAATGATGAGATTTGTTATGATTTAGTTCATACTCCAGTGTAAGCTTGATGTTAGAAAATTACAGAAGTTACTCGTTTTGTGGCTATCTTTGTTTAGCTATTTAGTATCTATGGACTGTCAAGATTCAAAAAGACAGATAGTCATCTTGAAAAATAGTTAAAAACTGTTTAGAGATTTGCAAATTTTTCTAATTTTTGTAGAATAGGAATACTGAATAAATTTGAACTGAAATGGTTGCTATATGAATGTTCAGGGCTAAGTTGAATGAAGCTCTGATTAATCTGGTCTAGTGGAAGGTTTCCTGCTCACAGCACTGAGTTTGGAACTGAACGGTCTTTAAGGTCCCTTCCAACCATTCTATGACTCTATGATTTTACGATATACAAAATTTGATCAAGGCATTTCTATCTGCTTAAATCTGGGTGGCATCAAGACATGTGCCATGAACTGCAAAGGCAGCAAGCTAAGGTCAGGATTGCATCTCAAGCAGAGAAACTATATAGTGAGTCCAGTTCACCCTAGGTGCTTGTAAAAGCTGCAGGGAAAAGATATTACTGCAGTGAGATAGGAGTTTAAGACACACAGTTTAAGGTACGTGTGTGACTATGAAGAGCTTCATTACTCCAACTCCCTCACCAATACAGTTTTTATTACAGAGACTTAGCATGCAAGGACACTGTGTGTGCTGTTAAGTGTGTGCGCTGGAAATCAGTCCCCATGGAGCGGCCTACTTGGCTACCCCTTATGAGGTCTGTTGGTATTCCCCACTGTGGAATGAAGTGCTGGCATCACCAGTTTCTGCTATAATACTTGAAAGAGCACAATGAACCTATGAGAGAGGAACTGTGAATTCTACAGCCAGCTACCTTCGGAAACACATTCTCTGGGTGTTCAAAGAGACCACTAAAGATTATTCTCCACTGTCCATGTGAGGCAGTCTCAAATCCAACTAGAATACAAAAACTGTCTGGAGCACTTGAATGCATCTGCTTTGCCCTACATTCCTTCATGTTTTGTAATGTTAGGTGGGCAAGAAATTAGATCTAGGTTGTGGCAGCAGGACAAGCAGAGCAATTTTTATGGAAATACTGCATTTAGACACCATAATTCTCTGATAACTTGGATTCCACAAGATTTTCTTGCTGAAATTCAACTCTTTCCCTGCTGTTATTATTGTTCTCTCAATATTTGAATAAAATATGCCTTGCATGCTCTGGGAAAAACAGCTAAAAGGAATTGAACTGTGTTTTTAAACTTTTGTTTTGTTTTGTTTTGCTTTTTTGGTTTTGGTTTGGTTTGGTTTGGTTTTTTTGAAGCTCTTCGTCAATCTGTGTATCTAGTTCAGGTAAAGTAAAAGAAATAGGAAGCTATGACCCATGGCATCTTCTACTGCAGAGGTGTAGCAAGGAAGTAGAAGGTGAGAGGGATTGATGAAGTGGTGTGGAAGTGACAAAAGTTTTCAGTATTTGACTGAAATCTCCTCAGAGTAGAAGAGGCAAAACTATGGCTGTAAATCTTCCGTTCATGTCATTGGGTTCAAGCTGAGGCCCACAATGTTTCTAGAGATTGTGTACTAGTAATTTTTCCTTCCTTAAGAACATTTCAGGTTCAAACCACGAGGCAAACCTTGTTGGATTAGAACCATTCAGCCCCTATTCTATCAGCGTCTCTGCATTTACCAAGCTTGGGAATGGCAATCAGTTCAGTAACGCTGTCCAGTTTACAACGATGGAATCAGGTTAGATACGACTTTTTTTAAGCTACAGCTCTGTTTATATATATTTATGTATATTTTCCTTGTATGGCTGAACAACAGTGTTCATCTTGTCTCCAAAGAAAATGTAACATAACACTATCTCATTGCCTTCTGCCTGTGTAACACCTATTCACATTCTTATTGTAGGCTGGGTTTGAAGTTTGATGTCGGAAGTGTAGAATTAGAAATGTCCTCATCTGAAATGAGAGGCTTATATGGTTACTATAAATATTTTAATAGCATCACAGATAAAGGGAGGAAAATTAGAAAGATATCAGTCTTTGCAGATCAAAGCGATAATTCAGATCCCTGTGAAAATAACTGAAATGCTGGCAGTATCAAAAGCAGCTGGTCAAAATATTGGCAAATGAACATTAAACAAACAGAAGTTTTTACCATTTTTAAAATAATTTAATTTAGGAAGGAAACTAGCCATTAAAAGTGAAATACTCAATATTCACTAAAGAAGAGCCCGTGAGAATGGTGGGTTTGTGAAACTGGCCATTGCGCAAAGCTGTAGCTCCTTTGCCAGGTCAGAGCAATCTCTGGGCTCCTGTGCTTTATAAGGGCTGTCAGTGCCAGGGAACCAGCACGGCTCAGGGGACTCTCAGCTTCCTTTATACTGTCAGCAAAGGGAGCAGAGAAAGTATCGAAAGATGCCATATTACTGTAGTTTCTCCAAGATCACATTTCCAGTGAAAGATTCCTGCTGGAACTGGTAAAACAGAGTTTCTGGGGAAAATTATGCTGTTTATTATACCCAGGAGTTACCCACCATCAGAAATCTGGACCATCACTAAACTGGTTCAGTTTGGCAGTTGGATCCCTGCAACTGAAGGCTGTTCTGCTATAAAGCCATGGTCATCATTCAGTTGTCTCATTTCACCACAAACATTCCATACTCATGGTACTTTCTTTGGAAGTGCTGGAGAGACATTTCTCTCAGGAGCATGATCTAGTAATATTATAGCTTTTTCTCAGACTTTATGCTTAGGTAGTTGCAGCATGTTTCCTTTCCCTCCAACCTAGATTTTGGGCAATTGCTGGATCAGTTCC
This sequence comes from Pseudopipra pipra, assembly GCF_036250125.1. Taxonomy (NCBI): domain Eukaryota; kingdom Metazoa; phylum Chordata; class Aves; order Passeriformes; family Pipridae; genus Pseudopipra; species Pseudopipra pipra. Next base: position 35,595,439 of record NC_087553.1, on the reverse strand, counting down.
TCACTGAGTTCCTCTAAGGATTCTGTCCCTAGTCTTTATTAAAAATGCCAGTTAATCTTCTTTATTCTGCAGATGTTGCTTCTTAAAAAGAAATTTTTTCTTTAAATTCTGAAAAGAAAATTTATCTTTTTAAAGAGATTAATTTACCTCTGTATAGTGATAATGAATATGTTTACCTCTATTTTAACTGCCTCACTGACAGTCTTTTTACTATTTTATAGATTCCTCAACCTGTTTCAATAGAAGAAGTAGGTTGGGCCACCCCTCACTGTGTATTTGTTTTCTCTTATATGGTACAGCCAGTAATTTAGCCCTTTCAGAAATACTTTAATTCATTTTTCTCTTTAACCAGTTGTTCACATATAATTGCTCTATTTTCAACATGATTATAATATTTGCTACAATTCATTAATTTTTTATAAACATTTAAAAAAATTTCTCCTGCTAGAACCAGCAAATAGATTGGGAACTGTAAGATAATAGCATTGATATGACAGCTCTAAAACCTGCCTCATGACTTCTGTGCAGGTTGTACCTCTGCTGGAAGGACAGAGAGGTATGATAAAGTGCCTAAAAGAAACAGAGCTAACGTATAAATAAGGAACTTCTGCTGTCGATGCTGTTGTGGAGTATGTATATGGATTTCACACTACTGTGTATGTTTTACTACACTTTGTTTAAAAAAAGATGTGGAGAATATGAGCAGATGTGAAAACAAAATTGGATCACACAACCAGGGAAAAGCCAGATAGATGGCTTCTTCTATTTCAAGTACAATCATCAGTCACATTCACAGTAGTTGGAAATGAACCATTTAATGGGGACCAAGACATATTTTTGTTCTCTCAATGTGTTTCTTTCATTAATTCGTCTGACACTGCAATGTTTGACTGTTCCTATGAACATTGGATCTGCTTCTCTAATGATATTATTCTGTGATTCCCACTTTAATTGTGTATGAATGTTAATCTTTGGTGCATGTGTATCTTTTAAGTACCAGATGCTGTCCAGAATGTTCGTTGTATTGCAATGAGCTGGCAATCAATCCTAGTGCAGTGGGACCCTCCTGCTTCATCCAATGGTGTAATTACACATTACATCATAACAGTTGAAGGAAATTCTACAAATTTTTCATCTTATGATACACTGCATACTTTTAGAAATCTGCTTTCCAATATTACTTATCAAATTAAAATAAAAGCTGCAACGTCTGCTGGTGATGGTGAAGAACAGATATGCAATACCAGTACCCTTCCAGAAAAAGGTAAAAGTTTATTCAAGTTAATTTTTGTGCTCAATTGAAAAAATTACAATGAAACAAGCAGACCTGAAATAACTGTTTCAATACAGGAAATTCAATCCTTCTGTTATTTAAATTTCTTGCTAATAGTGAATGAAGAGAAACAGGATTTCCCCTTTCTCCTGTTTTAGAATAAACTTGGTGATGAGAATTAATTACCATTTTAAAAAGCACTTTATTCTGTGTGAGTTTGAAGAGTTATTTTATTAATTTATGATCACGTATTTTTTTCTTATAATATCTGCCTTTAGCATATTTGAGACTGAAAGTCTGAAAAAATTTTTGAGAGCGAAATTTGTATTTTGCTTTTACTAGCTGCTAGTGCTGTGACTTCATTGACAAAAAAGCTGTTCAAAAACAGTGCAATTGAGAAGAATTTAGGTTCTACAAGCAGACTTTGTAATTACTCTTGATGGATGGAATTTTTTAAACAAGAAAGAAAATTGTGAGTTAAATCCAAAGAAGAATGTAGGCAGGCTTTTTGGCATTGAAGTGAAAAAGTGTTACCCAAAGTCTATCTTCCTTTCCACACACACTTCACACTTCACCTAATCTTGGCCATGCTTTCATTTGACATGGGGATGAATTTCTGGTCAAAATACAGTGTTAGTTCTGTTTAAATAGCTATGTACCTACCTTCCAAATTAGCTAGGAGCCCAACTCTAAGTGCAGGAAGCAAAGGCCTGTTTCAACTCTCTTCCCCAGTCAGGGGTGATTTCTAGTCTTGGAACTATTTATCTTTTTTTTTTTCTTCTTTGGTGATAGTTTAATATAAATATAAAAAGTTATGTTCTGCGAGCAAGATCCAGAAAAGACTTCACCTTTCTACTGAATTACAGGAGCAATTACTGCGTTTAGTTTCTTTTCCTATATTCTCTTCAGTGATGTCAATTTATGCAGTGGAGTTGAGGAGGTCTCTAGTTCAGAACATCTGCACAAGGAAACAGGGGATGGGATGGGGGAGCACAACTCTACCCCCTGATGCTTAGAAACCAAACCTAGCTTTTGTAAAAATTTAATTACTAAGTTATTGAATAATTTAAAAGATGAGTTGCAATGAGTTGCAGCACTCATTCTCTGAAATTTCTGAGTGCTATTTCAACTGAAAGAGTAAGATTTCTCAAACTTATTCAAATACTAAATACAGATTCTGTGTCAGCAAAAAGGTTTATGCTCTGAATGACAAGTGGAGGGAAGTAGCTTTGCTACGCAAACTTGAATCAGACATCTGAACCTGGAGAAGATAAGACTTACTTATGCTTAGACTTCTTGTTGGTAACTTTCTGAGTGGCATGCACCTCCTTTGGATCCATCCTATTCACAGAGTCTTGGTGTCCCATTATGAGGTTTGATTTCCACGCTTCTTAAAATTAGACTTATGGATGTGCATGTCTGGATGAATCTGCATCATGTCTGTGTTGTCAGCTGAACTACTGCTGCTTTGGTTCCAGATCAAGTGGTTGAGCTCCAAATGAGGACAAGCAGGGCAGCCTCTTGCTAGTGTGATGTGGCCAACATTGTGAAAATAGCCAGGGTTGTACTTTGATGGCTGCCTGTCCTCATGGTACAGTCCGTCCCACTACAGCCTCACCATGTCCCTTATTTGAACTATGAGGTGTCACTCATACCTATTTCTGATGAAATTGTTCTCTCTAAATTGGTTTCCTCATCAGCATCTTCCCTACAAATGCTGCCATTTTGTGATCCCTGCTGGTGTCCTGTCCAGCTCCTTGTCAATTTAAGACTTCTGCCTGGGTAGTCTATTCTCTTGTTTGCTCAGAAACTTCTGTTTATCAGCAGCATTCAAAGTCCACATTTGAAAAGGTATTGTTTAAATATTAGACATGAGCATACTAATATCTGACAGTTGGCTGGAAGTAATTTAGTGAGCTTAGCTGCTGTGCTGGATGTGGATGCATGTGCTAATGCACTTCAGTACACTTCTTAAATGCAGTCATAACACTCAAACCTTTCTTTTAAATTAGGGTTGCTGAACAGCCAGCTCAGAGCTTGAGCAAGACTGAATCTGGGAATGGTGTTCAGACTTGGAGTTAGTCTTATAGGAGGGTTGTTACCCTCTGATAGGGAGGAGAACAGGAGACTTCCCTGGTGGTTTATATCTTGGAGGATGAGGGAAAGGCTTCTAGTAGTGTTAAAGAAACCTGGCACCTGAGAAAGTTAATTGTTGAGATTTCTGCAAAATTTGGTGTTGGCTGCTAATTAGTGCTTGAGGAAAGACTGAGAAAGCTGTGGATTAAGCCTAGGCTTGAGAGGGAGACTGGCAGTCTCCTGTGGTCTGTGTTATAAAGAGCTGTACTAGAAAGGAAAAAAAAAACAACCCACCAGTCTTTAGTTTGTAGCAACATGTGTCTTATGTGTTTTATCACTGGGAGTTTTCCCAAGTGAAGGATTTATGCTACAATACATGTAATTTTTATCACATATGCTGCACAGACCCTTTCTTGCTTTGTTGTTGCTTAGTCATATTTACAACAAACTAGTTATTATTAGGACATTTCCTTAACTGCGTGTTTGTATGAATTGTTTTGTGGTGACTGGATACTAGGAATTGGAAACTCATGGATGGGAATGGAAACAGTTTAATAGCTGTTGTCAGCTTCTTATTTATGGTGGCCTAAGATTAGTCACAGAATATGTAGCCAGAACTGAGTCACTGTCAATGCATTTGTTTCTGACATAAAGTGAAATCGAATTTGGCTCAGTGTCCCACTGCCTAGTGTTTGATCTTTGAATTCTTAGCAAGATTATTTGCCTTTTTTTGAGGTAAATTTGTTCATATCTGGGTACAATTAAACATGAATCATGAAGATTAAATTTATGAGGAGATTAGTAGTGTTTTGTGCCCAGTCAAGTTCCATTGTCATGGTATACCACCTCTGCCAGGCAGCATGATGTTATAAAAACTGTCAGCTTTATAGTGGTAGTATTAATTTGTGATTAAATATATTAAAAAGGATTAAATACATTATAAAGAATATGAAAGATAATATAGTATGCATACACATGCATAATTGAGTTAGGATTTTATGACTGAATAGCTATCCTTGGATTATTTTCAATATAATGCACATATTAAAATGCAATTTTTTTAAGGTTGAGTGAATTTTTAGGGGAGAAAGAGCCATAAAGTGGTAGGAAACTTCTCCAAAAGGAACACTAAAGCTGTGAAGATTCAGTTAACTCACAAGTCTGGGACATTCAGTTGACAATAAAAATAGAATAATTAAAAAGCCACTTGAGTGTGTTCAAAGTATGAATAATGTAAAGAAAACTGCTTCTACTTCAATTTTTTTAATTTAGATTTTTCTTTATAGGCTTTTCATTATTCTCTGAGGATATTAATTGTATTGATTATAGTATTAAGACACACAGACTAAGTCTCCCCTCCCCCCATCCCTTACTGCTAGTAATATTTAGTATTATAACTGACCACAAAGTCTTGGAAGAGTTTGAGGCCCCCATCATACTCTAGTGACAGTTCTTACCATTTGTTTTCTACTAAACAGAGATTCATTCATAGCTTACATTTAAAAGAAATATGGATAGAAATCTGTCCAGGAAACATTTTTAAATTTAGTCTGGGCTTAATTTTGCTGGCCAATACTAACTTGTAGCTATATACAGAAGTCTCCCTTGTGCAAGAAGGAGAGTTGTGCCTAAAAGAATTGGTAATGGGAAGGTTTCTTAGGTCTATTGGTGTGAAGGTGGGAAATTAACACCATCTTTTGTTATGTGTGCACAAAATGTCTTTACTTTCTGCACAAGGGAAACTTTGAAGATTCTGGGTTTGTATCTCCAGTATGGAGATGTGGGATTTTTTTCATCAAGGCCTGCAAGGAGCACAAAACATAGTAGGGGCTTAAAGCCTTCTGGATATCCAAGGAAATGCTGTTTCCTTCACCATAAATCCTTTTCTTAGTATATGGCAGCTCATGACATCTCTCAGTTGGAGTTACATGAATTTCCTCATTAGCCAGTGAAGAAAAGGATATACTGGAATAATATTTAAACCTGTACCCTAAAGTGGTTCTTAGGGCTTCAAGCATGATGTGCAGTGCAGTATGTTGGCCTGGTTATCCTGAGGAATGAGCCTACTGCTGAGCCACAGTATTGGAAATGGCAGAGCTTCGGTGTCCCCTGTCACTAAGGCAGATTAGAGCAGTGTGTTTCATATGTTCAATCAGTGCTGAAAAGTCATATTTCCAAACATATTATAAAGTAAAATAATCAAAACATTGCAGAGTGAATCGTGACTAAGAATCTTTGAAACATTTCTTTCCAAGATCACTGATTTTTTTCCCCTACTCAATTTTCTTTATGTAATGTGGATTTTTTTCATGTTTTCTGATTAGTTGTTTTGTCCAAATTTAAATTAATGACTTTCATGCAGATGGCAAATCTTCACTAGACAAGTGCAATGATCACTCAGTTGCTGCCAGTGAAATTGTAATGATGTTATTTTTATAAGCAGGTTGACAAAAATAGATGAAGGAGTATTTTTGTGGGGACTAGGACAACCGTACATTAATATATAAGAAATGGTGGTGGCATATAATACAAAGTTAACACAGAAAGCATTTACAGGTCAAATACGTTGTTTACTGAAAAGTAGGCTGTGGTTTAGTTTGATGGAAAGCTGAACATTCTTATTTAATTCAAGACTTGAGTACGGACAGTTTTCACTTCTCTTTTTAGTTTAAAGGAGTGCATTTCTCCCTAGATTTGTAGGATTTGATTTTTCAGTGCTTAGATCCCACAGTTAGAGACTGAGTTTTCTAATGGGCTAAGGTCTAATAAACATGGTCCACAGAGGCTCTTTTACGAACAACTGTGCAAGTTTCTCTAAAGCATGTCTGATAATGTCAGTTCTGAGTCATGGGAAAAATAGTCTACAGTTTTTTTGTATTTTTATGTTAGTAAGATAATTTGGGGCCTATTCATGATGTACTTATTCATACTGAGCAGGACTTTATATCGTGATGAGTCCCCCTAATCTAGTATAGCAGTCTATACTAGCCTAGTACTTGGTGCGATCAGGGTTAACGGCTTAACCCAAGGAACTTATTTGGTAACTAAGCTTTCAAAATCCAATAGAGATAATCAATACAGAATATTTCTTTTCTTTTCAGGTATTTCCATTTTCTGAAGGCTTTTTCTGGTCTGTGCCCACTGCTGTCTGTTCTACTTTGTTCTTCACTTTCCTCCTATTCATGCTCTTAATACCACCCAACAGACTTCTAGGCTGCCTCTGTTCTTTTAATCCAAACTCCAGCTACAAGCAGCTGTTCTGTAGGCAGACTTTTTTTTATTAACTTTGTTAGGAACTATGCCGTATCATATTACCCTCTTCTGTTCAGCCTGTGCAGCTGTAGTCATTGCTTTCCACAGAAATCTTTACAGAAAGCCATAACCTCTCTTTTCTCAGTAGATTTGTGTGTGTGTGTGTCCTTTGCTGCCCTTAGGTTATCTTTGCATTGTGAATAAGATTTTTTCTAGCAAGTGTTTTTGTTAGTTTAAACCAGTTCCACTGGCCAAGTTCAACTTGATCTGAGTCTTTGCACAGTACCAGTGCTTTTTCCACCAGGAATTTCCTTTCATTTAGGTTCTCAAAAAATTAATCTCAGAGCAGTCTACCAGTTTTGGAAGGGCTGATTAGCATTGCAACCAGACAAGAATAAGGCAACAAGGCCAAGATCTGTGAAAGTAACTTCTGTTGAGGTGTGTAGCTTCCTGTCGACTTCAGTAGCAGTTCAGGCACGTATATAAGTTTTAGGAACTTAAAATCCTGTGTAGATCTGGCTTCAGGCACTTTTCATTGAAATTTAGCCATTATGTGAACAATGGTAGATGAACCTGAAAATACCTCATTCCTCTTCCAGTCCAGCAACTGAATTCACCAGCATTTCATGGCTAGTGTCTCTGCCAGCTCCTTGACTGTTTTTCAGAAGCTGAATTAGAAGCTATTAAATGGAAAATTAGGTAGGGTACATTGCACCAAATGATTCAGACTTAGAAAAACTCCCTACTCCCAGAGCTAGTGGAATCATAGCAAATGCAACAAAATACAATAGGGAAAGACTGTCAGATATGTGATGAGACTTAAGGAATCCTATGTAGGATTCTTGAGAAATTTAAATATGGGATTAGCACAAGAATGCCAGCTAGCTAATCAGGGCACAGTCCTCAACAATTAGCTTCTTACAACACCAGAAGCACAGCCTTTTTCATGCCTTATCTTTCAGTGCATCTCCCTGAAAATCAGGATTAATAGTAAAGTTCCCATTAGGAGCATGTCTAAGCAGCAGTGTATAAGAGCAGGTACGTAAGTCTTTATGTATCTTATAGTTCCAATGTAATCTGAAATAGTAGCTGACAGACACAATTTTTGGCTTCGATAATTTTTACTGTGAACAGTGATCATTTCATCGTAGTTAAGTCATGTTTAGAAAATTTAAACAAGCTGCTTGATTACTCTAGGAAGCATGGAATGGTTTGCTCAAATCAGTACCATCTGTGGACAGAAAAAGTTGGGGGAATTTTAGTCATTCTTGAGGAATGGAAATCTGATTCTCCATGCTAGAGTAATTGTAATCCTCTTTGTATCTGTAACCCAATAGCATAGCTGTCTTGAAATTGTCTGTGAACACAGTCATCAAGTGCAAGAGATACTGTGCCACTGGGTGTCACTCCTCTTCACTGTGGCCCTAAGTTCAAACTTCTTTGATGTGCTCCAGATTCAGATCACATCTTTTCATTTGTCCTAATGAGTGATTATATTTATATTTGATATGTCCATGTAAGCAAGGAGATAAAATGATCTTGATTTTAAACGGAATAATGTTTAAGGCTCTGGTTTCATTGTAAAGGTCTGTCTAGGCACTGGCAGAGAAAATTTTACTATGAATTTTGCTGGCTGACCCTTTATTTTGTGGGCTCAGAATATTTTGTTTGTATGCGTCTTAGTAAACTGGAAAAATGACAACATTAAATAGCTACAAAAGCTTTTGTCTGAAAGAAGAAATGGTTGTCTAATCTGTCTGTTATGATGATACCTGCAAGTTTATCTTTAAAAACGATAGTTTTCGTGTAGTTTTACTTGCAGATAATCACAGACATCCCCTTCAGCCTTGTGAAGGTAACATGTATGAGCTCCCTTTGTAGTCAGTGGGAAAAAGTACAGATAGAAAGAGAAATAATTTCTCAGCCTTCCGTTCTTTCCCCCACTCTCGGTCAGTTTGTCTCTTCTCCAAATACAAGGAAAGCTCATGGAGGCTGGATTTATTAGACTCCTCTTGGTCTGCAGGAGAGCCCACAAATCAGACCCACTCTCATTTAGTCTGATATAATTTCTAGTTCTATGAAAGCCAAGCATCTTTTCCCTCTAAATTGCTAACTCTCAGTTCTTTCTGAAGTCTTCTGTGTTGAAACTCGGGGAACAAAGTACTGTCTTTAAGAAGGAAAGCCCACCATGCTGTCTAGAACACGGGCACTGCTCATTTTATACCTGTGACTAGCCTCTTTAACCTGCCTTGTTTTAGGTGTAGAGACTGCAGTTGTGCCAGCCATGGCTTTACCAGCTGCACATTTGAGCAAGTGAAGGTATATGTTTCCATATGAACTTCCTATTAACAGTCAGCAAGCAACCAGTTACCATCTACTTCATTACAAGCCCGTGTTTCAGTATTGGAATGTAGCCCACTAATCAGTTTTCAGCAGATAGAAGTTAGTAATGGGAGACTGAGAGGCATTAAAGCCAATTGTTTCCATCTCCATGTTGCATACTTTCACACTTTTATTCCAAACTCACCAGTGATGGCTGTTCCTATCACAGCAAGAGTTCCTGGAGTCGTGTCTGGGAAGGTGAGGTCATATTTCTTATCAAAAAAAGAGTAGTAATCCCCTCTGAGTGAGAAAGAGAATTTAATTTTCTTAAATTCTTTTTATTTTTACCTGTTCTGATATCTTTGGAATTTCTGACTTGATTTTTAATTCCTGGAATACATCATATTGGGCCTTAAAATACTTTAACTCGACTTCAGAGTGAGACTGGGTGGTAATTTTTTTTTCACTCAAATAATTTTATCCATTCTATCCCACATTTTATTGTTGTCATAATTGAGTGTGTAAGAGTCATATTTTTTGCAGTGTCTTAGCAGATATTAATAGCTTATATTACAATAGAGTAAGGATTTTTAGAGGAAAGATACAGCTGTATTCTAGTAGCAATTTAGGATTTCTCTGCCTTTATTTTCCACTAATTAATGGTCAAATTAAGCCCTTTCTTGTAATTTAGACAAACAGCTATTACAGCTTATAGAGTTTTTATGAAAATATTACAGTGTTTGTTTTTTTTTTTGAAAGTGGATAAGCGGGGTATTACATCTCCAAATATGTGCACATGTAAAAAAGATACTGCATGTTTTGGGGTTTTTTACGACTTTCTGTACTTATCTTTATGCTAATAACAGCAGAGCAAAACAACTTTAATTTTGATAGCATGGGTTATAATGATGGAAGTTGTCTTTGGTGAAGACTTTTTCTTAGTTTGTTCTTGTTCTGTGTCTGGCTAGTGTGTAGCAGGTTGGGAGCATATGGGGCTGTTGCATGCTGTGATGTTGTGTACTTATGTGTGACAGCTGAGTGGAAGGACAGGGGAAGGGCCCACGGTTCTTTGTCTGGTCCCACTCCTGCAGACTCCACCTGCTTTGGGCTCATTTCAAGGGATTTTAATTTCTCAACCTTTTCACCATCACAGCTTGGTTTAACTCATAATTTACCCTTCTTGTTAAATATTCAGATTTAGTGAAGAAGTTTCAGCTTGTTATATTCTGATGATTTCAACAAACAAATTGTTGCAGAAAAAAAGCAGAGATCAGATATTCCCACAAGGCTGAAAAAAAAGAAAAAGGAAGGTTTTCTCTTTCTTCCCCAGTAATGTTGGTCTGGGATTCTTTTCTTCTTTATGTAAGCCTTGGGACTTCTTCAGTTTCAGTTTGAGGGTGTATCATGTGTTTTTCTTTGACCAGTGATACCTCTTCCCCCAAAGACTTAAAGCACTCTTTAAAGCTAAGTGCACAAAATGATTTCTGAGCTGATTGGCCAGCACAGTTTTTGCCACAGAGAGTATTGGTATTATCTTACAGAGTCTTAGAGATAATATTAGCTTACTGTATGATTATGTGATATAGCACAAAACCATATGTTGCATCTAGTCTATGAGAGCTGGGAGTACACTGTTGACTCAATATAGATAGAATAAATGTGTACACATGTGTATGTATGTACATAACATGCAGTACTTCTGTCTCCATGGACATGAATATAACCTGTATACTCATATATACCTATGTGTATAAATAAAGGATGTATGGAAGCAGCATTTATGGGAAATTTCTTCTTTTTTTGCTCCATATTGTGATGTATTCAGCTCTTTCTGTCAGTGTTCTTTTAATTAGTTATTTGCTGAACAACTTGTAAAGCACTTATATAATGCTAGGAAAACATATTGTGTGTATTGATACTTTCCATTCAGAAGGTGAAACAGGAGACTTATGTAATCTCGAGGTATTACATGAGGATTTCATATGTTACCGAGAGAGAGACAAATGAATATTTCTAAGTGAGAAGTGAAGAAGCCCAGTTAGCAACTGCACTAAAAGATGCTATGGGTAGGCCAAAAATAACTTTGCTTGATATTCCCTCCCTCAGTTGAGACACAGCCCCAAATGTAGCAACAGGAATGCCACACCTCTCAAAGCTGCCCCTGCATGCCACACCTGAAAGTATTATTTTTTATTTCAAAAACTATTGTAAATGTACGACACCTATATATGTACAGTGTGATTTATGCCAGTGGAATTGCTTCTTGTTAACCATATGTAGTTGAATCTTCGTCTTTAGACACGCTTATAAATTTATTTTTTTTAACACTGGATAAAAGGATTATAGTTGCAATCACTTTTCATTCAAATTAAGATGTCTTACAACTGTTTTAATCTGCAGTTCCTAGTGCTCCCAGGGATATTGTTTTTTCCAATGTGCAATCAACAAGTGTGACTTTGAATTGGAGAACACCAAAATCTATCCTTGGCTACTTTCAAAACTACAAGATTACCACACAGCTACAGTCCGTCCACTGCAGTGACTGGGAAACTAAGGAATGTGTTGAATATGAGATGCATCAATATTTATATGAAAATGTGATGGACGACTGGATAGAAGACACAGTGTATGGACTGAAAAAATACAGATGGTACAGATTTGCAGTTGCTGCCAGTACGAGTGTTGGTTATGGCAGTTCTTCACCTTGGATTTCAACACAAACACTTCCTGGCTGTAAGTAAGGATATCTCCCATGTCTCATAATGCTGTAACAATGTGATATTCACCTAAATAAGCAAGAACACTTGGTAGCAAGTTATTTCTTCATAGACCTACAATATTGGTGAAGTTAATAAGGATTTATTTCAACTCTTCAACTCTGAAACATCATGATATAAATCATGTGGTAGGTATACATACTTAACACTTCTAGATATTTTAATGCCTTTTGTATGCTCTATTTTATTTACTGCTTACCTAGCACCAGTTTCAATCCTTAGCAATACTCCACATCTAGACTTGGTAAGTCTAAATTTTGGCTAATTTGGGTTGATATGCCATTTTCAATACATCTTCATATGTGGGGCGTGTCAATGAAAAGTACTCCTTTTTTAATTCTTTGACTGAAAGTCTGTTAATCAACATTGTAACACCTTCCTGAAGTTCTGATGTATGTTCCTGGCAATAGAATTTAAGCAATAGTTTCAGAGGAATTAGAGATTTCTTTCCAAGACCATATACACCTATGGAGTTTACAAATCAGAGTAGCCAGGTAACTTGTAAAGGATTGCCATGACACATATTAGAACTCTCCTGTCTCAGCTGAGGACTGAAGATTCCAAGTAAGAGAAGAGTTGTCACAGATAAGTTATCATTAAATATTTGAGAGAAGGGGATGTGAAACATGTATTATTTAGGCAGTTGTCATGGGGACAAATGACCTTCCCTACCAGTTTGCAGCCATCCTAAGTCAGATAATATCTGAGATCCAGCCTCTGACTGAATCACAGCTCCTTCACTTATTTCCCCACACAAAGTAATAATAATGGAGATACCAAGGACTTTAACAGCTGTGTACTAGGGATTACTCAAGGGTCCACATATTTATTTTGTTCCACTCATGTTTTTAAAATCATTTGATGTGAATGCAGGAGGCTTTTATGTAATGCTCCTTTTAGTATCTGTGCACTCAGTGAACAATAGTACATCCATCTATTTTTAAATACCTCACATTTCTCTACTAGGAAAGCAAATATTGTCACCTTCATTTGCAGATGAGAAGTTGAAATAGAGAAATTCTAAGCCCCAAAGGGCAAAGAGATTTGGACACCATGATAGTAAACATCATAACAGCCTGTTTTTCATGTAAAGCACAGAAGCAGTCCTTTGGATTGAGAAGTACTGGAATCAGCTGCAGAGTCATTCTCATGTGTATGTACTTCCTTTGTCCAGTGACTCTTATGGGGATGCTCTGCCTGTAAATTAATGCAATATTTTAATTGAGGGAGAAGAAAAAAACCCCAAATAAACCCAGATGGAGCAGAAAACAACTAACAGAAGTTGTGCAACTCTTGAGCCAGAAGGTCTAGGGAGATGCCTTACTATTAAATTGATAGAATTTAGTTGCTGACATACGCAAATACTTGTTTTCAAAAAATTGTTACTGAGTTTAGAAAAGTTGGGGATTAAAGCTGGACAGAAAAGCAATAATTAAAACACATATAAATGCATAAAATTAGGATCCTCTTTATTATTTACTCTCTAGACAGTGATAATTTGCTTTAAGAAAGAACTAGTTTCCTGTCAGTCCCACTGAGAAGATGGTAGTTAAAATTGTAAAAATCTCATTAGACTGCACAGGCCCTTTCCATGCCAATACAGTGTCGTTCTCAGCAGTAGCTCCTCTGCGTGCTCTATTAGACAGTTTAAAGTGGTGGGGTAGAAGTTAAAAAGTTCCATCTGTTCTTCCAGCCCAAGTGTTTGGGGCTGTGTCTGTGATGAGGGAAGTAGGCAGCAACAAATTTCCTGTGAGCTAAACTGGTGATACATCAGGAGATAAGCTGCCTATAAAACACACCTCTGTGGAGTCAAGGAAGCATGGGCACTATTTCAGATATTGTGGCTGGGTGCTGGTCTTTTTCCTGGGATAATGGCAATCAGCTGAGGAGTTAAAAAAGAGGAAGCTGACATGTCACAGCTGGGTAGCCAGCTGGAAACTTCATCCTGCTTCAGTGGTGCTGGGAGCCTCCCTGAGCAGTGGCTGATCTTTAGCAAGGACAGTTCTCCAGCTACTTCATACATGGCAAAGACTAGACTTTAGAAATACTGTTAAACAGACTAAAGAAAACCTTAGTTCCCCTCTGTCTTTTGCAAAATCTGTAGCAGGAAAGAAAAATTTAGAATGAACCAAACAGACTCAGTACTCTGGGCAGCCTTGCAGAATGTATCCAGCGAACAGGTGTTGATCCCCCTCTCCTTTCCCTCATGGACAGGGCCAAGCATCCTCTGGATTAGCCTGCTGATACACAGCCAATATACATGGTCTGTTAGGGCTTAAGGGTGCTTAGCTGCTATGTAAAATACCCTGAGTACTTAGCTTGTAAAATCAATGGGAGTTGTGTTTGCAGGTTTAAGGGCAGAAGTTAGCCACTGTTTTACTTGATTTTCAGAAATGCCTCTGTAAAGCATTGATTCTCCTGACGGTAAAGTTACCTTGGTTGTGAAATAATTGTCAAATGTTTTTCTTCATAATTCATTGAGTTCTCATAAATTTGTGTTTCTCTCAAACCTAAAGAAAATATTATAGGTATTATATTCATATTCAGGAAGTTACAGCATTTAAGATGAAAACTGTTAAGCTAATTTCCCAGAATATAAAGAAAAGAAACTTCAACAGCAGCAAAAATTACATAACAGAAATCCTGAGTATTTTTACAAGTGCTGAGGATTTGACTGTTGTGCTAGAGCATAAATACCTATTCAGAATAATAATTCTGAATATCCAGTGACTAAGGTGAGGATCTTTGCTTGTTTGTTTCAGTTTTTCATTATGAAGGCAACTGTAAGGCTACAGGAATTATTTTTAAGATTCTTTAACCCATTTGCAAGTTTCAAGCAAAAAATAATGGCAGTGTTCTGTACTGAGAGTTATAGAGTTACTCCATGGAAAATGTTATAAGTTGTTCAGTACAGTCTGGTTCTCACATCACACAGATAACCTATTCAGCCTTCTGTTTTACAGATTATCCTCACAGGGATTGTCCTATTGTCTCATAAAATAGTTTGATGGCACTGTTATTACTTACCTGATTGATTACCCAGGAGCCAAATCTAGTCTGCAAGATTAAATATTTTCATTATAACTTAGATTTATATAGTTACCAGCACATAATAACACAGTATTGGCTCACAGTAAGGGAAAGGACAAGAAGTGTTTTACATAGCTAAGGAAACTTTATTTGCTCACACCTGCACTTACCCTGACCTTCACTTTTGCATTTATAAGGAGAATAAGATAGGCCAAACTTCTGTTTTCTAAGAGAAAAATAATTCTGGAGGGTCAGTGTTAGATGGAAGATGAATGACAGTGAGATCACTGACCTCATTTTGGATCTCGTACAGTTACACAATGCAATGCTTTTTGGTAAACTGCCAAGTCTCCTAATGCCAGGATATACTGAGGTACAAAGGAAAACCCCAGATGTTCGAATATCCCACGAATGCTAGGACATAGATGCATGGGGCAGAGGGTTATGCTTCTCTTTTCAGCACCTTCTTTCCCAATCCCTGCTGATGCCCAGTTGCTTGGTACTATTAAAGATGAAAAGTATGTGTGATGAAAAGTAATGAGATTTCATGTCTCGTTATATGCCCTTTCTTCTGGAAAGTTTTGCCTGAGAGAACTTGTTTTAATTTGTTCCTTTCATTTCCTCAGAACTAAACATTGGAAAGTAAATATGGCCTAATATAGCTGTTTAAATATAGGTAAAAGTAACCTGGATGATTATAAAATTAGATAACTGAAACACACATTTAATTTTTGTTGGTAAAAGAGCTGATCTTAACTAAACTGGCAACCATGAATTTCTGTTAGAAAACTGGAGTATTCAGTCTTATTTTTGAGGATTATGCTAGATGATGGGCTATCCAGACTTATCTTCAAACTAACGCGCTTAACTGCTGCCTTAGCACCAGGACACAGATGGATGGGAAAGATGACCCTGACCTCCATAAGACCCACATTCCTGTGCAAGGATAGAAGCATGATAATCAGGAAATGATGGTTATTAGTTACAGAAAATGCATTATTGTGAAAACCAGGAGAAAAGTGCTTATGAGAGGAAGTGATTGGATTATGGGGGAATGAGAGAATAAGACTAGGTCATTTCTACTGAGTAAATTGCTGTGATTTATAAGAGAAAGAGTGTAGTGATATGGCCTCATATTGACTAGATTAATTTCACAAGCAAACCCATTTCAGAATATGGCAGTTATCCACTGAAATCAAACACAGTTTTAAAAAAGATGTTTTTTTGCAAGACGTGAGACGTTAGACACCTTCAATTTTGTAGTTTTCTTTCTAATTATACATGTTATTTTAGAAAATATTCCTACATTTTAGTATGATTTGGTTAATGTCTGATATTTTACTTTTCATTGTGAAAATTAACCAGGTATTAATCCTTAGATGTATTTTAGATGAGTATCTTAAATATAACATATTCAATCTAAATTTTATTACAAAGATCTAAAAAGTGCATCAAGTGTAAACTACATATGGAAATTACCCATATGGTTGGGTAATTGGTAGATTAGATTATGCCTTAAAATTATTTCACACCATTGTTGTCTAATGCATAAATGTAAAGTGACCCCTGAAAAAAATTCTGAGATTAAATGCTCTATTAGTTCTGTAAAAAGTAATGGAAAATTGTCTTTGGAAACTTGCTTGGTTTGAAAACTAAGGCTCAATAAGCTATAAATACAATTTTATACTCTTTTCCAGACATTTCATTTTGCAATAAAGCTAATAAATACCACTGCCATAGTTACTGAAAGCATTGTTTACTCTGAAAGACACTGTTTGAGCAACAAGTCTGTCATGCATTACCTGAAAATAAACTTTATTTGTGCTTGTTCTAATTTTCAGGGAACAAGTTTGCCCTTGTATTTTTGTTTTATCTGTTGTAGCTCCCACTTGACAGCCAGCCTTCACTGAGCACTCTCCCCTTTCACCACCCCTCATGTGCTCTCACAGTTTGTTCAGTTACGCTCTTCATTCAGTTGTTCCATGCTATTCAATATTTTTGGGGACTGCTTCCAATGGTTGAATTTGATCCTGCCTATAAAGTCTTGTATATTGCTGTTAATCCCAGCACAGCAATCTAACTCCCATATCTAACACCCTAAACTCATCATAGCACCTTGTTTACTCCCAAATCTTCCTGTTTTATTCTGCAGCCATGGTGCCAAATTTGTAGTGTAAAGTTTTATTATTTTCCTCATTAATCTTTCATATGTAATTTCAATAGCTACATACTTCATTCCATGTTCTTTTTCCTTTTCCTACCCTGTTTTCCTCCTAAAAAACTAAGTAACCTTGTATATCCTCCAATTTTTTCCTCATTAAGCCCTCTTACATAATGATAATGGTACCAAGCCACATATTCCTGCATTAATTTTGTTTTAGAAAAGAGACTGCACCTTCTAGTTAGAATAGGTATGATCACTTTATAACGTACTGTTATAAAAACAGTATGTTTTTATAACATACTGTTAACTGATATGTATATTTTTTGGTAGATTATAAAAAAGACACCGTGAACACAGGTTCCAGAAATATGTCCAAATCTGTTGCTTCTGTAACACGCTGTTCAGTGATACTTACCACAGTTGTCTTTTTTTTGTAGTAAACCCCCAAAAAAGGCACCATGGAGCCAGGTTCTGAAGTTATCTACAAATCTGTTGTCACTTCTATTCCAAGTTCTGTTTTCCTGAAATTTAAAATGGTCATTATAAAAAAGGAATACCACTTACTGAGAACTACTGTGTTGTTATTATAGTTTCATTAATTTCTTATCCATGAATAAGAAATAACTAGTTAATTCACATATCACCTTGACAAAAGGAAATTTTAGGGAAATCCCATTTCTTGATGTGAACATTCTCTTTTTATTCCTACCACTTTTTTTGTGTGTGTTTTCTGGAATTTCTAAACATGTTAAGAATAAATTGAAAGGAAATGTAGAAAGTTATTTCTACTTGTACTCTCCAACATTGCAGGAAATTTTTTCTAGCATGCAGAAAATCAGGTATTTTCACAATTTCTTTTTCTTTGAATGATTCATTTGACATAAACAAATATAATTTGTCTAAATAGTTATATATATTTTGCTTGTGTCATGTAAAATTAATACAAAGAACTTGTAATTCAATAATCCTATAATTTCAATTCAAGATGCAGTTGTAGGCAGTTCATACTCCAGAAAAGTCATAGTGGTTACAATGAAAGATGTGTTTCTAAATCACATGGTATGCTTTACAGATGAAAAAGGAAAAAAAAAAGTTATAATTATTTAAACAGTTTGTTAAGGTAAATGTGTGAAAAAAATGTAATTTTCAAATCTCTACTGGCCACTAAAATTACTGGATTATTTTTGGTGTATTTCTTTGGCCATGATTTACATGCATAGTTTTTTCTACAGCTCCAGATGGTCCTCCAGAAAATGTGACTGTTTTAGCTACATCTCCTCACAGTATTAATATCAGCTGGAGTGAACCTGCCATCATCACAGGACCAACATGCTACCTCATAGACGTTACCTCAGTAAGGCAACTCAGTTTTACTGTTAGTAGTTATATAGATGTTTGATCACGTAAATACTACAGCAGGTTTCCTTACAGAAATTACAGGACAGAAATAACTGGATTAAAAAAAAAATTTGACTGTGTCTATTTCCACATAAATTCCACATAAGAATTAATTGTAGATTTATTAATTTCTTAATGGGAGATAAATTAATTACTTCATATTAAAAAAATGTGTGCTAGTAAGAGCTCTTGGAGAAAAAAATTATAGCTATAAATGTACACAGGAAAACAGTAGTTGAGCTTTGTGGAAGTGTACCTCTTTCTAACCATAATGACTTCTTTCTTCTTCAAAGGAAGAAAAGGTTCATCGTAGTGATTTTACAAACCAAAGTGGAGAGCCTAGCAAAAGGAAATGACCTGTACAAAGTTACATGGCACCAGAGGGCAAACTTTAAAGTCAAACTAGATTTCCCACTTTGCACTTGGTGCTCTGTCCATCAGATTAACTGTATTTTGGTAGCACAGCAATAACACTTCTTTCTCCTTGATCTTTATAACAAAAAAAGCTGACATAAGAGAAAAGATCTAGTGGCCTTTCTCTTTTCATCCTCTACTACTCTTACAAAACTCTTTAAAACCACCATTAATAAACCTAATTTCCTGCCCTGTGGCAAGATATGCAACTTTCCAAGTTCAAGCACATGAGAAGTAGGATATAGGTTCCTTGTTCTGCCAAAAATTATACAGACAGGGCTATCAGCGAAAATAGGAAGTAGTGTGCCAGACATTATCCAGGAAAAGTTGTTTGCAGTTTTAAAACTTCTAAAGCAGTCTGTTAGATAGTAGCAAAAAAAATTATAAAAATTAAAGATTACTTCAAAATATTTAAGGCCTTTAAGTAGAAAGTTCTTTTAATTTTCTGAGAGTAAGACTACGTGTGCATTTTCAATGTTTCTGAGTCTGTCAAAAGAATTACAGACATGCCAACATTAATACTGAGATTTTTGTGCAATCAAAATTTCTAAGGAGATCAGTAAAAAAATACAAATAATTTTTAAGCTACTCAGAAAAGTTACAAGAGAGACTAAAAAATGTGTAATCCTACAATTTTCTCTTTCTCTAACTTCATTGTACAAGATGTAGAGAGAAATTTGTTCAGTTCTGAAGATGCTTCCTACAGCAGTAGAATGGCAGGACGAAGGACGTACGACAGCAAGGGGAGTACTTACAGGGAAAGAATGATTCCTTGGCCCAATGTGTAGGTCACTAGAAACTAAATAACAAGTTTTATTTCTCTTTTAATAAAGTTAGAGAAGACTTCTTCCTTGTGAAAAGTTCCTGTCACTTTTGACTAAACAACACTGTAGTGCACTAACAGAAAAACAGATCATGGTTTTTATAAACTTCCAAATTCAATTCTCAAATCTTGATTTTTTTTGTATTTAATATTTAATTCACTTGTATTTAAATAATTTCTTCTCTCTCTGATAATTCCTAAATAATAAAGAGAGTATAATCTGATTCTACACACTGAAAATATTATAAATACCTTTTCAATATAAGTTATAGTAAAATTTCTAAAGCAAGATGAACTATGGAATGTGAGCTATTCCATGTGAACCTGCCAGCATTTGGAAGGAACTTAAAAAACTGTTTTAAATCTTCAGTTCGGAAGACTTTTTTTTTGTTTTACAAAGTGAGTTTGTTTGGGTTTTTTCCCCAATATATTTCAGGTAATCAGCTCTGTGTCTATGGATTCCTTGTAATCAGATGTTGTCTGTCTAATGATCAGTAACTACAGGTGTCAGTTCTGTAGAAATTTGGTAGACAGACAAATCTATTACTTCGTAAAGGCCAATAAAGCTGTCACAATCTTTTTCAGTGAAAATTTTAGTATATATTTTATAGTCCCAGTGGGAAATTTTTATGAAGACTCCAAATTCCACAAACTTTACTAATTTTTATTTTTAACTGAGTATCTTTAAGGATTTATAAAAATAGGATCACCAAACAGAATAATTAGTATTCATAACTCAATGTATTAGGGTTCTGCTTAAATTACTAGGATGTTCCTTGCAGTTTTGTAGATCAGAAAAACTAAAAAATACTCCTTCATTATTGTTCCTCAGAGTCATGTTTTACTTTGTCTTGCTGTCTGCTATAATTAGAATAGTCCTGAATAAAATATTCCTGGAAATGGGTAAGGAAAATGGAACTGAACTATTAAATTTCATGAAGAATAGAAATAAATTTAATAATGTAGTGCTGATTGTATTTTAGCTATTGTATAAATAATTATATGCCAGGTTTTTTTGATAGTCAAAAAAACTGAAGAGCTGAAAGTGTTTCAGCTCTTGATGGCTATCCCAGGAAATGAATGTCTGTTTAATCCATCAGATAGTTTAGTTCAGGTTAATTCTCAGTGGGGATATAGGGCTATCTGTCAAATAAAAGGTATGCTTGAGCTATTCTGATGTTTTATCAGGTGCATTTAATACTGATTTTGTTCAGTGGGAAAACTACTGTACAGCTACCTAATTCTCTTTTCAAATTACACACCGAAGAAACAATAATAAAAACATTATTAACTGAAGTAGTGGGAATAGACATAAATAAAACTTTGTAAATTATACTTGATCAAACACTAGAAAAGATCCCGTTTTTTTCTTTTTCTCCTTTTTTGAGGCTACCATTAGAAGTGATTAATTGGATATAAAGTCTAACAATGGAGATTTGTCAACAGAACTACAGATTATTTGACATGTAAGGAGGATAGGTAGCCCAAAATGTAATCCAACCCATAGTCTGCTCTAATACAGAAACAAATATACCTAAAGTATTCCTCACAAATTATTCATTACCCTTTCCCTCTAATGTCTGGTGCTGAAAATTGCTCAGCAACCCTCAATAGATTGTTATGGTTTCTTGCTAAACTTATAGTCATAGTTTTAGTTACTTAGTTAGGTATATCATTGCAGTCTGTGTAATTTTTAATTCTAATTTTTTTTGGTGCAAGTAAAATTTCTATTTTCATGAACACTGTAAACAATGGATTATCTTCAATTTATTAACATGATTTTTTTATATATTTGAAAGTCTCCTACCATCCCCCTTTTCTGGATTGAACCCGACATATTTCTGCTTTCCAGCTTTTCTAGTGAGAGAATTACTCCTTCCCCACTGTCTCATAAAAAGGGTTTCTATTAATATATCCCAAGAGGAATTGCACTTTCTGCAGTTGTATCCACATTATAAAATGCTGCCCAATTTTCTAGTTGTTTTTGTATTCCAAATGATTTTCTGCTATATGGCTGCTTATCTTCTGGATCTTTGCCTAGTTCGATTCCCATTTCAGATCTCTACAGTTCCCCTGGCCCAGTGCACAGAAATCAGTTCATGCCTGCTTGGTGTAAGATGGCACCAAGCAAACAGCCCCTTTCCTTAATCCCATACTACAGGAAGTGACAAAGAGGCAACACATGGGTGAGATGGGAGTGTATTCCCCAGTCCCCAGCACAGCTTTCTAGCCTTGGTAGCTGGAGAATTCTTGTGAATCCTTCTACATAACTAGTTAGAAAAGGGGAAGAACTGAAGTTAAATAAGATGTTCAAATAGTAATTTCTTGGGTTTGGGTGTTTCAAGCCTTGTAACATTTTTTTTTTATTCTATTCTTTTTCTACAGGTAGATAATGGCAACTATAAAGCTCAGTTTTTTAAGACAAAGGATGAGGTTAAAGTCTTAGAAATTTCTGATTTAAAAGCATTTACAAGGTATTCTGTAGTAATCATTGCCTTTACGGGGGATGTTAATGCTGCTCTCCTAGAAGGCAAGGCTAGTTCTCCGATGATTGTCTCCACTTTTGAAGCAGGTTTGTATTTTTTTCTACTTTGTATGGAATAAACGTTGCAGGTTTTTCTTTTATTTGACAAATAAATGAGAATTTTGAACACAAGGTGTGCTTTTAATACAGATTTATCCTCACAATATTTTCTCTGTAATATTTAAAAATATTTCAGTCAACAAAAAAGAGATGGTTATGTATACTAAGATTTACCTTTACTTCTGCAGGGATCCTAACTTACTTCATGTAAAATTTGGATGTGTGGATTACTAGATTACTAGATTATTTCTATAGTCAATGAAGAAGGAGGTCCTATCTATATTAGCATGTACATATAAGATACCTCTCTTAGGCAGGGATGATTGCCTTGTGGAGGTGCCTGTTTCTCTTAAGAGACTGCTGAAAACTCTATACAACATGCTTGGTTTTGGTGCAAAATCGAAACACATAAAAACTAAATGAAAGTGAATCCTACTATTTATAATTGTACCTGTATTGACTTGAGGACACAGTATGTGTATTCCTCCTTCCTTCAGTGCAAGGAAGTTGCTAGTGAAGGCTCACAGGCATCTATACTTGAGACAGCTGTTCCACAGACTCAAAACAATCTGGAGAATGAGCTACATATTAAGGTGACAAAAGTTTCTGATGTTATTAAGTTACTCAGAGAAATAAAATTGAGAGAAGAGAGTAAGGAACTGTATGAGGACCTCATGACACTGTGTTACAGAAAGTAGACAGGATTGTCATTTGCTTAGAAAAATATAAATAGATGTACATGGGGAAGATGCAGTCCTAACTTTACATACATAGGTCATGGTTATGCTCAACTATCTTTGCTGGTTTTGAATAAAAATATTTTTTCAAAAAGTATTAAAGTTTTGTTTCATTCGAAGTATTTATCAACTGTGTCTCTACTGAGGTCAGCTGAAGGTCAACTTTTTTAGCTACATACTCAGGTTAATTTCAGATTTAAACATACTACACAGTGATTGTATTTATCATTTATCTTTCCTTTGATGTATGAAAATCCAAGGTCCCTAATCATATGATACGATATGAGTGTGTATATGTATATCTCTCCAGTGCCTTTAATAAGTTAAATTCTAAGGATTTCATAACCTGTTTATATCCCTGGAAGGTGATATGGTCTTTTACTGTGGAAAAATTAAAGAAGATTAAATTAGGTGCTAGCTGGGTCTATCCTGAGACAGACAGTATCCTGTGATACCTGTTTTGGTAGTCCTTTCTCTTATTTAAATGTGTGATACATTAGGAGGTGCAGTAACCTTAGAGAGGAACTTTCTTTTTTCCATCTCATCCTGTCTCATCTGGTTTGTACAGCCTAGCATATAGTTGAGTTAGGACCAGTTTACAAAGACTTGCTCCAGTGAAGCCTGAGTAAGCATTTGTTGGTTGGTATAAAAAAAAAAAGGAAAGTATGACAACTGGCTGAATGTGTTGATTTCACTATTTAGAGGTCATGCTACATACTTGTCTGCTCAGGTAGAGCAATAAATATTTAGCTGCCTGAAAAGAATGTTACAGCCTTTTCTTTCAGATAGGGACGTTGGGAAAATGATTTATACCTTTGCTGTCTTGAGAATAAGCTACTGGAATAAGAATTTGACAAGAAACTACCTCTGGGAAAAATGCATGTTGTGCTTGTGTCTGGGCATCAGCTAATGGAAAATTTTTTCCTAAAGAGTTAGCCGTGATAATCAGAGACTGTTTGGTACAGTGGCTTGTTTATACGTTGGGAGGGAGCTTGCTGTTGACAGAGGGCTTTCAGAAAGTGATACTCACTGACACTTGCTTCTTACTTGTCAACCCGTGCAAGAGTTTGTTTACCTCAGATGTATTTCAAGGTATAATGATGCCTTCAGGCTTTCTGAGTAGATAATCAGAAGAAATTTTTGAAATTTTTTAATAAAACCCAGAAAATATCAATGGAATAATACCGATGTGCAAAAAATATGATTTGTAATTTTTCTGAATTTACTCTAATAGTAATAGTTGTAAACTGATTAAGTGGATCATTGAGATATTTATTTCAGTGCCTGAAGACCCACCTAACAACATAACTTTTCAGAAGATACCAGATGAAGTAACAAAGTTCCAAGTAACATTTGTGCCACCATCTGAACCAAATGGAAATATTCAAGTGTATCAAGCTATGGTTTACAATGAAGATGATCCCGCTGCCATCCAGATCCACAACCTTAGTGTCATTGAAAAAAAAGATCAGTCAGTCACTGCCATGATAGAAGGACTAAAAGGAGGACATACCTATAATGTCAGCGTAAGAATTGATAGTTTTGCTTTGGATTTTTTCTTTGATATGCATGAGATTAGTTTGAATGGGGAACACAAACTTTGGCTGACTATGAGATTTCCATGCCAAGAATGTTAGCTGGGGTGCAAAGAGAGGCAAGTCTGAGGAATGAGGGGAGTAATGAACAGGGTAGAGTGAGTGGGAGCAGGACGCATCCCTAGTCCAGCTGACCAGTTCCTGTGCAGTAGCAAAGCGGTCTGACACATCCTCACAAGCACAGGACTAAATCTCTCTCTTAATCCGCTATTTGCATTGCTCACTCGGCTCTGCTGAAAGGTCTGATTCTGCAAGGGGAGCTTGCTGGGAGTATGTGAATGAAGTACTTTCAAATAGTTAGAAACTGGGACATAAGAGGAGGAACTAAAAATCTTCAAGTGGGCTTGTTTTCTCCTTTTTGTAAGAGCTACATTACAAGCGATGAAGTGTTACTGTGCTTAGGATTGTAAAGCAATATAAAGTAAGTTCTAGCAAAGTGTGAATGACAAAAGGAGTATTCTGGCATTCATTGTTGCTTCAAGTATATCCAGAACTGGCCAATATGAAGCTCCTACAAATACTTATTAAGCAAGTGTCTGCTTTTTTAAAGGTATATGCAATTAATGGTGCTGGCGCGGGGCCGAAAATTCAATTGAAAATAACCATGGATATCAAAGGTATGTCTCATAAAATACCCTTTATCTGAAATCTTTATAAATGCTGAAGAAATTGCTGAGTACACAGCTGTGCGCCTTTGGCTATTATTTAGAGGCCACATAATGTAGGAACAGATATCTGTAACTGATAGCCTTGAATTGTAGTGTTCAATTTTGCTGCATAGTAATCATCATTTGCTATTTGTATCTGAACAATACTGTAAAGCATGTGCAGACTCAATGAAGTAATCATATTGAGTTCAATATTTTAATTATCATCAGGGAACAGCTTAGAATGGGACAGAGGTAAAGCTAAGTATGCAGTGTAACAGTTGTTGAAATAAACAAAAGTGAAATTAACTGAAAAACTAATATGTGGTCTTTTTGTTTTCTCTTTTAATTGAAAACCGATGCACATAGACATTTATCAGA
This sequence comes from Pseudopipra pipra, assembly GCF_036250125.1. Classification (NCBI taxonomy): domain Eukaryota; kingdom Metazoa; phylum Chordata; class Aves; order Passeriformes; family Pipridae; genus Pseudopipra; species Pseudopipra pipra. The sequence continues at coordinate 35,569,966 of NC_087553.1, read as the reverse complement.
ATATAGTTTTTAGAGTCTTAAGACATTAAGTAAAACATTAAGTCATCCCTGAAAACATGCTGGAGATTTCTCATGCATAACACAGCTATGTGCCTGAACAATGTACCTGCAGTGAAAATATTGTAAAACAGAACTCTGTGGTATATCTTTATTTAAAAACAGAACCGCCAAGACCTAAAAAGAAACCAGTACCAGTTTATGATACCAATGGGGCATTACTCGTCACAGCTACAACAATTGCAATCAAAATGCCAATATGTTATTACAGTGATGATCATGGCCCTATCAAGAAGATACAAATTCTTGTTGTGGAAGCTGGAGGTAGAATTTTATACGTTCTCTTGAAAACTTTTTAAAGTTCAGGCTGTTTGTCTTTTTTATTTCTTATCTTGGGTTTCAGTAGTTTCACTTTAGAAAGCAGCTAACAAAGTCACTTTAGCTGTGACAATAGCACTAAGAGGAAAGTATCTTTCACAATACTTATGGCCTGGGTGCTGGATTTTGGGAATGCTTGCCAATTAAGTGTCATCCACGCTGTTTGAAGCCACCAATATTATTCAGTCTCTAATTTTGTCATTATATTTCTTTATTTTCTATTTCCTTGAAATAGAAAGACCCAACATTTGACATTTGTGAAAGTTAAAAAATCTGAAACCTTTCTTTTTTTGGCAAGGTTATTCTTCTGTCATTATTAGTGTTGCCTGTAAAAGAATGCAGTCACGTGCAGTTGATATTTCCATTTCATAATGGGGGCAGAGGGAGTTATATAAATTCCTTCTGTAGACTATGGGTAAGAATGTTTATTCCCTTGTACGGACTGATGAACATTTACTCATATGAACACTGCTGTGAAACTCTTGAGTAATTGCTTACCAATATGAGTTTTATGATAGGACATCATATGATCAGGCTTACTTACCTAAGAAGGACAAATTCCAGGAATTTAATTACCTTATTTTCCTTGGTTTCAAAGTATAGAAGTAAAGCATTCACATTAAGTAAACTCACATTATGCGGGTCACCTTTTTCTGAATTTTGCATTTTAGCACTAATCCTAAAGAAATTTACTTCATAACTATTGCTGTGAAGATTTTATTGAATTGACAGATATGCAAACACCATGCTAAGCAATATTTTGAAGATTTTTCTCATAAGCTGCTAGGTACCATCCACTTATGCAAATCTACTGGTTTAATTTATCAAACAGTCTTTACTGTCTTGAGTAAACACTTTTTACTGTCTTTGCTAGCTAGCCATGCTCAGTTTCAAGGTCAAGTGGCTTGCACAAGTAATATTCTCTACAGGCAGAGCTCCTGTGCAAAATCGCCCCTCAAATTTTCTAACTGTGATTCAGTTGACTTACCAGAGATAACAAAACATGCAGAGTGGATAGTAAAAGCGCAAATGCAGCTATAGACTCAGTTGTGTAAATAGCACCAATAGCATGCTAAGCTCTTTAAAAAATATTTTCCTATTTAACTTCTTCAATTACAGCCTGGTTAGAATGTAAATTGTTTCTATTATTTCTTTTCTTGACAATAGCTCAGCATGATGGAAATGTTACTAAGTGGTACGATGCCTACTTCAACAGACCAAGGCCATATTTTACAAATGAAGGCTTTCCAAACCCACCATGTGTAGAAGGAAAAGAAGTTCTGAGTGGGAAAGAAGAGATATATGTCATAGGTGCTGATACCACGTGTATGATACCAGGCAGTCAAGATAAAATATGTAATGGTCCGCTGAAACCAAGAAAGCAGTACCTGTAAGTACATTTGTCTCAGTTTGTCCAAGAGAAGGATTTAAGTGAAATATAGATTTATGCAAACACATAAAACACATAGTTTAATTAGAAAAGGTGGAGATTGAAATAATCGTCATGTGTTTCTAATTTTAAATTTTTTTGGCTGAGCATAAATATGGGAGACAAATTTTTTACAAAATTTTTCAAGCACAAAAGGTGCTTACTGAGTTCTTAAATTAAATAAAGCCAAATTCAAGACAAGTAATTCACACAGGTTTTTTTTAATACATTCAGGATATTGACAGAGTCCTTAATGTCTGTCATAATGTCCCTTTTGCAGATGAATAATGATTCCAACTTATATTATGCTAAAGCTAAAAATAGTTTTTCGTTTCTAAGTGAAACAATATTTAAGAAAATGCACATAAACTTTTATTTCATTAGTTTTCTTGCTTTTATTTCACAGATTTAAGTTCAGAGCAACTAACATTAAAGGACAGTTTACAGATTCTGACTATTCTGACCCTATCAAAACGTTAGGTAAGGAGAGTGTCATTTACTAAAGTATTTCTCTATTTCCAAGGGTCTAGACTATTCCATTTTTCTTTTTAGTACAGTGGTTTTCATGAAGTAAATAATCTCTATTTTTGTTGGACCTAGCTTGACTAAAATGGCTGAGGAAACATATTTGTTGCCTTGTATGTCCTCTTGAGGTTTCCAAGAGATTTTACCTCAGCCTGGAATGTTAAATGAAGAAGTAGTGTTGACAAAGTTCATTTGCAGAGATTCAATTATACCAATAAAACAACCATGTTGTCCGGATAGTTCATTTTGCTTGTTGAACTTCCAGAAGCTCTACTGTTTTTGCTGTTTCCTTCTGTGTTGGATGTAGAACTAGTATTGTATACTCTTAGCTGGTTAAAAAGATGGCTGGATGGCTAGGCCCAAAGAATGGTGGTTAAATGGAATTACATTCAGCTGGTGGCTGGTCACTAGAACTGTTCCCACTGAGCTCAGTGTGCAGCCAGTCGTGTTTAATGTCTTTATTGATGGTCTGGACTAGAGGATCAAGGGCACCCTCAGTTGGTTTGCAGATTACACCAAGTTGGGCAGGAGTATTGGTTGATCTGCTGGAGGGTAGGAAGGCTCTGCAGAGGGATCTGGACAGGCTAGATCCACAGTCTGAGACCAATGATATGAGGTTCAACAAGGCCAAGTGCTGGGTCCTACAGCTGGGTCACAACAACCCCAGGCAGCACTACAGGCTGGGAGCAGAGTGCCTGGAAAGAGTGCCCAAGACTCTGCCCTGAACAGAGTGCCCAAGGAAAAAGGACCTGGAGGTGCTGGTTGACAGCCAGCTGAACATGAGCCAGGATGTGCCCTGGTGGCCAAGGCCAATGGCATCCTGGCCTCCATCAGAAATTGTGTAGTTTACCAGGACCAGGGCAGTGATTGTCCCTCTGTACTCAGCCCTGATGAGCCCACACCTCGAGTGCTGCATGCAGTTCTGGACCTCTCACTACAAGACATTGAGGTGCTGGAGCTTCTCCAGAGAATGGCTGGTGAAGGGTCTGGAGCACAAGTCTTCTGAGGAGAAGCTGAGGGAGCTGGAGTTGTTTAGCCTGGAGAAACGGAGGCTCAGGGGAGACCTTATTGCTCTCTAGAGCTACTTGAGAGGAGGTTATAGCCATGTAGGGATTGAACTCTTCTCCCAAGTAACAAGCAATAGGACATGGTTTCAATTTGTGCCAGGGGAGGTTTAGATTGGATATCAGGAAAAATTTCTTCATAGAAATAGTTGTCAAGCATTGGAACAGGCTGCCCAGGGAAGTGGTAGAGTCACTATCCCTGGAGGCAATTTAAAGAAATGTAGATGTGGCACTTAGGGACATGGTTTAATGATGGACTTGGCAGTGTTGAGTTAGCGGTTGGACTCCATGATCTTAAAGGACTTTTCCAACCTAAATTATTCCATGATTATATTCCAATGAGCCTAGTAGCAGGTTACCTGAGGACATGACCCTCTAATCCCTTCATCTTTAGCTACAGACAAAGCCCCATATGAATTAATAAATCAATAAATTAATATTGTGTAATAGAATCCATCTGGTTCTAATGTCACTAGCCAATAGGCCAGCTGTTATTTGGTCTGAAATACAACATAATTCCTTCATGGCTGTATTGATATACCCCCAAAATCGGGAATGATGTCTCTTGAAGCAAACTGTAATAAGATCTGTAAGCTGTTCTAATATATTTTCAAGACCAAAACTTACTCAGCTAACCATTAGCCAAGACTTTCTGAAAATGGATCCCAAGACAACTGGATGAGTACCCAGAAGAATTTTAGTGGGCACATGTTTTTCACTTGGCATTCATCTTCTGTGATATGAGCTCCCTTATTCATCCAATCCATTTTAGAAGTTTGTTACATGATCTGGTACTGAAGACCCTGAAATGCTAATTCACTACCTCAATATTCTGAAAGGATCCGGTACTATTTCTCTAGCCCTGAATATTTTGGAAAGTGCAACATAAAAGTTGTCTTTATATGTTCTGAGTTTAAAAGTCAATGGAGCAAATATTTTGCCCAGTAAGGGAAAGATAGTGTTCCAGCCAGGGAAAATAAGTTTACTAGAAATGAGTCCAATTCTATCCAGTTCTCTGGGCAACTTTCTCCTCTCTATCAGAAAAGTCTGCAGTACTTAGTGGCAGGCAGATATTCTAATTCATTTGCTTATGTATTTTTATTGAAAATTTGTGACACTTTTTCTGTTTTGTAGGTGATAAATAAGCGCAATCTCTTTTATGCTGAATAAAATGTAACAGGAAAAAAACCCAACAAAACAAGGGATATGTTCCTCAGATATCCATGGCTCCTCATACCCATCCAATGCCTTCTGCGCTAAACTTTAACATCAAGCACTGCTTTTTAAGGCCAGACTACAGCATCCTCTTGTCTAGCCTTAACTTCTAAATTTCAGAGCCCATACAACAAGAAACAAAACTTACATGGAATAGATAATTAAAAGTTCTTTGAATGTTTTTTTACAAGTTCTGTAAAATCAACATCAAACTGATATACCACAAATGATACAGGTACTGCACTTAAGGGATCTTAAGGATGCAGCACAGGCAATGTCATCTTAAGTGAATAAGGGAAATTAGATTCCTTCCAACACATTTTCTCTGGAGACACATAACATAAGGAACCTTGCCCAAGTGTTTTCTTCCAGAACATGCCTTGGTTATGTGAACTTTGGGCTTGCTCTAGACGCCTAATTCAGAACATACAAGATAGATCTGTAGCTTTTAGATGTTTCTGTGACCCAATTACTTATATTGCACTCATAGCATTATCTTCTTTCCAAGAGAAGTTTATGGGGCCTGAAATCAATTAGCTTCTTTCATAATAATCACTAAAATTTGTAGTTTTCCAACATTACAGTTTCACTTTAGTAGATAAAACACTAATTTAAATTTTGGCAGAGGTATTCACAACAGTTCAAAGAACTCTAAATTATTTTGGTTCCTAAATCTATTAATAGAATAGGTAGGTCTTTGATCTGGAAAATCAAAAAGATAACCTTGTATAATTTGCAGCAGAAAAAAATATGGAAACCTTGAGAGATTTCTCTGTGACAGATGTCAGACGCTCTTGTTAAACAATAGTAATTTTGCTAGGAAGCAGAAATTATTGGAATACACAGCTGCAATAATGTTTTTTTTTAATTATAGTAAAGGATACACTTTAATAACGTGCACCCACTCAACCATACTCAGAGTACCACAACCCTCCTCTTAAGCTGGAGAGGTGGAATTTCTTCCTCATAACCCATGACTGACATTGCAAAAATAATGTCCATATTACAAGGAAAGGTCAGGATTTTTCCATGAGATAATTAAGATGTGGTGATAAATTCTGTTTAAAGTTTTAATACATCAAGGCAGATTATAACCTTTTTGTAAACTCTCATAGCTTGTTCAGCAAATCATTGTGAGGCAACTGGTAAGTTGTGTAAGTGTACTTTTTCCATGTGAAATATAAAGCTGATGAGATAAGAAATAATCAGAATGGGGTTTCCTGACACTGCCTGTTGCATAGAAACTGACCTTAATGTATTCTACTATTACACTTTGTTATCATCATGCATTGAGTGCAGCACCTCAGAATTATATAATGTGATATTTTCTGTTTTGTCTCCTTTCCCTTGCTCATAATCGTCTCTACAGACATGTCTACACAGAAAAGTGTAGGCCTTCCCTGTTGCAAAGAAGTAGGAAAAAATGTGGCTTGTTTTATTCTTGGCGGCACAATTCTGCTAGCACTGTTTTGGTTAATAACATTGGTATTGTTTGGACTGATGTTAATTGTAGGGTTTAACACAGACTTCACTGTTCACTGCAAAATAGATAGAACCACTGTAGAGGTTCCTCTGTATATTCTTCTGTTCTTCTTCCACATTGCTAACATTTTTGCATTATCATAGTAATAAGTGAGTGGCATGGATGTTTTCATTCATTTTCTCATTGAAACATTTTTGTATATATTTGCTTTTCTCTTCTTTTTTTCTTTCCCTGGGTGAAATTTTTCTTATCTTGTAGTGTCCAGTGTTGCATCTAAAACTTTGTTAATGCAGTGGAAGAATTATTTCAGGCGTTTTGTAAACTATACTGAATTCTGTTGCCTGTCAGGCATGATATTGCTTATTCATGTTAGTTTTGGTCTACAGTAATCTCATTCTTTCTTTTGATAAATTTCTATCTAACCTACTGTTTATTGTGCTGTATTATTGTAGCTGATTATTTCTACCTACATGTAGAACCATGCACTTGATCTTACAAAATTGCATCCTACTGTTTTAAGATCATTTCTTCAGATAAATCAGGATCGTTTTGAATTTGAATGATGTTCTCCTATGGACATCAGTCCAGATCATCTGCAATACACTCTGTAATCCCAAAACAGAGCCTTTTGAGAGAAACAAAGCCAGGACTACAGTGTTTCCCATGTGTCTGTGGGAGGATGTTGTCCTTTGAGTGGGAAATCTCAGTTTCATATGGCAGGAAGCAGTAAATTTTCTCCCCTTCCTTGAGGCTAAACAGGAGCTAGGTTTTCTACAGTGGATCAGCAATGAAGGTGAATGTCAACAGAGGTGAACAGTATCAGCAGTAGTATTCCCTTGCTTTACTTATTTTCACTGTTGCCCAAGGGAAAAAGAGGGTGAGGGTTTTTTTAGATAGGTACTGGATTACCAGGAAGGGTGGGAAATAAAATGAATCTCAGAAGTATAGCACTAAAGAGGTTCAAAAAGAGGCCTAGAAACTTCTAATCTAAATAGTTTATCAGTTTCTGAATGAGTTTTCATTCTCACCTGGAAGGACTGATTATTATCACAGAGGCCTTTATGATTACTTTTGACCTACTGGTGGTTATTCCTGACAATATCACCAATTCACATAAACAAGGAGCATGAGTTAATTGTCAGTGAGGCAGATTAATCTGGGAAGTTCAAATCTGGTCACTAGTCGGGTTCTTTCAGCACCCTTAGAATATCTCTAAAAATAGGATCTTTTTTTTGTGCTTTTGAGTGGCAGCAAGCCTCATAGTTTTAGAGTTGTGCTCTGCCTTTTCCACTTGAGGAGTCTGAGTAGTCCTCCTCTGTTCTTGGCTGCACAGAGACTGAAGCAGGAGCTTAGCTCAGGCCAAGGTTCAGACTGATATTACTGCAGTGTAGACTTAACCTGTTGAGCAGGTAAAACTGAGAAGCACCAAGGGATGGCTGCACATACAGCTCTAGCCATGTACTATTAACATTACACGTTATACAGATCAGCAATGCTCGGGAACCTCTACATAAATTGTTTCTGGTTTTGTTATATTTTTCTTTCTGAATCAGCTCTTCAGCCACCACAAAACGGATGCAGTTGCACAGAGACAAAAGAAGTCTGTCTTTCATCATTTCCTTATTTCCCACTGTCAGAAATGTAAAAATTCTAAAGAAACTATGAAATACTAGCTTTCCACTTTCTGTTGCAGGTGAAGGACTAACCGGAAGATCTATAGAAGTTATCCTTGCTGTTACTCTGTGTATACTTTCGGTTGTTCTTTTGGTGGCTGCAGTGTATGCATTTGCAAGGTGAGATTTATGTATCCTTGCCATAGTATGTTTGAAAACACTCAAAAATGTTTTAAAGAAGAGTTGAAATGGTCTTATAATCAGAACAATTCTGTCATTTCAAAATGTGTTGGGTTTTGGTTGGGTTTTTTTTGTCTTTTATGTAGAAACTTAGGGAGGTACACACAAAGACTAGAGAGGATAACTTCCATAGATGAAGAAAACCCATCTTGTCCATAGGGCAAATCAGAGCAGCCTATCTTAAATTTCTGAAGTAACTTCTCTATTGACAGATCAGAGTGTCAGCTGGTTCAAGTTATCGTGATGACTAACACTATTTATAGCTGAATATGAAGTAAATACTCTAAATTCTATTTTCTGTCTTGCTAATAAATTTATCACTTCAATACATTGAAATAGCACACATGAAAGAGAAATTGAGTTCTAATTCAAACTGTGAACAAAATCTCCATGTAAAAAAGCAGGCTGGGCACTGCACACACAATGTTAGTTTCCTCATTCATCAGTTCTGTTCTCCCTCAGCTGCATTATTCAGGTATTACCAAAGAATTTATGTAGGAAAACTAAAAGAATATAGCAGCTAGATTCTTTTTTCTGAATTTTAGACAACGTAACTGCAGTTACATTTGTCCACTAAATTAAAGTGTTGGAAGGGAGAGAATAAAGGCCAAGGAAGGATTCCCAGCAACCATTTTTCAGTTTCAGCCTGTCAAATCAAAGTATTGATATATATGTTCTTAAGTCTTTTGCATGTTTATTTTTCACTTTATTTTCTGTTTAGAATTCGGCAGAAACAAAAAGAGGGAGGCACATACTCCCCACGAGATGCTGAAATTATTGACACTAAGTTCAAACTGGATCAGCTGATCACAGTGGCAGACCTGGAGCTGAAGGATGAGAGATTTACACGGTAAGCATACTCCTTAGGCAAAACAGTAGCCCAAAGGGTCTGTAGCCATGACCCCTTTCTGACCTTTGCTTGTTTGGAAGTGTTTGTGCTGTTCTTACTTACACAGGTCACTGAGATCCTTTTTCAAAGAATGACCTCCATCCTCAAGACACTTCTCACTAGCTTTTAGAAAATCACTTAATCTTAAGCTCTTTTTACAACAAGGTAAAGATCTAAGTGCAAATCACTGTTTAATTGTGTTAGGCAAAAAAGGGTTACATATTTTTAAACATGCAAAATTTTCCGAGGTTTTAATGGCCCAGTGTTTCTGTAGGCTGCAAACTTACATAAGTATTTTGAAAGAGCCAAACTCCCAGAAATCCCTGTCAACTAATTTGAGAACAAATCAACTAATTCATTAACAAATCTGTCATTGTTTAATTGACATTCAGAAAACTTTTTTTTTTTTAACCAAGGCATTTGCATAACATCTGGGTTTCTGTGGAGCTCAGCACACTGGCTATACTAACATCTACTCCTTTAAGGTGCAGGCAGCAATTCCAGGCTATTCATATTTTCTATCTGACAAGGAATCTTATCACAGATATTTATCAAAGAAAAACCACTCTTTTTGACTGCCAGAAATATGGATATTATTCACCGAATAAATATAACTCTTATTCTCAATAATATGGGACATCCAACTGAGTTAGAAATATTTGGAAAACATTCCTCACCTACCAGTATTTTCCCTGCTGTGTCACAGATGGAACACTGTGGTAGGCAGTCTTCTTAAAGATGAGAAGCCTAAAATAGTCTTGCCCTACAAGTCAAACATCCTATTGTTGCAGGTTAGGAATAGCTGGAAGATGAAAGGTTGTTAGCTGTTGACCTGGGCTTTTTGTACATATCTACGTGTGTGGTACAGAGTAAGTTGATTGCGTGTACAAGCCTGTTCAAAGTAGAGCACACAAGAATGGCTGCTTGTGACAGATGAGAAAACATACTATGAATCATCTGGAAATCACTGATGTAACGGATGTGGTATGTTGTGTGTGGGACACTTGTTGTGCAGATAACATTGTTTAGTACCTGCTAGCAACAGTGGAAAGCATCCTCTGAAGACAGAACCATAGCCAATGCACTGTAATAACTGTGACTCATATAAATGGTCTTGATGGATCTTCAAAATTACCTTGTTTCCAAACTGTTAGCTAAATAAAAATAGCATTAATTTTGCTTATATACTAAAGTGTTAATGGATTTTACTTCCAGATACTCTTCGTTTTTCTTTAGACGCAAGGAGATATTTGTCATCCAGTAAGTTTTTGTATTATTGAAGCAACATGGTGTGTTTTCTATTCTATTCTCTCAACCTGTGTGTTACTGTACTATATTGAGCAATATAGTTAATCAAAATGAAATGTCAATCTTTGCAGACATAATAATGACAAAAATTGTATTTGTCATCATGAAATCATGTCTATTTTTAGTACCTAACTTTAAGTTATAACAGTTCCACAACTATTTTACATGGAAACTATAACACATTATGGCAATTTAGCCCTGAGATATACAACCTATCCTTGGAAAAAAGGTAGTGCAAATGCGACATAAGAAACATGATGTTACTTTCTTTGGCAGTTAGAATGTATATACTCAAGATAAATTCTTTTTTTTCTCAACTGCCTTTTGTACTCACACTGCAGGAGTTTCATACTATACCCCTACCATCTCAGCAATATATCCCCCAGTCAAATGTTTTATCAGTTTTCAGATACTATTCTGCCACTCTTCTGTCTAAATTATGTGTAGTTTAGACTTCTAGAGTCTCAAACTCTTCAGGGTAATTGCAAACTTTTGCCCATACTTTTGCCCATATTGTTTCATACTTATGTACACTTCACTATGTGATTTAGACACAGCAAGGCCTTTACTGAACTGTGTTTCAGCAGTCAGTGTAACTAACTGCATTTAGTTACATCACCCTTATTTTAATGAGTCAGATTCACATCTTGGTTTGCAATTTGTCATGTTGTTCCATCTGTACTTTTCTCTTTCCTCCTTTCATCGTTGTTGTTAAAGCAGTGACATGTTAGCATGTTAAATTATTGTATGACATGTTAGCATGTTAAATTTTTGTATTACATGTTGATGACTACAGTGTAACCTTTACAAATTTCCCATTCATTTGGAACGGGCATCACTGCATCTGCACAACCTACTGCTATACACTGACTGCATTTAGGCAGGTATCTCAGCTGTGTTTCAAAGCTTACTGTGTTTCAGTTTGTGGTATTCTGTAAGTGTATGAGGAAAGCATAGATGGTCAGATTCTCTTGCCAGACAGGCATGTTTGTATTTCTTGGATAACAGTAAATCAGCTGAAATCTTATCCAGCTTTCTACTCTGAAAAAGTGATGGGGAGTTTGTATGAAAATCTTAGGTGATAAAGGAACATAGCATAGATTTTTTTTTTTCTACCTACTCATCACCTTATTCAGTGCTCATTTGAAGGGGATGTTTTTGAAACCACATGTTTTTTCATTTCTCAGACAGTATATTATCTATCATGGTAGTGACTATAAATCAATAAAAGCATGCACTTGCAGCTGACACCATTCATCCACAGAATCAAAATACTCTAGCCTGCTCCCCAAGATCTTTCTTGACCGTCTCTTATACATTGTCTCTTTAGGCAGTCTCTCATACTTAGTGAATTGTGGCCTATGATCTTGGCTCTTGTCAGAAAATTTGTGCAGCTGGTATCACACAAGAAATGAAAAGGAGTAAAAAAAGGTTTTTCCGTTCTGTATGAATATGACTGGAAATATTTTTTATTATTCCTAGATCAAAAATTTGACAGCTTGAAGCTTAGCAAATGTTCAGTATAGGTTAATCAAAGTATTATATTTCAAACATTTTTATAAATTTTTTCATATTAAATATTTTGCATTAAAAAAGTCAGTTTGACTAGAAAAAGACAAATTTAAAAGTGCTAAGTATCCCATTTTGACAATTTTGAAACTTTTTAGGGGGTAACATTTTTTTTCAGACCATGAATTAATGGAAAATCCCAGTCACCACTAGTAATCTTTTAACATAATGGCTATCATAAAAAAATTTACTTGAAAAACTTCAGTGTCTAATATTACTAATACTAGCAAGTACATATACACTGTCTCTCAACAAGTCTTCGTTAGGCAACTAATTAATTGGATGTAGTTTCAGAGGACATGCAGGGAATTAAGTCTTACCGAATTCAGTGGAAAATGAGATCTTCTTTATGAATCCAAAATGAGTGTTTGGGACATATGATGCTCTCCATGATGGTGGAGATGGTGTGAGACAGGCAATAACAGAAAGAAACAACCTTGTTTAAAACATATACAGCCCATCAATCTAAATTAGATTAAAGATTGTTTCATTAAGCACACTGAATATACATATGCTGGGTGCTCTCATTACTTACCTTTTAAAACATGTACATAGGGTTTGTACAAAACATAGGGTTTGCCAAGTCACTTTTCAAAGCAGAAACTAAACTTCTATGAATAGATTCTGTCACTAAATTTTCAGGGTGCGCCAGGTTTGGTGAGAGGCAAGTAACTCTTCCCTGTTACAGGTGCTCACCTAGGAGACAATCTACTTGTCACCCTCCTTTTGCAGTGGTTTCTGCAGCAAGATAAAGCTGTGCAGATCCCTGTTTCCTAAAGTCTTTCCTTGAGAAGTTGCATCTTGCGGTTGATCCTTTGAGGCTTTTGTTTCACTTTGTGTGAGACAACTTGTCAAACAAATGGGGCACAGACTCAGAAGAAATTTTTCTGCATTACAGACATTGTAGCCATTGCAAATACCAGGTAATTAGAAATCCTTTTGAAAAATATTGTATATAAAATGATTATCTGATCTCACCCTCCCTATATACTATACATCTGGTAGGTGTCTGTATTTGAGGTAACAATTTTGCACACACATTACTTTCCATAGACCAGCCTGTTTCTTTCTGTAGACAGACCTATCTTCCTTTGAGTGGGGATAGGCATGGATTCTGCCTTGCCTTTTTCTTAAACAAGTTTCCTCTAGTAATCAGCTATCAAAAATAGACTTCCTGAAGTTTGTATTCCAGGAGTACAAAGTTTATGAATGTATGTGTCCTGGTACAATGGAAGAAATGACCATGTGTTCTCTTTCCTTAGGCCTTTAATATTTAGGAAGGGTTAAGCTCCATATTGCTTTCAATTAACTTGTTAAAAATTAGTTCCTCCCTTGGTCCTAGGAAGTGTCAATGGTGCTTATGAGTTAAGCCTTTTGCCCACATAGTCATTTCTGTTGTTTTCTATTTGGACAAAGTTTTAATTCCCTGTGGATTTCAGATGATTGACCCAGAGAGAAAGCAGAGTCTGTGTGGCAATATGGTCTTCAGTTACCACTGCCAACACAAATAAATGCCTTCTTTCTAGCTCTATCATAAGTAATCTGAGTGGGATTCAGATTTTTGATAGACTTCAAAAAAACCCCACACATGAAACAATACACTGTTTTAAAAGAAAATCAGATTTAAGGCAATAAAGCATTCTTTATCTGAGAGAATGTTTTTCTTTCCTACTTTCAAAGTCCGACAAGTGGGAATCTGAAATGGTCCAGCTGAAATAGGGAAATTTTCAACTTTGTGGTGTGATTCTAAATTGTGCTCATGAAGATCTAGTGATACTTATATTTTTATGTTTTATAAGAAAGGCTGGGAAATGTGGAGGATAAGATTATAGGTAGATGAGTATTTGTTCATTGTTGAAACACTGTAAGATTATTATTACATATTCTAAATCAAGAGACATGGAAATATGCTAATTTTTTAAGCCCAAGCATGCTGAAACTGAGCATAGGTGGAAGTTTTTAAAGAGAACACAAAATTCATCCTTTCTGAAGATCCTTACATAACAAGGCCAAGATCTTTACCATAGTTAGTCAAGAAAGACATGAATTTTCATATAAGAATTTAGGTAAATAATCTTATTTTCTGAGCTCCCAAGCCACAGATACGTGTACTTGCTACTAACAAAAGTTTTAAAAATCAAGTTCTTCACTTAAATGCCCACAGACAGGTTAAAGTGTCAATCTGTAGATGTCTTGCTTCTTAAAAAAAGATATACCGCTTGTGAAAGATGATATATTATTATGCCTTTAAAAAATAGCCTGTTATTAATATTAAAAATTGACTAGAAAGCAACACATGCAACACTAATTTCCTAAGCTATTTCAGTGCTTTACTTCCCTGTTTCAAGTGCAAGTAAAAAAAAGGAAATATTGTTGGGTAAGGTGGTGTCGATGGTGCTGCCTGTCGTCTATGGTCTTTGCTGTTGGACCCATGTACCTTCAGCACTGAAACACTAATGACATATCTGGGTTGCTTATATACAGCATAGAAGTAATTTTTATTCCCTAATGACCAAATTGTATTTTCTTACTGCAAAGTAGGTGCAGTAAGCCACTACTTGCTATGAATTTGAGAGGAGAGCTATCAATATTTGAAAAATTAGTGCAATATCAACTAGGACATGATTTTTTTTCCATTGTTCTGCGGTGAAGATAGGTGAATTCAAAGGGAAAGCAAGTGCAATTTCTTTGCAAAGACTGATTATAATTTTATCCGGAAAAAAAGCCTGAAAAAAGTTTATGTTCTACTCAAAGACAAATATATTTGTGTGCAGTACATTGGCACAACTATTAAGAATACTTTTTCATTAGAAAATTGTAATTCTGTAATGCTGCCAATATTACTAGAAAGTAGTTTAATCTGCCACATAATGCAAACAATATAAGTGATATAATAAGAACAAGCTATATGTCTTAACATTCATAGAGTTGCATGCTCTGCTGTCTTTTTCATTCTGAAGCTGTCCTTCAATTGTCCTGTAAGCACTTTGGGTTAGAGCCTTTTTCTGTGAATACTTACACTTTTAACTCCAGTGAGACTGACCCAGTGAAGCTTTCATAGCCATTTGCTTTATTTGAAGATAACTGTTCTAACAAAGTATGTATCGCAAAGGCATCTTTAGTAGCTTTGAAATTGACTTCTCTGATGCTTAATAATGAGTGATTCAACAACTGTATTACTCTCATGGTTCATCAATTGTATTAATCTCACTTTATTATCTAAATTAAAATTTAAATAATTAAGAATAAGTTCATAAACCAACTTCTGTTTGAAGCAATTTTTTCTTTTCTCTTAAAATTATGAGGGCAGTACAGTAGACATTTGTATTTGTATTATAGAATACTTTTTGTAATATTTGTCAGTAAGAATGTATGATTTTTGTAGAGACAAACACATAAAAGGTGTACTTAGAGCTCTTTTGAAGGGGCCCATTATCTTTTAAATTATTATTTCAAACTTTTTTGGCTTTAGACAAGCTTTGTCAATCAAGGCCATCTAAAAGTCTTCTGAGTATAGATGCTCATGTAACATCTTCATGAAACCTACTGTGGAACCAAGTTAAAGATTTAATATGTATCACAGTTTTTAAAATTGGCACACATGGAAACAGCAGTGAACATGTAAAAAATTAACATGAAACCAGAACATTATTTTTAAAAATCTTTAGAAAAACAACCATAGCTGTGGTTTCTGTAAAGGCACACCAATAGTATGCTTCATCTGTCACTTATTTTAGATACCTGCTTAAAATGAGATTAAATCATACCTATTTCTCTTCATTGATTATAAAAGAAATCTAGAGTGACTAACTCAGAAATATGTGTCTGTGTTCAGTCACATTAATTGTATCCTTATGCTCTGAAATGGCCCTTAGAAGAATGATATTTTGTGCGTAGTGTAAAATGAAGCCTGTCAGTGTATAAAAAATGTTGTGCTGCAAGCATGGATTTCCCAAGTCCATATGAGCCCAGAGTACTGTAAAATGATGTGAAGAGAATGATAGAAACTACAACTACCTTATTGATATCTGCCAATACCTGAGATAAAAACAAAGCAAGACAATCAGCCAAGATATCTGAATTTGAATCCATAAGAGAAATACATCTGGTCCTTTAGTTGCTTGGTATTTAATCTAGAACCTATTAATATGTACAATATTGGTTAACTGAACTTGCTTCATTTAACAAAAATCTCTGTTACAGATTACTTAGTTATAGAAAATCCATCAAGTAAGTTTATTAAAGATTTTTCTGTTGTGTTCATTGGTGAGTCTCAATGTGTGGTTCCCTCTTCTGTGTTTATTAGAAAAAAACTCCAAGCTGCGTATAAATCATAAAAGCATGACTAATTGCATGGTAACTGGAGAAATGCGTTCTCTCTCTCTGGGGTGAAGCCTGCATGTCTGTGTTTTAGCTTGGGAAGTAATACAGGGATATTTAAACTCCTCACGATTTAAAAACCATGTCATTATGAGAATGAGGTCATTGCAATATTTTATAAGTCTAAAACCTTGCAATGTATAAAATGTTTGCTGTGCAACAAAGACTTATGTACTGTAGAATGCAATGATAACTTCACAAATTTACTTTAATGTCAAAACTTCACCTTGAAATGCTGTTACCTACAAAAACAATCATATGCTACAGGACTTAACATTAGCAACATAAAAAATTTTGTGAGGGGGAACAACAAGGAGAAAAAGTGTTTCTATTTTAAGTGACCAAAAGGAAATCAAATAAGCACACTGTAAGCAATTTATAATTTTCTGCCCGTAAGTATCAGTTTCTATTGAACTGAAAAACTTTGTTTATTAATAAATTGCAGTTAATAAAAAGAAGGACAAAGACATTCTCTATGGGTTTCTAAATCTTCTGTCATTACTTTCAGGCCAATAAGCAAGAAATCCTTCCTACAGCATGTTGAAGAGCTTTGTACAAACAACAACCTAAAGTTTCAGGAAGAATTTTCGGTATGTTGCCAGCAGTTGTCACAACATGGCAAGACCTTCAGTCGTTTCATGTGTCACATTTCATGTCCATTTTAAGCAGACAAGGCCGTGAAGGACTCTGGCCTTGATAATCAATACCCAATTACCAGGTTGATTGTTTAGAAAGTAATATTACACTGATTTGAATTCTGCTGTCTATACTGCAACCTTGTCAGAATTATTCACCTTAGTGTCAGCAAAAGATGATCTTCTTTAGACTTCAGCCTTGGCAAGAACACCATATTTGTGCTTTTATGTGTATAGTGATGCATATATAGTTTACCTAAGAACAGATTATTCAGTTTTCTAACATACATACAGGTATATTTAACTGCTATAAATATGTTCGTCTTTCTGAGTGATGGTGACTCCAAAAACACAGTTAGTGTTTATTCTGTAACATTTTCAGGCCCGAGTCATACTGCTATGAAACTCAGAAATGTTTTTTTTCATTGATTTCAGTGCAGAAAATAAAAAGTTTGGTCATGATACTTTGCTTTTTGTTCCTCTTACAAATAATGTCATCCTTGTTATACTCCTGAGAATAGCTTCCATCTGAATAGCCTCCATCTCTTTATATGAGCAGACGAACACAGCAAGTCTGCCTTTCTTTATGAAAAGAGCCTTGGTTTCAAAATATACATTACAGATAATATAATGCATATATAGTTTCAAATTTATATCTCAAAGTTTTCACTATTTTCATTAATTCATATTTTACGGCTATCATATTTTTTCTAACAATATCTTCTCGTTATTTCAGATTCTTTATCATCATTGTCTTTTAACACATATAGTGTTATTTGCCCTCCCAAAAATAATTTGTCAGTGTCCAGTGAGTTTATTATTTTGGATTTTAAAATTTAGCATTAATTGCTTACCATTTGGATTTACAAAAATGAAGACTTAACAATTGGCTTTTCTTCTGCTCGATTATAATATTTCAGTTTATGAGGGAACACTAACAAAAGTGTTTAAAGATTAATGGTACTTCCTACAGCTTTTTTGTTATGCTCATTAGGTAAAATTGGTCTGGATTTAATAATAAAAATCACCATAAAATTCTCTGAGAAAGAAAGTAAGAACTTTCTTTTTCTGAAAGTAGAAGTGTTATTTCACTTGAATAAGAATGATTATAGTTACATTATGCATGACTGAACAGATGAAAGGTTTTACTAGCAATAGCGTTTTCACATATTAACATTCATTACTGGAAAGTTTCTAGTATTACTTTCTTTAGGTCTGACCCACAGTGAGTAAGCCTTATGGCATTGTAATGCCTTAAATTTTAAACAATAGTGTTTTATCAAATCAAAATCTTTGTATTCCATTTAAAATTTAGAGAAATATAAGAAACTGAGGCCTCATTCAGTAAGTTATAGAGTCAACTTATAATAAATGGGTTTATATGCTATTTAGACTTCCAGTATTTTTTCTCTCTGAGCTTCAGCTTCCCTGTTTCAGAGTGTAGTGAAATCTTCCCAAATGACTTGTCCAAAGGCAGGCAGAATTTCCAAGTGGGTTCAGTCCATGATTCAGAATGTATCTATAGTATTTGCAGCACGTCTTAACAGATGAATAGGATTGACAGCGCACTTGAAACGACATCAGAAATGACAATGCTCAGAAACAGGCAATGCACACAACAAACAATCAGACCTCATGATCTGCATTGTTTCTATCCACAAAAAACATGGTTTTGAGTTTTCCAGCATAAATTTAGCTCTTTCCATTTCACTTAGTCTTGGAATCCAGGGACATTTCTGGTTTCGTCTAATCTGCTGGATTGACCAAGCTGCTGTACCAGAAGATCTCTAGCGTTCAATCTCAGTTACATGGGAACAGGACCTTTGTGTAAACATGAGGAGAAGAGAATCAAGACCTCAGAATGGATCTGGATCCATGCCTTGTCAGAAAAGACAAGTTTAAAGAAACCATAGGGAATCAAAGGGTGATGGGCACCACCCAGCTGCTATTCAAACTTCCAGCTTTCCAGCTGATTCACTGATTCAATACCTTTGAGAAATTAAGCTTTTCTAGTAACTGGCGAATTACTGAAACATAAATGCTTATATAATTGTTTTATGATGAGTTCTGTTCATGAATAAAAAAGCGAAATACCTCCAAATGTATGACACCAGAGTGCCATAAAAGTACTACAGTAAACAAAATGCAAATTAATTATTTTAAAGTTTTCTGAGTCTGCAAAGAAATATGATTTCTATGACAAGTTGTTATTGAATCTGGAAACCCAAATAGTCTTTCCCCTATTCTGAAAATAATAATTTAGACTGAAATCCATATAGATGTAGAGAATTGGTATGAGGCATTTGAGCACTTGTTCAGAAATGAAAACCTCATTATGAAAATAACATAATCTGCTTCTCTATTTCTTCTCTACCACAAAATACTGTCCAGCAATGCTACTTCTGTACTAATTAACTGAAAAGCTAGGACTTGGAGGAGTGAGGCAAATGAGGCAAGTTAAAGTTCACATGACATGAAATTCCATGGCCCAAAACACCTGCAAAATGCCATAGGCATTTTGTATATGTCCTTCCTTCATGCAAAATTCAATGACAAAAATTATGTGTAAGAGTTTCAGCTTTCTGAATAAGAGGAATTTTAACATCTCCACCCTTAGCTGTGTTTTACAGATATGGCTGACAAAATACTTGAATTAGCAATGAAAAAAAACCACAACAGAATAAAACTCTCCTGGTTTTCCATTTTTCATTACCTCTCTCATTTATTTATTTACCAATAGTTACTTAGTAGTAATTAAAATTTTTATAAAAGACAAACTGTCTCAAATACCTGAGAAAAACCACTTGAAAACAATTAACATTGAACCTGATAGTAATGCTATCTGTCCCACTTTTGGAAGAAGCCCATACAGAGTGCTTCTTTTATACCTTTTATATTAGAAGACAAATTTGAAAGGAATTTTGAAGGGGTTACTTAACACAAGCAGCAAAATTTTTTATTGTGCTCATTTACAGCAATCTTCTCCAAATCCAATTTCTTAACTTAGATAGATGTTGAAACAGGTCTTCCATATAACATTTGTCAAACAAAGGGAAAAATGTATTGCAGGTAATGACATATTTGAAATCCTGGCTTTTCTGGGTTTTCTATTCTCCTAACACCACTAAGAGATCATCACATCAATACAGTTTCTCCATTAACAAGTTATGAGGTTGTCTCCACTGTTTTAATCAATTTGGGAAATTATACCTATTTATGCACATGAATGTACCCATCAAATGAGTTCTTCAATATGATTTATCCAACTCTGTCCTTCCAAGTAGAACTAATCACCAGTTATGAAACTGCAGTACAACCCAAAATAACTCTTCCTACCTGTTTCACAAACAGTCCTATGAACAATAGCTAATTGCCAGTTGTCTCAAGTGAATTAAATTCTCATCAGTTCTCATGCTGTGGCAAGAACTGTCCCAAGCACAGGAGTCAGGAAAAGGCATTATTTAGGACTAAGGCTGAGTCAGTAGAGCAAGGTAACCAAGCATGTGACTTCATGAAAAAAAACAGAAAAGAACTACAAAAGGTGATAGACTGACTTTATCCAGGCTTGTAAAGGTGAAAGTTCATGTAAGCTTTAATTGTTTATCTTGACAACATTGTCTGCAGTGCTACGTCTAACATTGCTGGTATAACTGGTGTTGACAGTGAAGGTAGAATGCTCTGTAATGCTTCCAGTTGTTCCTAGAAATGCACTCTGTTACTATAGAATTTTTCCTCTTACTGGATGATTGTGCCATATTTTAAATTCACTTAAGGGCAAAAGTTTTCCAACAAACACTTATTCCTCTACAGGAACTTCCCAAGTTTCTTGAAGACCTTGCTTCAACTGATGCTGATCTGCCTTGGAACAGGTCTAAGAATCGTTTCCCAAACATAAAGCCATGTATGTGAGTCTACTGATCAACTTCCCCATTTTGCTCTTTACTGTCAATAGTGCAGCATATATTTGGAATGCAAGTGATTTTTTGTTTGATCTGCTGTTGAAATGGCAGTTCAATCATGTCCACATTATGAAATAATTTTCTGTCAAGTAATATATCTTTTCTTTGTGTTTTTTAAAGACAGTTTTATTTGCAAGTAGCTTTAAACTTGCTCTCACAAGCTTTAATATGCAGGTGCAAGAAACTGTAGCCTCAATAGTTTCTTAGCTTTGTAATTTAAGCCATGTAGCAAACTTTCTACCATTCTTGCTCATTGGATTTTTTTCCCCTTTAGTAAGAAGTAATTTTTTTAAACATATAAAATCCACATTTGTGCATTTAGCCACCTCAAGGGCCTGGGTATGCTTTCTTGTGGATATGTGTACATGTGCTACAAAGGTTCCACAGAAGATCAGAGTGACTGTATGATAACTTATAAGCCCAGGCTAGATATTATCACAGGAGACAGGAGTCTGTCTCTCTATACTCAACACTGCTTCATTTTTCAGTTAATAAGACAAGAAATGTCATTATTATTTTAGGCATTAGCTGTGATGTGAGATGGAGTGCATGGCATTCCTTGGTTAATAATGCTACATTCTGTGCTATTAACTTTTCAGAGCAGCTGTTCCTGCTACCTACTGCCTTGTTCAAGACAATACTCTAAGTTACAGTCACTAAAAATTTCTATTCATGAAACACGATGAAATACAAACAGGCAAGATTCATGAATCTTTAACTTTGTATTCTAATTTATTTTTAACTAAGTTGAGGATCAAGCATGAAAATTTTGGTATTTCATATATGACATGTTTCTGCGTATGTACCATGGGACCAAATCAGAAACCCTCAGTCTGGTTTTTTTTTAATAACGAGTTTACCTTATGTAAAATAAATAAAATTATGTAAAAATGCCAGGATCTGACTCAAATCTGTGACCTTGGCAGCAAGTACATAGAAAAAACTGTCAGATCCCTACCCCTGCTGTCTGATTCACATAGAAGTTGTGTGTGCTAGAACAACATGGCTCTTAGTACACAGGCTACTTTTAGGCAGAGAATACTCCCATACATACATCACATCGAAGGTTTTGGCACACTGTCCATTTAAATTAAGAAGTATTATATAAAACATGCCTGGAACATTAAAGAATGACAATACAGAAATGGAAATAGGTTGAATTACCTTTGTAATTAGTGTTCTGCTATGTCAAATATTGTTATATCAGCAACAATAACAGTATTTTTTATTTATTAGCATTCCAGGAACACTTATTATTACATATTTCTATGTTTTTTGAACAAAATCTTTTGGTTAACTAGACTATTTCAATGATAGATAATAACAACAGAGTAAAACTGATGCCTGATGCTGGTATTCCTGGATCTGACTACATTAATGCCAGCTACGTGTCTGTAAGTAGAAAGTCTTTCATATTTTTAATATGTTTGTTTTCTGGTAGAAGAGAGAGTTAAAAAATAACTTGCAAGAAGAACAGAATTCTAATTTTTCTTTCATTTACTACAGCCACTGTTGCCATGGCATTTTTCAAGTGACTTCTGTGGCACTGAGCATGACTAGTTAAAAATACACATTATTGTATTTTCATTGCTAAGCAATGATTTCCAGTAAGAATCAAAACTGTGTCCAGCAAATTGCTTTTTATAAATTGTCTCATACCATTATCATTAGAGACAATAGTGAAACTCCCACAGAGGTCAATTGTTTAGACAGTTGTTATTTGATCTCTTGGTTCAGGAGTTAGAGTTGTTTTATATGAACAGGACAATGTAAAGATAAACTGAAAACTTTTACAGAAATGGCTTGTACTTTTGGCATGGCCCTTATGGAGGAAAATGCAAATAGGCTTCTTGAGGAAGAAACTAATACTGTATTTTTCATCCTCGGCTTTCTTCCTAGACATTTCATTTTCTTATCATGTACTCAGTAAATTCTTTGTCTATATTTTTACCTGATTTTTTGTCCTGTTGAAGCTCAAAGTGTGAATTATAATTATGCATTTAATTTCTTTTAGCAGTGGCTGGTGATCTCACATGAGGTCAAGACTCGATTTGCATTACACATTTTTCAAACACATAGCAAGACATGCAGACTGTAGTCTAAACTGATAACACAATGGCAAGTAGAAATAGTTATTTCCAGGTAAATGAAAGACATTCACAGAAAATAAGCAATAGAGCTGAGAGCATCTTCCTTTCTCATTAGAAAATGCTGTTTATTCCCTTTATATGGAATATCTTTGTTCTGACAGTTAGCAGATAGGAAGATCCATGCCACTTGATGATGGGACTATAGACAGAAAAACTGAGAAGGCAAGCAGACAGCTTGGAGCATGGCCTAGTCTTTACCCTTTCTATCACCACCTGACACGTCATGTCTTACGCAGGGAACATGAACAGCAACTTCCAAAAAGCTGCAGCAAAAGCCAGTTACAGAGAGTGTTCCCTGCTGAGATTTTGCTGGTCTTTACTGCATACAGGCATCTCATTTTGGGACACTATTCATCAGTGAATAGACAACTCTGGTGTTACCATTTCTCAAGGCTAAAGCTTTGCCCTTTAAATGCTCTCCATATTTGTAGATGTGTAAATATATAAATGCATATAGCTGAACCTCTGCAATATATGTATGTATATATTTACATACCTAATTATTTAGGTGTATATGCATATGCACACAGGATTACCCTAGAGGAGAAAAGATAACGCAGAAAGAATTGTGCCTTGCAGAATATACCACCTAAGGAGTCTTTCTGCTGTGCCTTTTGCAACTGGACATGTCTATCTCGTATTGGCCTTTTTAGCCACCAACATGCTTGTAACTAACATGGGTAATGCCCTTCCCAAATCTTC
The DNA here is from genome assembly GCF_036250125.1 of Pseudopipra pipra. NCBI lineage: Eukaryota > Metazoa > Chordata > Aves > Passeriformes > Pipridae > Pseudopipra > Pseudopipra pipra. Next base: position 35,546,430 of record NC_087553.1, on the reverse strand, counting down.
GTTCGCGAAGCCCAGCCATGATATACATATGCACAAATATAAAGAGAGGAAAGGAGAAGTCTTGTATATAGTTTTAACAAATGAGAACTCTGCTGCTACTTTTATTTTCATTGGTTAAACAAGAAAAAGAGAGTAACTGAACTGTGAGCTTTGCATCCCTGAATCATAGTTTCTCACCTCACTCTGAAATTGGGGAGGATTAACATAGTTTCACATTTCCACCTGTTCTTTATATTATAGATGGAGTAAGTAACAGGCAGCTGTGAATTATAGGGCTATAATTCCAATAAGGAGCTTTGATGGTGCTATAAACCACTGTGTCAGTTGTTTTGAGCAATAAGCAGAACTCTGTGATATTATAAACTGCTAGTACTACAGCATAAATTTATTGTTATTATTGTTATTATTTTACTTTCTGTAATACATAATAGTTCCTCTATGTATGCTTTGTTTCTTTGAGGAAACAGATCCAAGTGAAACCACGCACTGACAGCACTTGCACAGATTTTTTTTCAACAAACTTCCTCCCAAGTTTTACATCAATTTAAAAATGAATTAAACAGTAGAAGACAACACCAAAATAAAAGTCAATGTCTACAGTAGGTTTCTTGAATACCTTTTATCAGAGATCATTTCTTTGAGTAAGCTCCAGCCCTAAGTTACAGCAGATCCCTGATGAGCACAAGAACAAGGTCATCAGTGGGGTGTATCTTGCACTAGCTCTCAGACTGGTCTTTAGTTGCTTCCCTGGTTCCACTGCTCCTTAGCACTATGTTGGCCACCTCTTGACATAGTTCTTGGTGGACTCTGCCTAGATCTGCAGGAAGGCTAGTATGAAGGCTTAGATACTTTTAAATGGGAATTGATGACCTGATATCCCTACTAAATGCATTTCTATTAGCATGGCATTCCCCTATGTCTGACTAGGTTTTAGCCTTAGGCATGACAGATACAGGCACAACTATGAGTCACATGCAAGCTCCTTTTTTTCTTTGCCAACAATTATGTGTAAAATGTTTTCTTTTTCTTAGGGTTATTTATGCCCAAATGAGTTTATTGCAACTCAGGGACCATTACCAGGAACGGTGGGCGATTTCTGGAGAATGGTGTGGGAGACAAGAGCTAAAACACTTGTGATGCTTACACAATGTTTTGAAAAAGGACGTGTAAGTTACCAGTGTACCAATTAAAAGCATTTGATATAAGTGGAAATTCTGTATGTAGTTTCTGTCAAGATTATAATACAATAATGTTAATTAATTAGTAATCATCTCCCTGCAGATAAGATGTCATCAATACTGGCCAGAAGATAATAAACCAGTGACTGTGTTTGGGGATATAGTGATTACTAAATTGATGGAAGATATTCAAATAGACTGGACCATCAGAGATCTAAAAATTGAAAGGGTAAGCCAGAACTGGAAGTTGATTTTATAAAATCCATCCAACACCCCAAAGAATATCAGATGTGCTCCATCCCACCCAACTACCCTCTCAGTATTCTTCTTTTAATCTTTTAATGCATATACGCTGTAGTACCTGGTTGTCCTGCACTTTGTTCTCATTCATGTTTTATTTCCTGAGAATTTCTATCACAAAGAGGTCAGATATCTTTCTGACAAGCTTTGAAGGGCCTATCAGGGTTACTGAAACTCTGATATGGTGGGAGGTGAGGTTTCTACTTGGGCACCTCAAAGATTCTCTGGTGCAGCTGTTTTGCATTGTACCACCAGCCATTTTGACCCCCACCCCCAGGAGATGCACCCAATATAAATGAGAATCATCAGTATTACTCCCACTCTGTACTGGGAAGTGAGGGTAGGGCTGCAGCATAGATCCGCGACTATAGTTCCCACTCTTTGGGAAAATTACTACCCAGCATTAAGTCAGAGCAGCAGGTAGGCTCAGTCACAGTCTGGGAATAATGACCCAAGATTAAGTCAGCCTTTTTATGCACCCCCAACCTTGCTCTGTGTTGTACATAGTGCAGCCAGATCCTAAGAACTGAACTTGGCTATCCAAATGCACGTATTACCATTCTGTGGCATGTGCATGTGACAAAAGGCACACAGGGGTTAAGGATTGTCTCAGTGGTCACCCAATAAGGATATATTGTGCACATAGTACAGGGCAATTGAACATTTAAAAATGATTGGGAGAAGATAAATCTTTTTTCAGCTAAAATAGAACATAGAGTAAACAAGACTAGAAAAGGGACTATCAAGAGTAAAAGTGCATGCCAGCAAAATGTGAAGTCACCTGTGTTAACCAGGGAGAGGCTGGGAAGATAATCTGACTTGACTTAGGTGAACTACCCTGCACAAGAAGTTATGCCCTTTACAAGCATGTCATTAAATGTGCCATATTGCTGGTTTTAAGATTGTACTTCATCCATCTTCCCTTCACAAATGGGTGGATTCTTAATGATCCTCCACTGAAGGTAAAAAGCATATGTGAGGCAAATAACTCAAAATTATTGCCATATTGCATCTCTTTAATTTTTATGTTGATCAACTAAAAAAAAGCATAGACATGAAGTAGTTTCTACACATCATTACTCACAGTTGTTCAGTGTTTCTTGCAATATGAAAGGAGCAAGTGATTGATTCAAAAGAAATTTAAAAAAAATAGGAACTGGCTCATTACACAACAGTTTATTAAACTGTGTTACTCCTTGCTGCAGGATATTGTGAATGCTAAAAACTTACAGGGCTTCAAAAAATCTTCATAATTTAGTAGAAGAAAATTCTGACAAGTACTATTAAATTTTGAGATACTGTCTCTGGCTAAATTCACAAGTCACAAACTACTAAGGACATTCTGGGGAACAATAAATACATTGTGGTAGTGTTTTATAATGTTCCTTAATATTTTTCCTTAACCACTGTTGGAAACAGGATATTGATCTTGGCAGGCCTTTGGCATAATCCTGTTTGTTCATTTTTACGTCCTTCATAAATGATTTAGATATCAGATCATAATCCGCTCTTTTCTTTAGGTTGCTCTTGCTGCTGCTCTGATTGGGAGGGCATCAAACACTTAGAAAATATATCAGTGTTTACCAGTGTATGTGTGTTTCCCTTCACTACACTGGATCAGTCTTGGGAGTGGTTGCTTTTTCCTAAACAAATTTCTCATTCCAGTTCACTAATCTTCTAAACGAGCCATAGAAATTTCAACCTTCAATCTAAAAATTAGATTGATATAGTGACTGAAGTCAAATGGAGGGTGACTGCCAAAGTCATTAATAGTTCCTGAAAGATGCACTTGATGCCATCTCAAAAAAACGCCACCTGCCATAAGTTCTGTGCACAACAAATTATTCCTTCATGCCAGTACATCTTATAATTATTATGCTATTCTGACTATTTTTTACATGAAATTTTTGAGAAGGCTATATGTAACTTACTGAACCTTCTGTAACATTTCTTCTGTAAAAATTACATTATTTTATATTTTTCAGCATGGAGACTGCATGACGGTGCGGCAGTGTAACTTTACTTCTTGGCCAGAACACGGAGTCCCTGAAACAACTGCACCAATTATCCATTTTGTAAAACTTATCCGTGCAAGTCGAGCACATGATAACACACCAATGGTGGTTCACTGCAGGTAAGCACATTCACCAAATCATTGTTTAGTGTCTTAGAATTTCAAGTGCATATTAAAGTGCAGGGAAGTTGCCAGAAGAAAAACAATGAAGACTGAGTGCACAGACATGGTTCTAGTATGGACAGCAATGAAGTTTCTCTAGCAGTTCTTAGTCCTTTCTGGAAGGTAAAATGCCGAAGTGTGTCTGTTCTTTCATTCATGGAAATCCATTGAGGTGATGTTAGTGAAATTATTGCTTCAACAATTACCGTAAGGTACTCCTGGATTTATCTCTGTTTTCCTCTTTAACCATAAGAATAGGAATAGCAATGGCACGTGTTTATTTAAATTACTTCTATTATGATTAGAGCTCTTCTTAACAAATAAGTATTAAAAATGTATTTATAATGTACATGTCACATATCATAAGGAAGAAACTATTTGGAAGCCACAGAGAATGACAAATAGGAATAAAGGTTTGCATAGGCCACATTTCAAACTCAATTGCCTATAAACAGATAAAATCTATATTTAGACTCTTAAGTAAATGGTCTGGTGGTTAGAGGTGTTCATCTGTCATAGTTCCAATTGGTTTCAAACTCAACATCCTTAAACCACTATTTCAAAGAGTAAGTGTGTGAGGAAGGCTGTCTTAAGGAAAGTGATGAGTGTATCTGCGTTTTTTGTGCAGGTTGGTGTTCCTGCTGAATGAGTGGGCACACTCCAAAATAGCAATCTGAACTCAGCTTTGATTCTTTGCCTTATTCTCACTTGATGTTAGGAAATATGTGAAAGAAAAGCTGGCTTTGGTGCCACAAATCTCTGCCCTAACTACCCACTTTATCACACATGGGAGTTCTTTTTTTTTGTCCTCAGTGTCCTAAGGGTGCCACCCATGATGGATGGTAAAGCCTCATTTATTAGATATCATCTTTGACAGACATTTGCCTATACTGCAAGGGCCAGAGAGACTATTACAGGAGAGAACAACACACTCTTCATGTTTTCAGAACACTGGCATTCTCTGGAATCCCTCTGCAATGAATCCTGTTTTCAGAACGCAGATATGTAAAGGGGCCACCATGGGCCAGATACTCCACCTGTGCTCAAATTCCTAATGTTTATAAAACTTCATTATGTGTTCTCATATCCAGAGAACTCCTTTATTGCTTTCTGGTCGTTAGTCTTGCAAGTTCAAGAGTTTTGCTATATATCTCCTGATTATCTGCACTGATATACCCTTCATTTATTATACCATTTGCAGAGAAGTCTGATAGTGATTTTCAGAAAATCCTGTTCGTTATAAGGCCTTTAAATAAAACACTAGCTGCTAGCATGTCTTGCACACTTATCCTCCTTTTAGAAGTATTTCCTTTAAAATGTTTTGCTAGATCCCACGTAGTTTTGTGTGAAATACCAAAAGTATCTCAGAATCCAAGTGTGATTTCGCAAAATCTTATCACTTTTTTCTTTCCATTAGTGAGCTCTGGAAAACTCACACAAAAGCTGTAGAATCTTTTTTCCACTTAAACAGGTTTGGTTTAGTTATATTTCATTTGTCTGATGGAACCGCTTTGTAAAATCAAAATCAGAACATGGCTCAAATCAAGATGGCCCAAGATTTCACTTTTTTCCATTCAACAAGGAGACACACATGTCACAAAATACAAATACTGAAAAAAGATTTAGGAGTTTTTTCCGAAGTTTTTTTTTCACAATAAACTTAATTTATCTAGAATATTCTATGAAAATACGAAAAGCATTAACATAAAGGCTTTATTTTATCTTGTGTATCATGTTTGCAGTGCTGGCGTTGGAAGAACAGGTGTTTATATCGCACTTGACCATTTAACCCAACACGTAAATGACCATGATTTTGTGGATATCTATGGACTTGTAGCTGAGCTAAGAAGTGAAAGAATGTGTATGGTACAGAATCTGGTAAGATTTATCTATTTTGTTTTCCTGTTGTTAAAAAGTCAATCATCTCATCTCCTGATCTACAAACAAGACTAGAAAGCTCATAATAATCAGCTGTGTAAAACATTTTCTACCAAATCCTGCTTATATTTATTTCAAACAATGTGCAGATATATGGTCTGTATCTGTTTAAGTATATTTGGCCAGCAAGGTCTTGACAAGTGCTGAAAAGAGTGATATTTAGACTTTAGAACTTACATAGAAATTTCTCAGTATTTGAGAAAGTTTATTTCAAGTTTTGGGTGAAGAACAGTTGTTAATAAAAAATTGATTTGCTCATTCATTGACTTTATTTACTACTTAAATGTATTTTTTTTGTGTATGGATATGTGGCATAGTCCTCTAAACTTTTAAATATTTATTTACCGCTGAACTCATTATTGATTCCTTGATTCTGTTTCAGCTGCATCAAATAAAATAGCACATACGGATAGATTTAAGCACAGACTTCAGTGTTCAAAATCAAGGCAATGGTGGGTTTAGGGTCTAAAAAAAGTACATTTCTGGCAGATTTATTCAGTATAGATATAAGTTTGTGATGAACTGCTGGTGAGGAAGACCTCTGCTATATCTGGAATTCTGAGTATATGTAAAGGAGTAATAGAAGAATTTAAAGCTGATCCTAAATGTCCAGTGGAACAAAAATTAGCTGTATTTGCATAAGGCTTCTGGCAGAAGTCTACTGCAGGCCAGATCTAACCCACGACCTGAAGCCTTTAAGTCTACAGAACAACTCACTACCTTCTCAGTATGGATGAGTAGCTTCAGGATGAACCTCTTCATAACTGATGGATTTAAAGTGATTTTAATGTAAGGAGACTTGCTCCACTGGGAATGCAATTCTGCTATTCCATATCACTGCAGAATATATGAAAAATGTGTCAGAATATACAAAGCAGTTAACCTCTCTTCAATAACTGCACTTCAGAAGATTTTCCAAGACCTCCTGGTGATACTCTGCCATGATATATGTTGTAAGGTGCAGTCTGATTACCATTTGCTTTAAATTTTTCTGTTTGAAGTCTTGATGAAACTAAACAATTGCCAGGACTTTCTTGTGATGATGAATCCTGGGAATGCTTTTTGGTTGTTGTTTTACACTTTTGACTAGAAGTAGAATCATCTGAAAATAAATCAAATGCTAGAAGAACATTTAATGTGAGCACTCCCAAAATAAAATATTTAAATGTTAAGACATTAGATAAGATCAATGTACATTTTTAAAATATGCATAATTTTTGTATACCTCCTCATGAGCATATTTGGGCAGGGACTAGGAAAAGGTGTGCCAAAATGCTATACAAGATGATGGTGTCATAGTTCTGATTTCCTAACAGATCAAGTATCAATTTATATGCTAGTTACAAAAGTCTGAAACAGGTTGTTCTCTGTCCAGGTCATTTCTAGCTCATGTTTGCAAGACTACAAAAGTCAGATCAGCAACAAAACTTGCCCAAAGGGAATCAATCTTGTAAAGTTTTATGGTGGATTGCTATTCTGAGAGTTCTGTTATAAAATACTGTTGAGTTGCCTATTAATCAGATTTTATGTGATCAGCACAAAAAATATAAAGAGAGGAGCAATTCCTTCCCAGAGCTCAGTTTAGAGATCCATCAGTCAAACTGTCTGTAAAATCTATGGGTAAAATAAGTAAAAACTGCTTGTTCTCAGACCTGTATTTTGCTTGTTTATAGCTTCAAAATAGTTTTTCTTTTGCCAACAGTCACAATGTGTTACTGTAGCCAATGGATGCAGAATAGTTAAGAATGTCATTGATTCTAACTGGGAAAATAACTTGTTACACATACATTGCCCAGGTAGCCTCTCCCCTGGCAAACCCAGAAAGATTTTCATTGGTACATCAGAGGCAGCTGTATGAATACAAAAGATTACAGAACTTTCAGAGTCTGCCTTCTGAACTAGAATAACTAATCTAAACTCCACCAAAACTTCAGACCTTCGTTCTAGAAATCCATATTTGTCCAACAGACATGTTAAAGTTTATCTTGTTGCCAAGTACAAAGGCTAGTTTGTACAAAGTAATGCCACGCTACTACTTTAGTAAGAAAGCTATCGAAAAGTGTAATGGTACCATGTGCTTCAGGGGCTTATGAAAGACTGTTTTAATTACCCACAGCTCTGGAGCTGTGAGCGTAAAACATATCTGTGTAAGAGATTTCTCTTATACATCTGAGATACTTGACTTGAAAACTGATGGCAGTTCTGAAACAAAATATCAATTATTGAGCAAAAAAATTACTTATTTTTACCTGGGCAAAAGTCAACGATAGCAAAGTGATTTTAGTAGAGATATTCCAAATCTGTCTTGACAAGGTTCTGGGAAACATATTTTAGCTGACACAGTTTGAGCAGTGGGTAGTTGCACTAGATAATCTCAAGAGGCCTCTTCCAACTGGAACAAATCTTTGATACCGTGATCTGGCTTGTTTTCTGCATCTACATATACAATACTTCTCCTATATGAAGATACACTTAATCTATTTATTATATTTCTATCTATTTTCATTCCTTTATTTCATTCTTACATTGCCTTATTTTGTTCTTCTCTTTTCAGACTTTATGTCCTTGGAAGTGTCAAATTAACTTTAGTTGCCCACACTTTGCATTATAGTCTGTTAAAAATGAGGCTACAGTTCAAGAAGTATCACTAAAAATACTGTGGGTTTTTTTGCTCCTAGCAATGGTGCATGCTCCTAGAACATAAAAGTTTAACTTTACTTGAACTTCTGCATTTGAGTGCACCCTGCTGGTTTTCTCTGTGCTAGAAAGAGGGGAATTTTCTTATCTAAATATTACATTCATATGGTTCAGTTTCTTCAGTCTGAATCTAGTGGCAAAAAGTCTTTTCATAGAACGAACCTTCACAGAAAATTGTTGAATAGCTTATTAGTCTCAGTTATGGCTAGTGTAATTTCATATATCTTACTGTGCATAAGGATTAATATGTTTTGACAAATTTTAAAGCATTATGCTTCATAATGAATGAAATCAGATCAGGCATATATGATATGGTCACTGAAGTACTGAGATTGCTGAGTTAAACTGCAGTTACTTTGAGAATATATAGATGTTATAAAAAAGTAAAAGACTTTTTGGTATTAGAAGTACATCTAATCAAGCATCTTTAAATTTACATCTTACAGGCACAATATATATTTTTGCATCAATGCGTATTGGATCTGTTGACAAGCAAGGGAAGTAGTCAGCCCATATGTTTTGTAAATTATTCAGCACTGCAAAAGATGGACTCTCTGGATGCCATGGAAGGTAAGGAGATACAAACTGTCTCAAAATCATTTTTTCATAGACTTTTCCAGATTAAGAAGCAGGAAAAAAGTACTTTGACATCCATTTTTTGGCTTCAAAAATGTAAATTTCTAACATTTTGCTGCTCTTTAGTCTTCCTCATAGTAATAGCCATTGCTCAATCTTTCCACTTCTTTTTCCCTGCAAGATCTTTTAAATTCAGCCAAAAATAGTTATCTGCCGTTAGTTACTACTTGTTTACAATGTAGGTTAATGTAATGTACCTGTTTCTTTTGTAGGTGATGTGGAGCTTGAATGGGAAGAAACTACCATGTGAATACTAAGAGTAAACATGAAAGAAAATGAGATTTTGAAAGTTAGTCATATTTTTCTAAGCACAGGGGCCAAAGTGAATTCCCCTATTTTGATGATTAAAGCAAACACAGATGATCAAAGCATCTTCTCTTCTATCAATGTGCCTTCATAAGTTGAAGTATTTTATTCAGAACACTGAACAATAATGATTAGGAGTACTTTTGCACAGACTGCACTTCTGGTGTTATATGAATAGTGCACCCAGTATGTATAAAGTGTGTTTGAACATATTCCTTTTTTTCTGATTATCTTTGTAAAAGAAAAATGAGCCAAATAAGATGTAAAAATATCATATTCCCGTTGAACTTTTTTTGGTGTGAATTTGATGTGTTCTGCATGTTTTGGTTTTAAGTAAAAGCTACAGTTTCTTGAATCATTCTTGCTAGATTGGCTTCAGTGTTGTCAGCTCTTGCAGATTAATTCCAATACCATCATAATGATCTTTACATAACTGTATGCTCTGGTGTTTTGAATATTTTTTTTACAAGTGGTAGCATATCAGCTCATGATCCTGAACAGCTGAAGAGTCACCTTCTGACATGGAAAGGATTATTCAACTCTTACACAGCACACAGTAGCTCTTCAGGGACACTTGGGGCTATTTAAGCTATTTAATAATCAGCAGGTTGTTTTTTTAAATATATAATGGTGATTGCATATGTTCAATGCAGAAGAAAGTATTTAACATTCCTGCTACTTTTTCAAACAGATAAAACAAAGTAAAACTATAAATCTATTATCTATTACAAAGAATTTTAGATTGACTTATGTAAAAGAATGTCTAGAATTCATTCACATTTCTTGAATATAATACTATTCAGTATTTCAAAAGATTGCTCAAAATGTAATGTCAAGATATTTTATGACAGTGTTGTCAAGTAAAAATGTTCTTGCTCCTTCCTCAGGCTTGGCATCACTGTAGACACTGAAAATTATGGGAGCTAATATTTGGAGATTTAATAAAAGGAAACATCTTCCACTTCCACTAATGATGATGATGATGATTATTATTATTATTTATTGTTATTGGAAAGAGATCTGAAACAGGAATGAGAGAAGCGGGAAGCTCTTATCAGAGAAGCAGAGCAAAAATATGTAGAGTAGGAAGACTAGAGAGATAATTAAACTGTGTGCCCTAGTTTTGCATGGAAGTGACAGTATTCAATTGATATTAGTGGGGGGAAGGGTTGATTGCTAAGTTTTTCTCTGTGTAAAGAAATGTATCATCATTCTGAATAACACTGAATATGTGACCTTAATCTGAGTGCAAAACATAATAGCAAAAAGACTTCAGAGCTGCCATCTTATATTATGTTTAGACAGAAAAAATCAAAGATGCCTTATTGAGGCATCAAGCTAAGAGAAGTCAGAAAAAACCTCTTTAGAACCTTGAAATATGTATGTGAGGAGCTGTGTTTGCATGCACACACTCTGAACGGAAGAGTAAATGAACAAATCTTTCCATTTCTTGACTGTAGCTACCAGATGAAAATGCTACGCAATGTGTAACCTGATACTTTTCAGAAGAAAACGATAGTAGGTGTTTTTAGAAGCTGGCGAGATTGGTACAGTGAAGACCCTTTGTAATTTAACAGAAAGTGCTAAATATCTAAAACGAAAATCAAAAGACAGTGTTGAAGGAGGTGGAAGTGGTCTACGAAGATATTTGGGCAATCTGTCTTTTAGGAAGATTGACGGTATTGTAAACATCACCTGTCAAGCTAAAAAGTAAACAATGCCTTTTAAAGCTGGATAGAGCAAAAGAGAGGTGATGTCCACAGCTGTTCAAGTCTCTGGCAAAGCATTCGGTACAGCTCTAGTTTCATTTGGCTCCTATGAAACACGTGTTCTTCATTTATTATACATGTACTTTAAAGTATTCTGACAAATTGCTTATAGGGACTTACAGATGTTTTTCATCATTTGTAGTTGTACTTGGTAGCAGTACATGCTATGATAAATTGACACTATAGAGTCATAATCTTTTATGATTTTATATCCACAATAGTGGAATATCTGTATGTGTGTCATTTCTCTTTTGATTGGAGGAAAAATCTAAGAAGCCTTATGCAGCTTACAGTTGAGCTCCAGAAGTTTCAAATGTGCTTAAGTGTTTTCTGTTTTTTATAAAATACTTAATGATGAAGACTCCTGTATACTCCTTTAGGGAACCTGCCTGTGGTCAGACATTGCACTTGGTAGTCAGGTGGTCTGACAACTTAGTAGGAGACTAGAAAATGTGCGTTTCTTTGCTGTAGAGGCAAAGCAAAAGCTGAAAAGTAATTCAAGTAGTTTACTGTACCATTTGATGTAAGCAATCTCATATGTTCTACCTTGATACATTTTGCATTGTCTTCAGGGTAAAAGACAATATTCAGCATAAAGTGGCCACAACTCATATGGTCAGGGAAAGAATTATCTCCAAGCAACTCTCCAAGAATTGGTTTTCAGCATAAACATAGCAGTAGTTCACTGACCTTCTTGTGTGTCTGCCAATGCTTTACAGGGGTAGGAGAGCATCTATATATCAGAAAATTCCTCCAGACCTTGGTGCAGTCATGAAGAAAGAATTTCCACAGTCTCTTGTCTTTCATCCCTCCTTCCCTTATGCAATGACAGCTATGGTGGTTCTACTGACAGCACTGTAGAGCTGGAGGCAAGCAATTTCTCTTTTAAGAGTATGCATATATAAATAAAGCAGCACACCAATTCATTTTTAATATCATCACTCGATTTTCTACAAATTCTTGGCATTACTAATATATCAAGAGTGTACTCTATCAGAATTATAAAAGGAATAAATAAAAATTGGAGAAAAATTCAGAAATTCTATAGGATGATTCAGGGATTCTCTAGGATTATTGCAATTGTATTGAAACTAAGTCATACTGTATTAAATTATCTGGGCAACTTCTAGAGACTGATATATCTCCATACACAGAAGAAGCAGTCTTTATATATGTATTTATAGCCAGTTCTGCTGGACATCATTATGAGAAGCTACTGTCAGGGTCCTTAAAAACTGATCTGTTCTGTTCACAAAGTAACAGAAAGACAGCAGAACATCACATTCATGTTGAATTTTAATCACTTCTTATACTGTTAAAAGAGTTGATAAAAATAATTGTGCAAAGTTGTGATTTTACTGTATATATGGAGCTATTCAGTAATTTAAATTCATAACATTATGTGAAAGATTAATAACATGAATTAATCTGTGTAAAACCCTCTGTGTACTGCTGTAATACAGAGTATGCTCGTAAGCAGTTACTAAGATAAAGCAGGAAAGAGTAATGAGTCAATCATATTTTATACTAAGGTAACGAGACAGGGAGAGTTCTTGGTTGAATACAGAAATCACAAAGCATCGTAGATCTGAACATGAATTTGCAGAGATTCAGGACACAGAGTCCTGCAAAATCTGTAAAGAGAAAAGATTTTCTCTGAAAATATTTTGACAGCAAGTTACAACAAAATTTGAGATGTACCTGTTTCAGAGGGTATTACATGTGTGTTATAACACAACATCATTGTCTATCCATGGAAACAAATGATAAAAATAGATACAAATTAATTTCTATTTTAAGACCTATGAAAAGTAACCAGTTAGCTCTCTGTTTTAGAGGATATGCATATGATAATAACGAATTCAGGGTTGTTTTATAATTAAGCTACATGCCCATTCAGTGCTGAAAAAATCTGTAATGCCTTGAGTACAGTCAACTGTAATTGGAAACCACTGACACATAGTACTGAACATGTCTTTGTCGATTTTGATTTTAAGGAAAATGTACTGAAAGGTGATCCCCTGTTTCAACCACTTCTCTGTGACTTTTGTGTCACTACTCTATGTATGGTGTTGAAAAGACAAATCCTCTCAACATTGTTCTCCATGGTTTATTCTCTTTTCTAATGCTGTATTGCTTGTCTATATGTGATTATACTAGAAGGAATTGTAAACAGTAATATGGATCCTCTGAATTCAAATACTGCAGGCATGATCTACAGGTGTGTAGTGGTCTCACTTCAAAATGTTTCTCTATCTCCTTCCCATGAGTTGATTTCCAAATGACATCATAGAATATCAGCTGCATTTTTGGGCTGACTCTTGTTCAATACATTTTCTGCCCTGTCCTATCTGTGGCTACAATTACGAGGTATGAGGCAAGTGCAAACCTGCTTTTGTCGTCTGTGGTCTCAGAGCTGAACTGTGGTATCAGTTGCATATCTTTGCAGCATTGGCACTGTATGCAATTGTAAGGGTAAGCTGGCTTCCTATCCAGGAGTCCCCCCTACTGCTATAAGAAATTCTGGTATAAATTTTAGCACTGGTCGTTGTTCAGTGTCAGCTGAAAAAAGTGTTTGATGTTTTGCATGGCCATTCTCTTCTCCCAATTACTTTTCCCAAACAATGCTGACCTAATTCTTATTTTAATTATTTTTTCTGACAACTCCCTTATCATGTAGGCCCTTTTTTAGATTCTACTATGTAAAGAAACATGAAAATCAATGGCTTTTCAGCACTGAGTAACAGTGTATGATACATTTCATAGATCCAACATCAACAGGCAGTTTGAAATGAAGTTGTGACTTTGTATTTCAGTTGAAAGATAGCATTTAGAAGGTTTCAGATATATTTAGATCATCTTACTCTGCTTGTTGATTAGTGTAACCAGGGTGATCTTTTTGTAGGATGACAGCTGCACCCAGCTATCCACTGTAATCATGAATAAACCATTCCAATACTCTTTACAGTCAATACTGTAAAAGCCGAGAGAAGTTTTACAAGGATGTTCCTGAAATATTTTGCAGGAGATGGAGTTCTGAATGATATAAAAAGAATACTTGGATACTGGAAACCTAATGTGCAACTAAAGCTGTGCCATTCACAGCTGCATTCCATGAAGCCTGCTGAGCAGGGTGTGTGTCGTAGAACACACAGAGAATATTTGGGACAACATAACACAACCTTTGAGCTGAGTACTGCAAGATGTAAGGAACTCTTGCCATCCATGCAGAAATGCACTTAAATAAGGTTTACTGTAAAATGTTCCTGGCTTACTTGAAAAACATAAGTGCAGGAAACGGGTATTATTACAACTGGTAATAATTTGTGATTCAAGTTAGTGCTAGGAACCAAAGGAATCTATTTAATCAATTCTTTCACTAATCTTAAATATAGAAACAAATATTTTGACACCACAAGTGTGGAACATGGACAGATAGAATATAGACAAAGATTTTCTTCCACTAACAAAGGCACTAGCAGAAAAGTAGTTAAACCTCTATGTCCCGCTCTTTTCTTCAGTCTGCTAGCTTCAGACTGCTTTTCTTCAGTCTCCTAGCTCACCAGCTAGGAATAATTTCAGATAAATAGAATTTATTCACTTTTGATTTGATTCATATATTGGTAATCTCTTTCTCAGAATCCAGCATAAAACAATTACAGAACATTGCTTTTTCATTTATCAGTCTACTGTTTAGATTCACAGTAGCTCCATTTAACTATTTTTCTTACAGAATTTTACTAATTCTCTGTCAATATTACACAGACAAAATACATAGTGTGAATTTGGGCTTGCATATCATGCACAGAATTCTTCATTGAGCTGCACTAACACAATACTGCACTCCAGGCATGGGCAAGGAATTGACCTGAGGAGACTGGCTGCCCAGCATGTAATCTTACTCCTTTTTGAGAACAGGATAGTTATCTGACTGTCCCAGTCAGGGAGTCCAGAAAATGTTTCCAAAGCTGTCTGACATTTATATGTAGGAGTTTAAACTGAACTTTTCTCTGCTAAGTATGAACAAGAAAAATCAGGACTATTACTGTTGCTGTTAGCAACTCATCTTTGCTGCTTAGGATACCAAGAAGTAAACCTCTTGTTTTACTGGTATTAACAGTGCTTTTAGCTTACAGAGACTTACTTTTGTCTTCTCAATATGCACTTAAAGTTTTGACACATTTCTGTCCTTTATATCATTTTTTTTCTCTTTCAGAGTGGGGATTTGGAGATACTGACTTTTGAATAGTTACAGGTTGCCTAACAAATATATTGAGCTATCCTGATAAAATAACCATTTGAAGGATGCTTTGATAAAAAATGTTCTATAATAATGACCAGATTATTGCAATTCCTCAAAAATATACCTATATCATGTGGGGTGGCCATTATTGTAAGAACTTATCTACTAAATATGCTGTACACTAAGAGTGCAACTGAATGCTCATGAAGGCAGATACACTTATCACTTCTTGATTTTCCCATTCTTTTTGCCCTTCTTTACTGATACTCCTAAGCAGATATTGGGGACATAACAGGTCGCTGGTTAATGGAGATTGTGTCAGCTATAGTAACTCTGTTAAAATTTAATGAGACAGACATTCCTCTCCTGCATACTGGTGTGCTCTCTCTGAAACCAGAAGGGACACCTGGTATCACTACCAGAGCTAACTGGTAGTCAGAGAAAGATGGGCCTCTCCTAGTGTGGGAGAAAATCTGTTCTTAGAGTCAAGTTTTCACGGACTGTGTATGTCTGAAACAAATCACTTAATTTCCTTGCATCTCAGCTCCCTAAGCCCAAAAAATAAAAAGTAATTTAAAAAAATTAAAAATTGTATTAAACCTTTTTCCCCCTAACATCTATGTGTCCTATGTATTTGTCTTTGGAAGCTCTGTGGGGAAACCAGTTTTTCCCAAAATGTCTTCACACACCTTCTATCACAACTAAGAATACCATCAAAGTAATAAATTCTTTCTCTTATAATATCATCCCAAAACAAACTAAAAAATGGCCAGAAGATAGTCAAGAGCCACAATGGATGGCATCTCTGCAACACAGTGCTCATGCTTTGCTTTCCTTTCATGATTTCTTCAGTTCTCTCACCTTGACAATAAAGAATTCCAGTGGCTCTCCATATGGAGCTAGGAGAGACTTTGCCAAGAGCTAACTTTATCTTTCTGGAAAGGTTCCAGATGAGCATCTCGGGAGTACAGCAGGTAGTTTTCACACCTGCCCTCTTTTTCAGTCTTTGGGAAAAAAAATCTGGCTCTGTGTCTGGAATAATGGAAAAATTACAATAATTAACTGAAGATGCCAGCATTTTTAATAGCTTGTGATCACTACTACAATATACCACAGTCACATATTCTTTATCAAGTACGCATACACAGGCAATACTCAAGCTCTTGAAACTAAAAGTACATCCAAACCAGTCAGGTCAGGTATGATTAGCTTGCTTCATGGCCATTGAGTCTTGATGTACAGAAGTAATTGGTTCTGATTTAAAATGTAAATTTTGGGCTGTCATATTATCTGGTTCTCCAAAACCAGGAAAAATGTTCACCAGTGTCATGTAATGAGACTTTGTGAAACATAAAATTTCTACAGCAGCTGAAAGAGGGAGAATGGTTCCATTGAGAGAAAACTAATAAGCAAGTGTCAAAATGGGTAGTTGGTGTCAATTCCAGAAGGATTTAAAAATCAGACATGAGCTTGATAACAATGTATTAATGAAGCCAGTGTCTGTAGGAGAACAACCTGGTACTTAGCAAAAATCCATTTTGAACAATATGTTTGACACAGCATGTATTAAAATGTTTAGGAGAAAAGAATACTGTATTAATTAAATACAGAAATACTATATTTCATTGGTATCCAACATCATATTATGTGTTTTGCTTTTTCCTGACAAAGAAATTCCAAACACAAATCAGAGTTGGCTAAAAAGTTCATCTTTCAAAGATGTAAATCTGTGGTAAAGCCTTTATGGTTTTATTTCTAAGAAACTACAAATCAAGTGAAATGAGATTTTCTATTATTATTTTAAAATAATTCTTCATGATCTACATATGATATTTTCAATCACATTTAGGAAATCTACAGTATATCCTGTAGAAGAACTATGTATAGTTCTGGAGAAGGACTGCAAGAATAATTTTAGTCTCTGTATTTCAGCAGAGGCTAGCCTTCTGCTGCACACGATTCAAATACAGTTTCCATGCCAAAGAAATATCACATGACTCATGGCAATGAGGGTCTGCTGGCATTGCTGAGTAATCCAAAGCCTGCCCTTGGGAGGAAGTGAGTCAGGGGAAGCTGTTGAGGCCAACATCATCAGAATAGCACAGACACTCAGCCCAATCCTGTTCCACAATGAAGCAGTGAGATCACAGGGCAATCAATGCAATCTACTGCATGTCAGCCTTTCCACATATGTGTTCTTCTCCTGCTTCCCTGTGTACCAAAGTTTTGAGCATGCTTCTCTGTGGCTCCTCCCCCCCCCCGCCGTTTTTTTGTTAGTTTGTTTTTGTTTTTTTTGTTTTGTTTGTTTGTTTATTTGTTTTTGTCTGAAGGTCAAAGAAAAAGGTATTGAGAAAGGAGTAATGACATAAAATAGGAGTTGGGTTATGTTAGAGAATTTCAATGACATTTAAATATTATAGTATTTAACTCTTGGACATCCTGTTGTTCAGCAGAATCCTTAGATGACAGGTAAGTGCTCAAACTCAAAACACATAGAAAAATAGGAACTTAAGAAATGCATTTTCAGAAATTATGAATGAAACTCAAGAAAAAACAAGGACCAATTACACAAAAATTTTACTACATAAAAGTAGCAAAGTGTATGTGTCCACACAGCTCTACAATTGTCATATACTCTTGTTAAGAAATTATCCTCTAATTGTGATTAATTTGTTGTGCAATTCGACTGGAATTGTCAATTCTGGTTTCCCCTTTTAAAAAAAAATCCAGGAATAAATCTCTAGACTTCGGTTTTAAGTACTCAAATAATATGTAGGAGACACTGATTTACTTTCATCCTCTGCTTGATTCAGAACAGGGAACTGTTTATCCTTGTTTATGACATCTCAGGCAAATATGATGATCCATGGGCTAAGGTTGCCAGGGAATCACATATGCATTTTCTGTCTTATCCTGGTAGTGACATTTCCCAGAATATTCAGGTATTCCTTCAGAAAGCAATGTAGCCTGAGGGGGGCAGGCTCTCACATGAAATGTGGAAGGCAGCTGTTCAAACCAAAATACAGTAATAAAAAAATTACAGAAGCCTGGCTGGATCTTCTCCCTTCTTGAAAGAGCACTGATACCTTGACTGCCTTTATTTTTCCACCCCTAATGCTCCTCAGTTATCCCAAACAAGATAGAATTCTTTCTAATAAAGAACAGTGACAACATATTTCATAGCAAAAGAAGGCAAAAAAGGAATCTCATTTTCCCATAGTCTGCATATTTTGTGTGAAGGCAACATCACTCCTAGCAGAGGTTTGGCTGCTTCTCTGCAGCCAAGCCAGTCTTGTATTTTTCCTTTTATCAGGACACCTACTGTCTTATTATAACTAATTGCATGTATTTGTTTCTATCCATATAAACAGGTGCATCAGTTTACTGTTCCTCTTTGCAGTGTTTACTGTTTGCCTGATCACTGCCAGCACTTTCCCTTGACTTTTCTAGTCTCTGTATTAGCACATTCATTCAACATTTACACGATGTTTCTTTCATGTCATCTTTCTTCTTAGCATTCTGTGTTACCATTCCGTGCTTTCTATAGTTGTACTAGATGTATCAGTTTTGAGATGCAGTCCAGTCCCTGAAAATAGACGAGGAATTGCAGCTAAGTCTTACCAGCGTAGAACAGGAGACAAGGACTACTTCACGTGCTTCCCTCCTGTTTGTATGTCCTAGTGGGATGCATGGGGTTCTTCTCTCAACAGCATGACATATATTCATCTTATGACTCACTATAACCATCAGTTTCCTTCTTTTGTAGAATTACCACCTAGGTAGTTACTTAGTCTCTATTTCTGCAGTGATCTGTCTTCCCAAAGTGCTTGTTTGTGCCCTTGTCCTCATTGAATTGAAGTCTATTAAAGACCAGATTTCTGATTCGTCATGAAAAATTCAAAATCTAGGCATGTCCTCCAACAAGCTGACAATTCATGATGTCTCTGTGATATCTGGAAACTTGATAAGCATATCTCCATTCCACCATCTGAGTTATTAATTAAAACAAAAGTTCCCAGAGCAGAAGCCTGGGAAGTCTCTCATTTGAGAGTTGCTCTTTGACAAGTTTCCAAAGTCATCAGGAAACGGCACTGCAATCAGTTGAGGCAATTCTCTAATTATACTGAGGTCAAACCAGTTTTAACATGTAAGTTAATCTAATTATTTTACCTCTTGGTTTTCCTGTCCTGTCCTGACTACTTTTACTTCTGTTATTAGTGCTAATAATTTTGTTAACTGGCTAATTGCACTTCATTTTTTAATCATATTTTGAATTGAGAAAGGCATTAAGCATGGTATCATCCATTAACGACTTTCTCTCTGTTCAGGCTCCCTTAGTTCTCTTGTCATTGCAATCTTTAATAAAAGTTTCTTCTTAATTTTTATGACTTTTGATAATGATTTCTTTATTTGTCCTTCATCTTTCTGATTTTGTCTTAACATGTCTATGCTATCCTTTCTTGCCCAGACTTTTTTCTGACTCTGTTGTTCATGACTGCTCTTCCTCAGCTTTAGAACAGAGTATTACAATAATTTAAGCTGGAAAGGACCTATGGAGGTCATCTAACCCAGGTCCAATTTCGAAGTTTGATCAGGTTACTCAGGGTCTTGGTACGTCAAGATGGCCATTTATCTTGTGGCTTCACTAAGAGGTAGTTATAGTCTCATCAAGAATGACATTCTGGTAAGTCCTGAACTGCCACATAAAATACCCCTGACTAAGTTGTGTTCAAGGTTCAATCTAGAAATTGTGTTCTGAGTCCATCTGTTTTAGGTCCTGTCAATAAGTCAGGCAGAAACACATGAAAAATAATGCTCCCAGCTGCTCTGCTGAGCCAATAGTGAGGGATTTCTGCATATATCCAGAAGACAATATTCAGATACCTCTGGAAATTTAGTGATGAAAAATGTGACACATATTTTTCCAGACGTCTCTAAGGTTTTACAGCAAGGTCTGAAATACATGTTATGAGCTTAGGCACTCAAACTGGGGCACAAGCATGTAAATCCCACATGGAATCAGGTCCTTGATGGCATTACTGCTAATTGCCATGTGCTAACCTATGCATTTCCTGATGCCTCTTGGCAGCTCTTAGATCCTTCTCATGGTAAGTCCAAGAAGGATTATCTATCTAGGTTTCCCTTCACTGGCTTGTCCTTTGGGACTTGATCCTGCAAACCCTATCAGATGTAAGTAATTACAAAAAATACTTTGGGAGGTGAGACAATATTGGGATGTTCAGAAAGGGATTAGATAAATTCATGGACAACATGTGTGTAAACAGATACTTACAGAACTAGGCGGGGATGTGCTCTGGAATACAGAAAGTTGGAAGAGTCACATTTATCCATTAATTACTTCTGTAAGCTCAGTGTGTCAAAGAGCAAGTATGTGGATGAGGGACATAGACAATACATGGCAGGTCTGATGACTGATAGTTGTTAAAGGAAGCCATTTGGTTTAGGTCAATAGTTTCTGTCACATGTTAATTCTTAGGGCAAAAGGAACATAAGGATGACTGAGATTACCTCAGTCTGTTCCTACTAATACTGCATCGCCCCAGGCACAACAGAATTAAGATCACGAAGATCTGAACTAAAACATAACCAGTTGTGAACCAGTTCTACTAAACTGGTCAAGAAATGCTATGCACAACAATGAGAACCTCACAAGTCTTATCATGCAATCTCTTTCAAGATTATCTGTAGTGCATTTCTGGTTGTCTTCACCATAGTTCAGCATGACTGCCTGTTGGGATCAGTGATGTGCATTGACAGCTCAAATGAAAATGCTGTTGCTATAACTTGGACTCATCAGACACAAATGAATTCTGTTTTCAGATACTACTAAGTTCCAAACAAATCACAAAGAATTCACATTTCCACTTCAGATATTTTTGATTAAAATAATCTCAAAGTATTTCAAACCAAATACTATCACAATTAGAAAGCAAATTCCTTGCAAGGGCCTGGTACAGTTGATAAGACCATTCTAGATCATGGTTTACTCAGAATTTTTGGGGCCTTTGAAAATTCACATTAACTAACTAAATTTAGTTTGACTAACTTTAGTCTAATTTATAACTCTCTACATACTGGTGTCAGTTTGAGTTGCAGACATGATTGTTGGTCTGTGCGTGCACGCATGCAGTGCTTGAATTTGCTATAATTAAAGTGACTCAGTGACTTTTTCAGAAATAAAAATACAGTTGCAATTTATTTTTTATTAGATAGCTCATGTTGTTGAGGGAAAAAAGAATTGTTCGATCATTTCACGTAGTTTCTCTATTGTTCATAAAATTCTTGCCGGAATTTCAGCTCAGGGACGCTGTGAGCATTTATTTATCTTCTGTCAGGGGATGTCATATATCTCAAGAAAGTGACATTGCTATTTTCTAGTCTCATATTTTCTGTTCTTACTTCAGATACATAACTTCACAAGCAGTTTAAAACTTCCCAAAAAAGCTAAGCAAGTTCACTATTAACTGAATCCAGCGTCAGGACACAATCACAGTACTGAACAGCTGGAATTCTGGAAAATAGTTTATATGAAATGTCACAAAATTCTTGGGACCACGGAAATGTCAAATTTGAGATGCTTGACTGAGAAAGCTCCACAATGAGAGGTGATAGTCTGAGCATCTGCAGACTATTGTTTATAAACTGTTGCTGCTGCCTGTGTAAAATCAACTTCTGCAAAGACACATCCTCTACCTCGAAAGACAGCTGAATGTCAGCATCCACGAGGTATAGATGCTGCTTGAGTGTGCTCAAACACTATTTTTCAGCCAATATAATGAATAATACAGTTTGTAAAGATGGTACCAACTGTGTGATCATTACTACCTCCTTCTTCCATGAAATACTCAGACCTAGCATCAGCTGGATCAAGATTATGTATATATATATAAAGCATCTTTCTGAAAAATGACTTTTGAACCCAAATGGAGCAACCTGAATGATCCAGAACCTTCAGAGGGCTCTTTTCAAAAGCAATTTCAATTAATTATTTATTAGTTACTTGGCAATCTTTCTTTGTAGTTCATCATTGACACTGAAATGTTCCATGCTGTTTTCTAATTCTCTTGTAATAATGACAAGTGATTTCCTTGGAAATGACTGTAGAAAAAGTTTATCTAAGGCTTCTCATAGTGTCAGTTTCTTTATCATAATATCCTTGAGGGTTAGTACAGTGTGCAGGATGGATTTTGCAGCTTGAAAGATGACAAAAGAAAAGATTGAATCTTCAGGGCCAACTTCTTTCTTACCATGTCACTGCTGATGATCGTTCTTGTAAATATTTCAGAGCCTTTATATTCTTTACTGTGTACCTTCCAAATACGATGAAGTTTTTTTTATCGTGTTGTTAAATACTTGTTTGATACTTGAAGATGAGGAAATTGTTAGGTGATTCTGTTTGATGCTATTGAGTGGCCTCAATTGACTGTGTAGGAAGAACACTCAGAATCTTTACATTGATTCAAAAAACACTGATATTGTTCACCACAACCCAAGTAGAAATTTACATAATTTTGTATTGTCCAGTGAATGTTAATTTGGTTTAATTTTCAGTGTTTGCACCATTGACTTTACAGTGATGACCATATTCTTGATTATGATGACCAGTTCCATTTGATTACTTCTTTTCCTATAGTAGTTTGCAGATGGTAATCAGTTCTGAAACAAAAGTTCTGTCTTATGTATCTTTCATTTCATTCAACAGGTCCTGATTCCCCAAAACAGGACATGGTTTACCGATGACAGCAATGTAAATGCAAGAAGAAAGCAATCTATGATTAGACTTGTTCCCCACAGACTGCCTCCCTGCTGTAAACACAACTGCCCTCACTACCTCTGGTCACCACTGAATTTGCAACTTGCTAATTAATACGGCTGCAAATAACCAGTTCTGAAAGAAGAGGAAGATAAGGTGCAGGTATGGTATGAATGGTAAATGCCATGAATGGTAAATACCATGCTTTGAACTCATCTGGTTCTAACTCTTTCCTTTTCACATAACATCCAGTTTCAGAAACCACCCTCAGACACTACTGGAAAGCTAGTGCTGTTTCCATATGGCTGTCCAACACAAATTGTATCATAATTGAGGATATAATTGAGGATACAATTAATTGTATCCTCATAAAATTATATTTATAATCTATAAGGAATAATCTCATTTAAACACTAAGTTTTTTAGAAGTCCAAAGCACTCAGCAGTTCCCACTGAACAGAACACAACTAGGCTACTATATATGGACCTACAAAATAAAATTAATTTATTATTTGTCATAAGCCAGCTGGTTTACACTTCACAACAAAAATATTTTCTCACTATATTCTCTGAGTCTAAACATAGCTATAAATTGTCAGTTCCAGTTTCAGAACACATATTTAAGATTGCTTTTCAGGGTGGGGGGATGTTATGTAATCAAAATAGACTATGTTTCTTTCTTCTGAACTTTTCCTCAGTGTTAAATTATCAAAACATTTCTCCAAAATCATAATCAATATGTTTTCTCTAAAAGTCCACATGCTTACATCAATTCAGTTGAAGCCTTATTTGGATGATTTTTGCAGGCACAGAAGGCATCTGTCAATCTTTCAATGTGTGCAGTTTCTCTGAAATGTTGTCCAGAGTAGTCTGGTGAAAAACGAAATACAATGAGTTTTGAGCATACTTTTGCGAAGTCTGATTAGAATGAGAAGGGTAAGAGCCATTTTTCCATGTGGAATCTCTGAATATTATCCCATTTTTATTCCTGTCTTCATTTCTATGTGCCAGATGAATTGCACGGTGAAGGTAGAGTATCAGTTCAGCCAAGGTTCTTCTCATACCTTGAGAAATTTCATGCTCTCTTTTAGGAGAACCATAGGACTGCTATGTACTTTTGGAACATTGCCAGGCTGTTTTAACATGGTACAGAACTAGTGGTCAGAGCCATTTACTTATTTCAAAAATCTCAAACAATAAATTTGCAGATTTTCCTTTGTGCCATATACCCGTGGCACATTCAAGAAACCATGTTAAAATATCTAGATCCCTGTGTACTTGAAAGAACACATTTTTAAGCCTTCAGAAATTTCAAAGCAAATGAAATCTTAATATATAAACATGCAGAGAAGTTATTAAGTGAAATAATGTGAAATGAAGAACAGAGAGGTGGAGTACAGTATAGACTGCTGTATTTCTTGCAGTGACAGATAACAGGTAACCAGCCTTATATACAAGCATGTACCTTAAATGTCACACAGCTGAATAACTGAATGACCTTCACAGCCAAAAACAGTTTTGCAGCTGTGCAACAGGTTTCGTTAACATCATGATACAATATATGCTGGATTCAAGGTCATAACTGCTATTTAATACAGTGCAAATTTCTTTCCAGATGACTTTATCCCAATAGCTTCTATTTTCCAAAAACAGCAGCTGTATTCCTTTTGAAATCCCATGTAGATAAGATACTTGGGGTTCTGTATGAGTATTTTCTCTAATCCCAGATGCATTATACAGAATTTATGTTTTGTTTGGTTGGTGATCCAGGTTGCCATATTTGAG
The DNA here is from genome assembly GCF_036250125.1 of Pseudopipra pipra. Lineage (NCBI taxonomy): Eukaryota > Metazoa > Chordata > Aves > Passeriformes > Pipridae > Pseudopipra > Pseudopipra pipra. Next base: position 35,521,628 of record NC_087553.1, on the reverse strand, counting down.
GGCTCACAGCACTGCAAGTGAAGGAATTAGGACAACACTTCTGTGTTGAAACCTCTTCAGAGCACCCTGTATTTTCCACTGAAGCATCTGATACTGGCCTTTCTCAGAAAATACAGATAACTGATTTGGTGGACAGCAGTGTGGCACCTCAAGTACTTCATCCCTATGTTTGATGGGAGATAAAACTTTGAGGATTTTTGAGGCATTTTCAAGGTGGACAACTGTGGTGGGTTGACCTTGGCTGGAAGCCAGGTGCCCGCCCAGCCGCTCTATCACTCCCCTTCCAAGGCGGACAGGGAGGAGAGTAAGGCAGAAAAACAACTCGTGGGTTGGCATAAGGCAGTTTATTTAAAGCAAAAGCAAGGCAGAAACTTGAGCAAGAAAGCGAAGCAAAGCGAAAGATAGCACAGTTTATTCTCTGCTTCCCATGAGCAGTGATGGTCGGCCACTCCCAAGAAGCAGGGCTTCAGCGCGCATAATGGTTCCTCAGCAGGCAGCTGTTGGAAACAATGAATGCCTGCCTTCCTGCTCCTTGCCTTAGCTTTTATGTCTGAGCTGACGTCATATGGTCCGGAATATCCCTTTGGTCAGTTTGGGTCAGCTGGCCTACTTGGGTCACCTCCCAGGATTTTGCTCTCGATTGAGGAAGGAATGTTAGTGTTGGTGCTGTGCTCAGCAGTAGCCAAAACACTGATGTGTTATCAACACCCTTCTGGCTACCAACGCAAAGCACAGCACTGTGAGGGCTGCTATGGGGAAATGAACTCAGCTCAGCCAGACCCAATATAACAACTGAACAGGTAATCACCAGGAAGGGATAGAAGTACATTTGTCTTTCAATGACTAGAAGAAGCCTGCTGATGCAGAAGATCGTAAGTGATGAAAACAGGACCTAAAATACACCAACTAGTTTACCAGTCCAAACAAAGTGGAGATCGTAAGAAGTCAGAATGAATAATCAAAACATTTGATGATCAGTCTATTCCTAAAGGATAAAGAAATGTAGATCTGTGATGACATTATTTTCTTGCTCTAATGCAAAGAAGAGAGGGAGAAGAGAGAATAGAAATAAATATACAAACCTTTTTTCTTTTTTTTCACTGAATCCCAGTAAAACCCAAGGATTATGGATATGCAGCAATCAAAAAACTTGTCAAAAGCTACACACAAAAAATAATCTTAATGATGCTTGGAAAGGGAATGGTCACATATCAGACTACCCACAGTATGTTCAAATCAGTCAGGAACATATTTATGGAAATTGGGATTGTGCATACATACTTTTCAAAGCTGAGACTGACTCAGCAAAGTCATCTGTTGTACCTAAGGAAGAACTTGCAGGACAACACTTGGGACATAGCAATTATCTCTGCTAAAGCAGAAAACGTGCAGAGCAGAAAGACCAACTTTTCTGTATTTATCATATACTGCAGAAGATTGATGGCATATCACCCAAAGGTCTCAAACAAGTCGTAACAAAGTGCATGACAACAGCTTTATTTGTTCAACTAAGAGTAATGTAGGATCTGGAAAGCAAGTGACAATGATGCCTCACGGAGAACAAAACCTTGAAGTACAAATCATGTAAAATGTACGAAGTAAAATCATGTAAAATTTACGAAGTACAAATCATGGTGAAATCAACATTTCTTCAAAATTATGAGGTAAACTGATCGCCCGCTAAGGCAGCAGAGTACTGAAAATGAGCAAATTCTGAAATTAAAGACAACAGGGAAAATATATAAAATTTCATGAGAAAAAAGGAATCCTATTGGGTTATGACATGACTGCATTATTTCCAATATTGTAGATACATTCTGGAAACAATAATATCTCAAAATATTCCCTTTTCAGTTGCTTCTGCATTTTAAATCCATGACGACTTGAAGTAACTGAGGACTGAATTAGTACAGCTCCAGGAATTAAGTTGAGACCAAACAATGCCTGCATTTGACTACAGCTTAGCTTTTATCTGAACCTTCCAATGCTATGTATCTATACTCAAACAGCTTGTTACACTGGTACACTTGTATGTCATGGAGCTAAGCAGGAAACCAAAACAATATTTGATAATGGATGATGAAACAGTTGAATACAATTTATGTATAAAAAGCGACCATTCCGTGTATTTGCGATGTGCTGTTTTAATCAATCCCTATGTTATTGCTGAGGAGGGAGTTATCTACATTCATTACCTTCAATGAATCTTCACAGCTTCCACTTCCAAGACACTGTCATCCCAGTCTTCCATGAAGATCTATGGCTCTGCAAAACCCCCTCTTGAGCCCTCAAAAAGTAAGCTGTCATTTTTCCACAGTCTGGACACTAAACTCTCTTTCTGTCTATAGACAGCAGGGGTATGATTAGCCTGTGCTGGATACAGAAACTAGATCTCCACGTACTCTTTTCTTCCTTTCACTTGCAGAAGTAAAATGAATACTGTGGTTTAACTACTGGCCTTTTACTGAGATTAGGCTTAGATGTCACAGTCATCATGTTCTGAAACTACATGGTGTGAAAATACATTTTACACTTCCAACAGTTTGTAGTGCAAACAGACAAAAATGCTGCAAAAATAGCCTTTCATGTAATTACAAAAAAAATGATAACAAAAATATGATTCTACAATACATGATGTGTCTTGTACTCTTGTCACATTTCATGTTCCCCATGTTTTGCCTAATCACAAGTAGAAGACATTTGTCATTACTCCCTTTCTTCCTGCAAGGAATGCCTACTTGTGGACAGAACCATGGAAAATGCTTGTCCCAGCCAGCAATAGTGCAATGGGTTTCTGATAGGCCCTCCCTCCTCCCCAGGAAAATGTCTTGTAGTAAAATAAATGTGTTTGTGCAGTGGTGACTATTTGTCACTGTAGAGCCTGACACAGGCATTAAAGCATCTGCCATTTAGAACTGTGTCTCATAACTGGCCAACATAAGAGCTGCAATGAAATCCTACCTTACCATATTGAACTGGAGAAGTCTGTTTAGTTAGCAAGGTTGCACCTCTCAGATACTAACAGGGTTGTAACTGATATGAGCACTAAAGTCCATATCCAATTAAAGGAAAACAGCAATAATTTGGAACAGCTATACAGCCAAGACCTCTGTGAATAAGAATTTTTAAATCTTCCCCTACAAAGACCATAAAATTATACAGTGTTGTCTTTTCCAAGTTCCTACCTTTCTGGCTTTCCAGCTCCAGAGCATATACTACACCATTCACTACTCTACTTGCAAAACTTGCTTTTGAGGAATGGTTGCTCCCACATGTTTTTGAATTCTCTGAAATATCACATATACACAAGCACTGGCATGCACAGTACACACACACTTTCTCTAGTCAGTTCCTAAATCTCCAATATGGATATGCAAAGAATATAATTTCCTTGGACAAGCAGAATTTGAATATGCTCAAGTAAACAACAGATTCTATGTATGTAAAAGTCAGCTGATAGTCTAACAACATACATAAATTAAAATCAAGAATTAAAGCTGATCTGTGTTATCTATCCCTGCAGACCTCTGTGAAATTCAGACATTTTAAGGCACGAAGAGATAAAGAAATTCAGCTAAGAAGTTCTACTACATACCACAAGCCATGAAATTTCATATGCTCTGTTCCAGTAGCTGGAATTACGCTTCCATCAATGTCAGAAATGTTCTTTTGCTTAAATTTCCCATAGGTTACCGTCACTTTATGAAGTTCTGATCCCTCACAGAGCCTACACTGTCCAGACTTTCCAGAAAACTCATGGAAAACCTCTAATCTCATTTCTCCAAACATTTCTGTAATATGCTGTAGATTCAGGAGTAGATATGTTCTCTCTAACAGACTACCTATCTTTTGTGCACCAGCTCTCCCATTGCACATCTCTCAGCCATTGAAAACATCTTTAAAAAGTAGAGGTTTCTCAATCCTTCCCATCTGCTTAAAATATTCTTCTGAAGGGAAAGGAGAGATGAAGTTTCTAATACTCCGTTTGCAATCCTTGGCATAATACACTATTTCAGCAGCAAATCATATTTCTCTAGTTCTTCCCGACGAACAGTGACTATGAATATTAGCAGATAATATAGGTGAGCCGGGTACAGATCTGTGGAAGCTAGCAGTGATGAGGACCTAGAAACCCCTTCACGTTTAAAGGTGCCTTCCAGCTTAGCTTCTCCTGAACAGAGTCCAGATGACACAGTCTTGAGAGCACCCCGTAAGAAGTATCGAAAGTGCAGTAAGTGGAGGCTAATCAGAGATTTGCTCCACAAGTGCATTCCTGACAAATTAAAATGAGAATGTAAATACATGCTGGGTGAGTATTTGAGTGCACCTACTGACACACCTTGAGGAACAACAGACAATTAATCCTCTAATAGCTTAGACTGATGTCCTAAGTATGTTACCCCACAGACTGCAAGTGACAACAAAACATGGACTGACACATATTTCTGTACGTGCCACCTACCCTCACCTGAAAACCCCACCAAACTCAGGTCAGAAGGTCTGTGCAAACAGCGAACACAAGAAGAGTAAGAGCGTAAATGTTTTCTGTAGCAAAGAGATACTCTAAGTGGTTGCCTTGAGACAGTAATGAGGAGAGCATATTTTTTTTCTGTTGAGAAATTAGATGAAAAAAGCTATTGATGAAAAATTATATTGTTCAGCAGAGACAGGGAAAGGTCATGTTAGAAATAGCAATCAGTAGAAGATATCAAGACAAATGTAGGAAGAATCAGAAGCCTGGTAAAAGACAAGTTTTGAAGAACAGAAACTGTTTAAAAAAAACATACATAAAGGTAGAACAACACTGTATTAACAATAAAGTATGTTGAAAATTTCTGCTACAAAAGATGCTGTTGAAAAGGAAGAAAAGGAGAGTGAAAATGTGGCAACTTGCACTTTATAAATCTGCAAGAAGCAACATAAGTATCATTACCCTAATAGCTAAAGTATGCAACCATCTCTCAAATCAGGTATTGTATGAGTAGAATAGGGCTATGAAAAAGACAGGCTGAAAATTTCACCTTCGCCCAGGTGCCCTTTCACAGTGACACACTGGAGTGAATATGATGTATCCCCACTGAGTACCAATGCCACTGAAAAGAAGTGTCAAAGAGAGCCAAGATTTAAGATGCACAGGGCTTGTGGCTGGAAGAATCTTGAGAAGAGTGAAGGAGAAAAAGGAGGTATTTGGAGTGGCATGCAGTGCTAAGTGGGTCCTAGATGACAAAATATTTCTCTAAAGTTTTGGACTAAATTTCTGCTTAAACCTTAAGGTGTTAAGAGTGACATAAGCAGTTCCAAGATTAATATTCAACCACGGTTATCCAGAAAAATGTATGTGAAAAAGTGAATTTGGGGGATCTGGAGATCAGCTGTGGCTTAAAATACAGTGCATTTTTCTTGGATTTGAGTCATCCTGACCACTTACTGAATTTACAACTCACCGACTTTCTGAAATACTTCATTGATAAGGATAATAGACCCTGTAGACCAAATAAAGTACATCACATGTTTTACTTGTGTAAATATGCTGAAAGTACATTTTCAGTAGAGTACCACAGTATTCTGTTGGAAGCACTAACAATTAAATAAAGAACTGGCTTCAGAGTGAGAGTGAGTTTTTCTGTGAGGTTCTATCAAGCAGAGTTCAGCAGTGATCCTCCTTCCAATTCTATGTCCAGTTCTTCTTATTCACATGCATTTACTTCCTCTTATGTGTTTGTGCTTATATCTAACATGATCTGGAATGCAAGACACCAAGAGAAAAAAGGCCAGTACCAACTTTTGAATCTTCTACTTGATCTGGTTTTTGTTCTGAGAACATTTTGCTCATATATGCTAGGGCTGTTTGCTAGTTGTGTTATATTCACCAAGGAGCTGGAATGGGAGATGAAGTGTGATGGCTACAGCAAAATTCAAGTTACTTATATCATGGGGAAACTGGTCTACTTAATTTAATTTAAAATTTGTTTATACTTGATAGGAGTTTTGCTCAATAAAGGGCTAATTATGCTGTGTACATGTCCCTGCAAGGAACCAAATCTGTTTACTCTATCACTAAAAGTGCTGGAAAGAAAGAATTTATTTTGTTTCCTGTCAAAAAAAAATAAAAAATCTGTTGACAGCAGCAGGAGCATCTGGATCCTGAGCTTCCAGTTTCCCAGCTCACTAAATACACTTAAAACTCCTGAAAGAACAACAACAGTTTGGTAATTATCCTTCTCCCTTAAACTAAGTTTTCATTTGTGTGCCTTATCAGTAGACTGATTTTGTCTCTGTCTTCTTCCAAACATTCCCAGAGTAGTAGTGAAAAAACAAAAAATTAAAATATCAAAATAATCTTCACACTTGGGTTTTTTTCCTTTTTTTTCTTTCCTTTTTTTTTTTTTCCTTTTCTCTACCATTACTAATGATATGGGAGAAACATCCCTGTGGGACTCCAAAGCATGTAACACCAAGGGGTAGCTTCTCCCTGGATAGCTAGCAAATTAAATGAGAGACACAAGGGATGGGTAAAGGTCAACATGATATCCATTTTTAAAGGTAGAAAATTAAATCACAGGGAAATTACGTGACTGGTCAAAGGTCAAACAGAAAGCAAGTTGCAGAGCATGGAAACTGAGAAACTGTCTGATGGTCAGACTGCCCTTTTTCTAATTTGAAGAGGGAAAAAACTCTCAGTGGTAGAATAGTATCAAAATCAGTTTCACTGACAACCATCTGAATTTCTTTGTCTCATCCAAAACTGTATATTGTTCTGCCTCATTAAAGCAGAAATGAGATCCATTCCAACAACACAGATGTAGTCAAAACAAAACCGCAACTACTCTTAGTCGTTAAGATTTTTGTACGCCAAGAAATTGGTTTGCAGTTTTGCAGAAACGGTCAAGTCAATTAATTTCATTGTAGCTTTGGAGAAATTAACAAGTATGTCACAGTTCCCTTCAGAAAGAATGAAGTTAAGTGCTACATTTGAGAGCTATGAGAGCATTCCAAATGCTTCATCCACTCTTCATGTCTTATTGTGACTTTCTATGAAAAAGTGTATGTGTGTGTATACATAGATATGTGCAAACATAGAAATATACTTACGTATAGACATTAACATACATAAATATGTGTCTGTGTATAGATATGGACACATATACATATACACATATATGTATATTTACATAGGTATAAAGAAATTACATGGAATTTAACAAACACAAGGCAGTCCAGTGAAAGAGGCAAACAAGCCATTTTCCTGTTCCTGCTCTTTCTTCAAGTAAGATAGGCCCAGACATGATGTGACATTACAGCATACACTGTATGGAGCGATCAGAAGCTCCATTTCTGTCTCAGTGACCAGGAAGCTCTGTACACTCTGTCAGGCCCAAGGGATCAAACTTCAGTTACACCATATGCCTGGGCTTTGCCTGCCCTAAACACTGTCAAGGACAAGGGCTGTCCGGAGAGCCCCATCACACTGTAACCCAGTCACCTGGAATCACTCCTGTCACCTCATGGGCAACGTGGGAAAGTTCAGACTGAAAGGCTAAGCCGAGGTGCAATATCTGTGGGTGCCTCATCATCGCAGCAAGGCTCTGCCTTGGCAATCCTCCCTATACGTGTGGAGGGACAGCGAGCTTGGCTCCTAACCTTGGGCTGGCCCTGGTGGCTTGGGTCACAGGAATGGCATGCTTCAAGGGGAAGGTGGGGGGCGGCGGGGGAAATAGCAGGGGTTTCTTCTGAAAATATTAACCTATCTATTTGGAAAGTGATGGCTGCCTTTGAAATGCCTCCTTATAGATCTATACTTAGCACTGGGGCAGGGAGTAGGAGGGTGTGAGGGGTGGGCTAGGGGAGGGATCCCTGCGCAGCCCCGTGCCTTTGTCCTCCAGCGGTGCCCCCGCGGGCTGGGCAGCGGGGCCGCGCCGGGACGCCGCTCCCGATCCCCGCTTCGCGTCCTTTCCCTGCGCCCCGAACTCACGACATTTAGGGAGCGGGTGGGAAGTTGGGATGTGGGGTTTGAGGGTTTTTTTTGCTTGTTTTCGCCTTTTTTTTTTCCTAAACTTGTCCCCCTCCCCTAGTGTCCCCCCTCCCCCTTCTAAACAGGAGATGTTCTCAGGACAGCGCCCGCAAGACTGGCTGGAATCAGTTTTGGAGGGTGATACACCGCGACAGCTAAAAGCTGGATAGGATTTCAGCAGCTCCTATATAAAGCACAGGGGACTTATGTCATTGCACTAATTAAATTCCATCTGGGTTGTTCCTCGGGGTGTTTTTGAGCCTGCCACCCAACTCAAGCAGGCAGAGAAGCTGGGGGACAGCATGATGGACCTTTTTGAAACTGGCTCCTATTTCTTCTACTTGGACGGGGAGAATGGAGCCCTGCAGCAGCTGGAGATGGCTGAGGGATCCCCGCTGTACCCAGGCAGCGATGGCACCTTGTCCCCATGTCAGGACCAAATGCAGCCAGAGGCCGGCAGTGACAGCAGCGGAGAGGAGCATGTGCTGGCACCCCCGGGACTACAACCCCCTCACTTCCCCGGCCAGTGTTTGATCTGGGCTTGTAAAACTTGCAAGAGAAAGTCGGCCCCCACGGACAGACGGAAAGCAGCCACCCTCCGGGAGAGGAGGAGGTTGAAGAAGATCAACGAAGCCTTCGAGGCTCTGAAAAGGAGGACTGTGGCGAACCCCAACCAGAGGCTGCCCAAGGTAGAGATACTCAGGAGCGCCATCAGCTACATCGAGAGGCTGCAGGACCTCTTGCACAGGCTGGATCAGCAGGAGAAAATGCAGGAGATCGCGGGGGACCCCTTCAGCTTCAGCCCCAAGCAGGGAAATGTAAGCACTGCCTCTTGGTCCCTCCCTCCTCCTCCTCCTCTGGTAACCTGCGAGTCCTCGGGCCTCCGGAAGTTAGCCGGCCAGGCTCGGCCCGGGGAGCCGCGGGTCACCTCACTAACAGCTCGTCCTCTCCCCGTGTCTCCCCGTTCCCGCCCCCGCCTGTGTGCCGCAGATCGCCAGTTCGGACTTCCTGAGCACCTGCAGCTCCGACTGGCAAACCGTTTCTGACCATTCCCGAGCCCTAGGAATCAGCCCCAAAGAAGGTAACTCCTCCCGGGACCGGACCCCGCTCCGCCGGCCCTGCTCGCCCGCCGCCCCCGAGGCCGAGCGCCTTTCCCTCGCCCCGACGGCTGAGGCCCCGGCGGTCCGTCTCTCACCCTTCCCTCCTTTGCCCGGGCTCTCCGGCATCCTGGAGCCCCCGCGCCGCAGGCCCGGGAGGAGGAACAGTTTGCTCTTTAATCCCTTTTCTCTCGTTGAGCAGGAGTCTCCGTTGTCGAGTCGTCGGCCTCCAGCAGCCTTCGCTGCCTCTCTTCGATAGTGGACAGTATTTCTTCCGACGAGCCCAAACCGCCCAGTGCGGAGGAAGCGGTGGAGAAATAAACCCGGTTCTGTGGTAGTATGTTTAACGAGATGGAGCCCCTATCCTCTTTCCTCTAAACAAGTAACGAAGCAAATTAACACAGCGGAAAACCCAAGCAGGGCCCTTGTTAAGGTTGATTCAAGGTACACCTACCCCCCAAAAAATGGCTCTCACTGACTCGAGCCAGATAGACTTTCCCTCTTTTGTGTTCTTTTTTCCCCACGAGTTTTGTTTTCTTTAAATTGTGTTGCATAGACCACCCCTCTTTTTTCTTTCTTTTTTTTTTTTTTTTTTTTTTCCTAATTTAAGATATTTACCTGTGTACCGGTGATCCTCTTTGTCCGAGACTCACCGGGAAGTTCATTCCTGTCTGAGTGAAGCTGTTGGTTGCATTTCGTGTGAGTCATATTTAAAGAGTTCCTGCCTCGTTTCGTTCCTGTAAATAATTTCAGTACTGTCTTTTCTTTTGTAAACATAACATATATATTTAAATGGTGGAATGTGATATTGTATATAAGAACAGATGGATTTCTTGGATTGTAAAATAAAGCTCTTTGTGTTACAGTGTTTTCCTCCCCTCCTCGTAATTTCATAATAACCCGATACTGGAGTTAAAACCTGCCATCGACTTCAGAGAGATGAAGCCCAGATGAGTCAGACTTGTGTAGCCGAAGCACGACCCGTGTGACTGGAAGCAGGACTCGGCATAGATTTTTCCTTCGTTTACTCCTCGAAGGACCGTCTCTCCTTATTTAGGGCCGCTCCCGCGATGTGAATTACCCGCCTAACCCTCCCCGTGGGCTTCCAGGGAAGCACGGGCAGGCCCGCCGCCTCTCCGGTTCCCGCAGCGCTCCGCGGCCCGATTCCTTGCGATGCTTGCGCAACGCACGTCCCCCTGGAAAGCGATACTGCTCCCCTAAAATGTCCAACAGGGCCGCTCGAGTACCTTGCCAGGCAGGGACACTTCTTCGGCCTTGCTCTGCACGTGGAGGGTGAGCTTAGAAACGGGACACGCGAAAAGGCCTCCCCCTCCCCTCCACCTCCCCCCCTGGTCCTTGAGCTGGGAGAGGCTCAGCGCGTCCCACCTCTTCCTTTCGGCACCGAGGATTTGAATGCAGGCCTTGTCTGCGGCAAAAATGATGGTCCTGCTGCCCTAACGGGGCAGCGATAGGCTGTGACAGGAGTCTGCTCTCTTGGGGTCTGGGGATAGCTGTGGTTTCTTCCCAGGAAAAGTAACTCCCCTTGACTTCCTTGTGCCTGAGGGAGAAGGGAATGGGGTCCCCCGGCAAGGAAGGAGTTAAAGGGCCGAAAAGGTTTGGAGGTGGGAGGGTAACAACATATGAAGCCTTTCAGTCAGTGTTGTGAAAAAACACAGCCTGAGGATGGTGGAGCCGAGCTGCTCACAGTCAGAGCGTTACGGTTTGTAACAGATTATACCCCCGGGAAGAGGTGGCCACCAGGGAACAGCACATTCTGCCGTAAGCACACAGACACAGGGCTCGCCGGAGAGCCTGGGCAAGCAAAGGGACGACACTTCAACTTCACCCAGCGGCGCTCTCCTCGTCAACTTTAGCCATTGATTTATTTGTTGTTCTTGTTTTTTGAAAGGTCACAGTAGCTTTTCGGGAAAGTCTCCCCCTTCCCGGCCGGCTCGGGCATGGGTACACCCGTCTGAAGTGGAAGCTCTGGGCAGAGCCTTCCCTGAGAGCCAGCTCTCCCATCACCGTGCCTTCCTACCGCCTTTTCTGTGCCGCCGTGTCTAGTCTGACTTTTAAACCAGTCAAGTGCTAGCTCTTAATTGGTCTATAATAAGATGCTCCGTTGTAAAGAATAATTGCGGCGGGACAGTGTGGTGGGCACAGTGACGCGACGGTTTCACCCTTTTTCTCCTTTCAAATTAAACCCCTTTGACGCGGGGAACTCTCGAACTCTTCAGAAAGCGGCGCGTCGGGGAGCGAGGCCCGCTGCGTGCCGTCTCCGCGACCTGGCGAGAGAGGGGAGGTGGTTCATCTCGCTTCTGTAGAGAAGGCACTTGACCAGCCACAGAGTATTTCAGATCGGGCTAGCAGCTCGTCGCCTTCCTTCCTAATTTGTTTTGATCCCTCCAGGTGCGCGGGAAGAGCTACACACAGTTCACACGCTGATCCGAGACCCGCGGGACCCGCTGCCCGCAGCAGCGTAGGAGCGGTGCTGAGCCACTCCCCAAAGCCAGAGTGTCGCACCGACATCTGGGCAGCCGAATGTCAGATTAACCCTCAACTCAGCACTGACTTCTACGAACAACCAGTTCTGCCCGGTAGGACCCCCACTACAGCGTCTTCTCCAGCAGCATGGTAACTTGAGCGATTGTTTAGAGTAAGTTTGCCTAAAGAAGAGTCTTTTTCATTAAATAAAGAAAATATCTCCCAGAGAGACTCTCCGTGACCTCCACGGCTGCGGCTGACATGCCGGGCTTCCCAGTGAAGGTCGTCAGTGTGTTTGCAATTAAGATGTTTGTGTTAGATATTAATAACGATAATCTTTACTCAAGTCCCCAGCCAAAGCAAATAGGGCGCTGGAATCACAAAATCAAAGGGTAATAACTGGGTAAAGACAAGAGATTTGTGATTTAATCAAGTCTTTTTCCGGAGCGGCCACGGACAAAGTCACCGAAGTTTTTAAGGGAATGCAAGTGGCCCTGTCCCTGCCTCCTCCCCGATGCAGTTCATTTAAGACGGGCTCGAAAGCCCATACTCAACACAGGCCTCTTCGCCTCTACTGCTCCGCTCCCCTGGGAACCACCTGCTCGCTCGCTCAGGAGCGGAGGGGTGCCTGGCCCGGCGTGGCAACGCTCCGCCGCCCGCTCGAGATGCCTGCGGGGCTGGGGAGCGATGGGGGGAAGGTGAGGGGGGAGAAGATGGGGTGTTTGTCTGCAGTGCCGCCGCGTTGTCAGTGCTTTCCTCTGAAGTGACCCGACCGCGTGTTTAAAGCCCTTTTTTTCTATTTTTTTTTTTAATCTTTATTTTCCTTGGTAAAATAGCCTACAATCCAGGGAGGGAGATGGACAGCCAGCCAGTACCGTGCTCAGCTTATTCTCTGAGCTCGAAGTCAAGGGAGGCAGGCGGCGACACAGCAGCTATTTCCTGGGGAAAAATTCCTGCGTGGATCGCTGCTGTTTTGAGCTAGGAATGGGTGTGGGGGGCAGGGGAGGGAAGAGGTTGAATAATTGAACCATGTGCTCGCTGGGACGTCCGTCCTATAGCAGGAACTAGCAACTTTTCCCAGTCTCAAGGCTGCTAAAATATCCCTCGTGTCCCTTTGATCTCTCCTGGGAGTCCCAGGGAGCCAACAGAGGCCAATGCCTTCTTCAGCTGTCCTCTATACAAATCCCTCTGGCAGGTACTAATGTGTTTACTTAGGTGCGCACGGTTCTCAGCGCTGGGGGGAACCAAACGTTTCTCACACGGCTGGAAGCGCTCGGCCCCACCAACCCGACTGGGAAACAGTTTTGCTGCCAGGGCAGCGCGGGGTAGCCCTCACCGCCGCTGCCGGCAACCACCGACAGCGGGAATGGAGCGGCTTGGCAGCATTAAGTTTCATCCCTGAGTGACGCTCTCGCCGCGCTGCACCGGGGCCCGGCTGTGCGCTCCGGTTGTCGAGGCCGGAGGCCGGCGGGGCAGCGCGCAAGGCGCTCCGAAGGGCTGGGGTTGGGGGCGCGCTCGGGTGGACCCCAAACACCTCTCACCCCCTCAGCCTGGTGATTTCTGGTTTCGGTTGGATTTTATTTTCTTAAATAGAAAGGTGTGGGGCTTGGAAAAACATGGCACGGTCTGCAAACGGTGCCTACATGGGATGGAATCCCTCCAGAAGTAGGTGCGGTACGGCGATTGCTGATGAGCGAGGGGTGGGGGTGGGGGGGGCTGGGATGAGGAGCATCATTTAAAGAGAGCCTGACACATTCACCGTTTTCTCTCTACCCGTCCGCAGGAGCAGACAGTGTCTGATTCTCAGGCTGCTTCCCGCTTTCCGGACTTGAGCCTTCTGAAATGCAGCAGTATCCTCCCCCGCCCCCCCCACCTCACCCTTCCCCAGAAACCTCATTAGCCAGCCTTGTAGTTCGTGTTTTCTCTCCCCTTGCTTTAGTTCCACTCGCCTACTGCATTTTTGCAAGTTTGTTTCGAAATCACTTTACCAGAGGAGCCGGGGACTCCTTAAAGAATACTATTTACAGACTTTTTTTCTTCCTGAATGACAGACTCTTCCATGCTTTCTTCCCTTTCCCCAAAAGCATTCAAGGAAAAAGGAAAGAAATTTTTCTGGCTCCTCAAAGACTTTTTGGGAAAGGCACGGTTTTTAACAGCCCCCGCTGAGCTAAGAGTCAAAGCTACGAGCTAAAGCTCTGCATGCCAGGAGAGCGGGGCTGAGGGGGTTGGCATTGGGCACCGGGAGATCCGCAGTGCATGCTTGGAGAGAAACCAAGCATGCACCAACCAAGAAAGGTGATCGGAACTGCAATCGGCACTTTAAAGATCAAGGTTTTTTTGTGCACGAAACATGAATATGTAAACAGGTCTATTTTACCCAGCGCAAACGTGGTAAATCAAATTGCATATATATGTCTGTCTGTATCTCTGTGTGTGCTCGCCACATCCCAGTGAAGAGTTCAAGTTACTGCCGAGCAGAACCCCTTCTGACGGACACTGTCTTAGCAAAACAGTAGACAACTGCCCTGTTTCAGATGCGGCCCAACAAAACAGCAACCTGCATCTCAGAGCGACAGAAGCCTGAAATTCTGAGCTTTCCCCTTTCTGTAACTTTACTCCTTTATCAACTCTCTGCTTTTCCTACAGTATTCATTTCAAAGGGGGCTCCCCCTATTTATGGCCCCAAATAAACCAAAGTAGTGCAGATGTAGCCTTCCACAGACTTTAGATAATCACGCGTCTGCTCGAAGGAAGAAGGGTGTGTGCATGGTTGTTTTTTAGGAAAAGTTTTAGCCTTAGAGTGGAAATCCGCCTTTGGGGATTCGGGGGTGGTGGTGGAGGGGAAAAAAGGAGCAGATGGGGTCCCTCCAGCCTCAGCCCCGGCCGAGCTGCTGGCTGCTCTCCGGTGAGGATCGCTTTCCAGCGATGTGCGCTGCTACAGGGCACCTCTCTCAGAAGATACTCCCTACCTGCCTTGCTCACTTGATCAGCGGCTCCTTGAGATAACCGGCTCGCCATGCCACCGCATTACCTCTTCCTGAAGGGAGGCTAACTGAAGACACCTTTTTCCTGGGCACACGGACAGACTCCGTAGTGTTTGAACCGCTGCTGGTTCACTTGCTCTCCGTTTGAGTTAACCTAGGTCATATAATTTTATTCCCAGGTAGGGAAGGTTTCCTTTGCCTCCTCGTAATATTTTCCTCAGCTACAAAAGCCACCTGGATGAAACCAAAGGATTCCTGCGCGTTAGCAAATGCCTGTTAAATGGCTTCATTACCACTCTAATGACCCTTGCACCGCTCTGCTCGGCTACTGCTGCGGCTGGGGATCTGCAAGGCTTTTGTCCCCGGCTTGTGTAAAGTTACTTAGGGATTGCGGGGTTAGAAATTTTACACTTCCAGGAGGGGTTTGTTGCACTGGCAGCTGGGACGCATCTGTAACGGTACAAGTTTGCCTGAAAGCAGAAAATTAGCAAGCCCAAGGCACTGCTTGACTGTCGTGTCTCTAGCAGCACCAGGTCACACGAGTAGGAGAAAGAATGGGAAGGGGATTTGTTTCGGAGCAAACACATACACTTTTCTTTTGTGAATACCTTTCCCCGTGGCCCGATCCGACAGCACTAAAATCTGGGTTTCCCCCCTCCTCGTCTCTCCCGGCCATAAGTAGCTGTGCCTTTTTGTCCCCCAATTTGTAAATTTAATCAGTTGGTGACACAACTTTAACTACAGGACAACGCTGTCCTCGATATAAATGAACACATCTTAGATCTAAAAAGAAGGGTAGATTGTTTCAGGACCTGGACCACAGACCTGGACCACGGACTGTGGGAAATAAAGATATGCAAGTAGACACTGTAGATGCTATGGAGATGCTCAGCGTTAATTCCCCGAGGCAGCGTGTGATGTGAGATGGGAACAACGGGACGAGGAAGGACTCTGTTGGAAATGTCGGTGGTTTGTGCACGTCCACTGCCCCCCTCTATCTTTCCATACCAAAACTGAAAATTCTCAGAATTGGTTAAAACTTCGGAGATGTCGCAACCAGTTCTGGGGAGGTCGTTCATTAGAAAAATGCCCAGCTCTCGGCTCTCCAAAGGAGCGGTGCGGAGCAAATTGTCTCCTGGGGAGTGGAGGGGGCTTGTCCAGACAGCCACCGGCAGAGGCTGTGGTGGGATATGCTAATAAAGACCGGCCGCTGCAGACCAGCCTCCCTTTCCATGTATATATAAGGGCCCCCTGCATCACCCGAAAGACACTTGGTCTTGGGTCGCTAATTACGGAGCAAATTGCCCCACCGCGCTGCGGAGCGCCTCGCCTAGAGCCGGTGGCTGCCGTCCCGCACTGACGCCTTTGCAGCAGGGATGGAGGTGATGGACAGCTGCAAGTTCTCCCCGTCCGAGCTCTTCTACGACAGCTCCTGCCTTTCCTCCCCGGAGGCCGAGTTCCCCGAGGATTTTGAGCCCAGGGACCTGACCCCCTTCGGCGCCCACGAACGCCCCGAGCCCGCCTGCTCCGAGGAAGAGGAGCATGTCCGAGCTCCCACTGGCCACCACCAGGCCGGTCACTGCCTCATGTGGGCTTGCAAAGCCTGCAAAAGAAAATCCACCACAATGGACCGGCGGAAGGCGGCCACCATGAGGGAGAGGAGGAGGCTGAAGAAAGTGAACCAGGCTTTTGAGACCCTGAAGAGATGCACCACTGCCAACCCCAACCAGAGACTCCCCAAAGTAGAGATCCTGAGAAACGCCATCAGATACATCGAGAGCCTCCAGGAGCTCTTGAGGGAACAGGTAGAAAACTACTATCACCTGCCGGGACAGAGCTGCTCCGAACCGACCAGCCCCACTTCCAGCTGCTCCGATGGGATGGTAAGAGGGAGGCAGGGCTGTGGAGACCCCAGGAAGGCCCGCGGACAGGTCCCCCTCGCCCTACCGTCGTGGGACCAGTCCCATGGGTGTGGGACGGGTCGAATGCATCCGGACATCAGGAAAAGGCGGGTGGTTTTCTTTTTAACAGGCCCCTTCCCAGATTTACCGTTGAGCACGCACGTGGGCTGTCTGGGGATGCTTGGGGGGGGGCAGTAGCGCTGCCCGAGGGCACCCTTCAGGCGCCCCAGACCCGGGGTCTAGGCGTCTCCTCTCCTCCTCTCTTAGCGCGGTGCCGCAGAGGGGTTCGGTATGGGGCGGGGGGAGGCGGGGAAGGCGCTGCCCAGCTGCAGCAGCGGGGCCGGGGGGCTGCTGCCTCGCTGCCCCGCGGGCGCC